>NC_134863.1:21767300-22084800 GCF_049852395.1 Peromyscus maniculatus bairdii
ACAGGGGCCGTCTCTCCTGCGTCCCAAGCCAAACACTTGTTTCCACTATCGGGAGAGCAGGGAAACCCCTCACGGCACCACCTGAGTCTTCCACGGGACTGAGAGCTCCCCAAGGATAAGCCGCATTTGGCCTCAGCAGGCCTGGCCAGCAAGTCTTCCCACAGCCCAGATGTCTGGAAATATTTGCCAATAAGACCGTGGGTAGCTAACTGTGTTGGACTTCGGTGCCTTTCTTGTTCTCTTGTGAGACTCTAATTTGTCCATCCATGTGACCTTTTCCTGCTCTACTTTTCCTTGGCTACAGGAAGTAGAGAGAAGCACCTCAGACTTCCTGGAAGGTTCCTGTATGACTCAGGACTCCACTGTTCAGCCATGGCCCTTTAGACACACACCTACACACACGGACGCATGCATGCATGCATGCATGCATGCATGCACACACAGCCCACACTGCTGTCATTCACTGGCTCCTCAGAAAAATGTAAGCACATGTGTGCTCCACACAGGGACATCACACCACCCCCAGGATCTCCCGATGCCCCAAGGCTGGTCACATGACCCATAGCCCCAGCCCCACCCCAGTCTCACGATATTGGAGAACGGAGGGATCCGGGATGCCCAGGAGCCAAAGGCGGCGATGCCACCCAGCAGGTAGCCGAAGACTTCCGGGTTTTCCTGCAAGAACGGATGTGTAGAGACTGTGCACATGTCCCAAAGAGCAACAAGCCCAACACAATCTCTTCTGCTTTTAGAAGGCTGCTCCTTCCAATGGCAAGAACCCTCACCCTCTCCAAGGGCACAAGGAGGGAAGTGTGACCTGTACCACCCCACATTCAGCCTTACCTGCAGCAGGCTTCCCAGCAGTCTCCGTTGTGGCCCTCGGACTGGGGCTGAAGCCTTGGGGACAGCAGCCCAGACTGCCCAGCCGGGACCCAGGCACAGCGGCAGAGCCAGGGCAAACACCCTGGCTCTCAGGTGCCTTCTGCTCTTCCTCTCCCTGCAGCTCCCACCTGCGGGAAACACCAGACCTCCCATGATGCTCCTGGACGACAGAATTCACCAGACGGCCGGTGAGGGGGGAAGCTGGTGTAGACTCTAGCCTCTGCTGAGTGTCTTGCTATGGCCGATCATGACCCCCTTCAAAGCCCTGGGGTCAAGTTCCTCTTCCAGAAACCGTCTCTCCTGACAGCGGCTGCTGCCTGTCCTCCTTGGAAGGAATCTTTTTTTTTTTTTTTTTTTTTTTTTTTTTGGTTTTTCGAGACAGGGTTTCTCTGTGTAGCTTTGCGCCTTTCCTGGAACTCACTTGGTAGACCAGGCTGGCCTCGAACTCACAGAGATCCGCCTGGCTCTGCCTCCCGAGTGCTGGGATTAAAGGCGTGCGCCACCACCGCCCGGCTGGAAGGAATCTTTTAATGCTAGTATCTAATGTGGACAGTAACCCCTCTTCTAGACTCCCATTCCCAATGACCATGTTCCAACCATTTCTGTCACTGGCACAGATAAGTGACTGGGCATCAAGCCACCCACTCTGTGAGCAGGAGAAACAGCAATGACAGAGGACATCTTTGTAGAGTTCCTTGGAACACGGGACACACGCTCTTCGGAGCATTATAAAGAATAATTTTCTCTGGGCAGTGGTGGCACACGCCTTTAATCCCAGCACTCTGGAGGCAGAGGCAGGTGGATCTTTGTGAGTTCGAGGCCAGCCTGGTCTACAGAGCAAGATCCAGGAAAGGAGAAACCCTGTCTTGAAAAACCAAAAAAAAAAAAAAAAAAAAAAAAAAGAATAATTTTCTTCTGAGCTACGTGGACTGGGTTGACCCATCGATGTGACCATCCTGCTTTTGGACAAGAGTCTAAGAACACTGACTGCTCTCTTCTCAGGAACCCCCAGTCCTACGTACTCAGGGCTATTCACCCCATCTCAGTCCCTCCAACCCTGCTCTTGCAGAGGCGATGCATGCCTGCCTCTGCCATCCATTTCCAGAAGCTGTGTGGCTTGGCTTGGGCAGCCAGACTTGCACACTGTCCCCTGAAGCCATCTACATCCCTGCTTCTGGCCTTGGCCCGTTCTGGTCTGCTTGCCTGTGACACCCACCAGTCATGGTGTCGTCATACGCTGTCACACACTTTCCTAGCTCCGACTCTCATCCCTCCCTGTAACTGCTTAGGGCCCCATCTTTCTCATGCAGCTGAAGCCAGGGATCGCATTCCTTTGTCTGGCTCTGAGTGTGGTAAGGAACGGGCACCGAGCGTATGGATGGACGGAAGAATGGAGGCAGAAGGCAGAAGGGATGACTGTGTGCGCACACTCACCAGACTTCGACTTGGATTTGGAGCCACAGACTGGGAAGAGAACGGACATAAAGTTCACGAAGTCGACAGCTGCTAGGTAGGCACCAGTGAACACCTGGAAGCAAATGGAGACAGAGTCTGGGCGATCAAGCACCAGCCCCGAGGTACCACAGCGCTGCCCTCTGGGAGATCCCCCCGACACACACACACACACCAGGTGAGTTATGCCGGGGCAGTATGGGTAGCTTCTGCTGTGGAGCTATATCCCAGACACAGAAGCGTTCTGAGACTCAGTTTCCCCATCTGTAAAACCAGCACACAACCAGGTCTCCCTCAATGACGGCCACATAGATGTCTGCAGACAATTCATGGCCAATATTGGAACCGGGACCTAGAAGAAGTCATTAATACCAGACAAGAGCTTCAATGGGAAGAGGGTACGTTGTGGCTTTGGAATCCGGCCCTGGCATTTATTAGAGGGCGGGCTTACAGAAAGCTTCACTGTGCCTCAGTTTCCACATCTGTAGCAGATGAATGATGACAGGCCCCCTATCACGGGACAGTTTCCGGAGTAAACGAGTTAATACACAAGGGGATCTCGGGGCCAAGGAGGCAGTTAAATATTTAACAAGTTCCTGCCAGCCATCCCTACTGGACACGAACAGAGCCTCATTCTACCCCACAAGCCAATGGAAAAGGGAGTCTGCTCCAGGGCCAGCACGACACTCTTCTCAGCAGGTTCAAACCTCTGAACCAGTGTCCTGACCACAAGGCTGCCCCCCCCCTTTAGCTCTGCCTGGGTGGCCACAAAGATAAAATCACGAGTTCCTTAAGGTAGGGCTCAAAAAAATATTCCTTGGGATATGCGTTGAGGGCTAGAACACTTTAGTTGAGGGCCCCCACTTGGGGGAAACTAGAACCGCTTTTCCCTGTGCCAAATCCCACATGACCACCCGGGGAAGGACTCGGCTGCCATTGCCAAGTCTCAGCCCTGCAAACAGTAACGGTAATGACTATTTGCTGAGCGTCTCCTAGGAGCCGTGTACAGTGACAATACAGAGGTGACTAAGTCCCTGTTCTTCTGACGACGGTGACTCACTGTGGTGGCCTGAAGGAGAATGGCCTCCATAGGCGCATACGTTTGGATGCTTGGACCCCAGCTGGTGGAACTGTTTGGGAAGGACTAGGAGGTGTGGCCTTGCTGGAGGAGGTGTGTCACTGGGGGCTGGGTCTTGAGGTATCAAAAGACGGAAGCCCTTTCCAGCGCCTCTGTCTCTTACTTGCAGATCCAGATGTGAGCTCTCAGCTGTCCCTGCCACCACGCCTTTGCTCTGCCGTCATGAACCCCAACCCTCTAACCCAGAAGCCCCATTTAACACTTTCTTGTATGGGTCGCCCTGGTCATGGTGTTTTGTCACAGCAACCGGAAATTAACCAAGACACGGCAAGATAAGAAAAGATAGCAGACTGGGCGTGGCGGTGGTGGCACACGCCTTTAATCCCAGCACTCAGGAGGCAGAGGCAGGCGGATCTCTGAGTTCGAGGCCAGCCTGGTCTGCAAAGTGAGTTCCAGGACAGCCAGAGCTACACAGAGAAACTCTGTCTTAAAAAAAAAAAAAAATAAAAAATAAAGACAACAACAACAACAACAACAAAAACCACAGCAGAAAGGAGCTTGGAGCACTTGTGGAAGAGGTGTGTTACCATTTCACACAGGGAAGGCCTTATTGTGTGTGTGTGTGTGTGTGTGTGTGTGTGTGTGTGTGTGTGTGTATGTGTGTGTACAGACACATGTGTGTACAGCCTAGTGTAAGTGTTTACCCTAGGAGAAGAAGTCATGGGATCCCCTGGAGTTGGATTTCACACCATTATAAGTCACCTGACACAGGTTCTGGGACCCAAACTCTAGTCCTCTGTGCCTGCTCTTACCCACTGGGACATGGCTGCAGCCCCGGGAGGCTTTGCTTTAGAAGGCGGCTTTGAACAAGCACTTGAAGGGGATGAGGCTGGGCCGTGTGGACACTGAAAGAGCACTTGAGAAGGCAGGAAGGACAAGGCACAGGTTCTGAGAGGAAACTGCTCGGCGGGCCGAGGGAAACGACAGAGGAGGCCTCTGTGGCTGCCGCGGAGAGGCAGAAGCCAGGCTTGTGCGGGACCTACCTGGATCGTGAGCTGTCTGGCCAGAATGGCCCCCACGGTGTCACATAGGCTGGTCAGGAGGCAGAAGGCCGCGCACAGTGTCGACTGGTCCCGGCCACATTTCTTGGTGCACCTCAGGTAGAGAACCCTGAGGTGACAGGAGTGTGAACAGAACACAGGGGTTGTGAGTTGGAGACGAGGCCAGAGATGACACCTAGAAGAGGCAGCTGTAACCTCTGTTCTGGGAAGCATCGTCTCCACGCTAATCCCTAGGTGTAGCATGTTTCTGGGTTTAGCATTCAGGTGGGGAAGAAAAGAGCAGAAGATCCACGAGACCATGCCAGGAATTGGAGCTGTACTTGTAGACATAGCGTCCTCTTCTACAGAAGGGGGAGACCAGCCGGGCAAGGGGCATGCACCTCAGATTCTTCCAAGCCTCGGCATGTTCGGAAACACCTGTGATCCTAGCACGTGGGAAGCAGAAGCAGGAGGTCTCGAGTTCGAGGCCAGCTTGCACACTACATAGGAGGTTCTGTCTTTAAGAAAAGAGAAGGGTTCTTTTCTTTCTCCCTCCTCCAGATCAGGCGGGGTCAAGGTACAGAGCCCTCCCCTCCCTCACACGCTAGCTGTTAGGTTTGATTTTCTGAAAGGGAAACAGTTTCTAAAAGTCACCACCACCACCCCAGCGCCACTAACAATAGCGATGATTGCCTAAATTTAAAAGGCAATTTGTTTCTTTGAAATGAGAGTGAAATCTACCCAGTCCATCTGTGCAGTGGGTGGCAGACTCTGCCAGTTGAGCAATTTGTGCATGTTCAGAATGCAGGGAAAACAAAAACGGAACTGCGGAGCGGCAGGCAGCGCAGTGCTCTGCCCCCCTCCCCCCCACTCCCCAGGTCTCCAAGCGGCTGGCTCCTCTCCAGCTCTCTCCCCACTGTTCACACACCTGGGTCATACGGGGGGGGGGGGGGGGCAGACTCGTAGAGGCCAGAGACTCTCTGGCAATATCACCAATGCTGCCTCCACCCCACTGGGTGTCAGGTGTCCCCCGGCTGGTTTTTTACAGAGCAATGGGCCAGGAGCAGCTCCCGCTTCATCCACTCAGACGGGATGGCTGGTGCTCACTCCATTGATCCGGTTCTGAGCCCCGGTCCCAAAGACCATAGTTACAGAAGGAAGGCTGTTAACCCAATGCCCTAAACCTTTCTGGGTCTGCCAGCCCCGAGCCTGAAGCACAGAGTGTTATCATTAGCTAAACATCTACGCTCTGGGCTGCTAAAACCAATCCAAGGTCAAGGAGTGAAGACCCAAATTAGCAATGTTTTATTTCAGCCTCTGTATAGGAGAGAGGAGAATCCGCAGCCTAGGGGGTCGATGTGAGCAGATGCAGGATCTGACTTCAGGCTGGGGCCTTCGCCTATGCCCTGTTGCTCGCGGGCATGTCCTCCAAGCTCTGGGGGGGGGGGGGGGGGCAGGACTCCTGGACCGACCTTAACCTAGCCCACACACCACACCGTGGAAGACTGGTTCTCTGCAGACAGAGGAGGAGAGGGGTTTCGGGAGTGGTGGGGTCCTGGGAGGAGAGGGCCATGTCTAGCCTCAGGCTGGGTGAAAGACAGAAGCCTTGCTCTCAAGCCTGCACAGCCGGGCCTTCTCAGCACACTGCTGAACCTCGGCAAGCCTCGGTTCCAGGGGCAAGCATGCCCAACAGTGTGGGCAGCATGGGGTGGCTGAGGAACAAAGGAGACAATGCCCATGAGAAAGGAGATGGTGCCCGTGGCGCCCTCTTACCTTGCGCCCCCTGACTGGATAGCTCAGTCCCTGAAGTCTGCCTGTGTTACTGCATACTCACTCAGTAGGCAGGCTCCTCATCGGAAAGCGTGCTAACAGAACCTACCTTAGGGACTGGGCCAGGCAAGGACCAAGGGCGTGAAGAAATGCAGCCCAGGTCCAGAGCGTCTTTCCTGGACTCCACTCACTAGGCAATGGGACTGCAGATTCGATGAACCACTGGCGGAGGGTCTGAGGGGTTGTCCCTGAGCGCTAAGGTGAGCCAGTGCCAGCAGTGGGGAAGAGCGATGACGCACCCTCCCTCTCCTTCCTGGGTATACTTGGGTGGTTGAAGACCTGGAAGTTTCACCCTCAGAACCCAGGCGACAGGGACTACCTGGCCAACCCACTGCAAGGTAGACACAAGCAAAAATAACTGTGGCCGGAGTCGGAACACCACTTCCCCACCTCTTCCCAGCTTTGGGTGAATTACAACTAGAAAACATCAAGGGACTTGCTAGGGTTCCCTAAGGGTGGGTGGCAGAGCCAGCGCCATAACGGTGTTTAATGAGCACTTACTAAGTCCTTTGCCGGGCCTGCCTCATTTAATCCTCACATTCCTTTCCGGAGGCATATCCGCACTCACGGGAGGCCCAAAGGCTCACTACACCTTGCCCTTGCTCCCCCGCGCCAGCCAGCAGGGAAAGGCTGACAATAGAAGCCAATCCAAGCCGCCCCCACTGCACCACCCAGCCTCCTGCCGCCGGCTCACAGCCCAGCTTCCCCGTGCTGGGAATGCAGAAGGGACTCCACGACAGTCCACAGAGCAGTGTCAGATCTGACCCCGGACTTGAGCTGCTTCCCGGAGGCCTCCCGCCCCCCGCCCCCGGGTTTCCTAGAGAGGCGAGCGAGCGGCGCCCGATCTCCCCTTCGCCCGGGTCCCGGCCCCCTTACAGCGCGTGGGCGGCGATCCAGCAGCAGGCGGCGCAGATCCACAGGCCGAAGGAGATGCAGACGCGGCGGCGGGCGAAGCAGCGGTCCAGGTAGTCCCAGTTCCAGAGCGGGGACGCGGCGCCGGCCCCCTCCTCCATGGCCCGGCCGAGCCTCCCGGGAGCCGACCCCGGAGGAAAGTTGCCGGACCGCACCGCTCCCGGGGCCTCGCCTATTGTCGGGGTCTGCGGGCCGCGGGCCCGCCCCCTAGCGGTGGAGCCGCGCGCAGCCGCCGCACAAAGGAGGGCGCCGCCAGCACCCGGTCCCTTTGCGGGTTCACGAACCCCGGTGGCCAAGCCAGACGATACCCTGGCGCTGCCAAGCGCTCCTAGGGGTGGGGTGGGGGACCCTCCTCCCCTCCTGCCCCCCCGAGGCGCGAGGTCACTGGTTAAAAAGGTGCAGCACAGAAGGGTGGGTGGGGGACGGAGCGGGCACAGATCGCCTCTGCTTTCCTCCTTTCCCTCTGCCGAAGCTGTCAAGGGCATGCATGCCCGGCGCCACCCAGTCAGTGTCCCCAGACCCAGCCAGGGAGGGGTTAATTCTGGAACTTGCGGCTCCCATCCAGCCGCAGGGCCACACAATTAGGTAAATGAATGTTTATTCTTCTTTAAAGCAAACCATTAGATATATATTTTCAAGGTGTCTTTATTGGTTTCAATAAGTTTGTCCAAAGCACAGCACACCGTCACTTAACTGTTTATTTACTTTTGAGGCAGGGTTTTGCCTCGTGGCCCAGGCTAGCCTGGAGCTCACTGTGTAGCCTCCAGGTGGGCCTCCAACTCAAAGACCTCCTGCTTCATTCAGCCTCCCCGGTGTTGGGATTACAGAACGGTCCACAGTGGTGACTGCTGCTCGGACAAATGAGATGTCGCTGTGGTCTGAACATTCGTGTCCCCTCCAGTTCCATATATTGCAACTTAATCACAAAGCGGAGCGGTGGTGGCGCACGCCTTTAATCCCAGCGCTTGGGACGCAGAGGCCGGCAGAGTTCCAGGACAGTCAGGGCTACACAGAGAAAGCCTGTATCTGGTGCTGGCCTGTGGGCGCTCCATCCTCAGCTTCTCCGGGGAAGCCAGAGATCCTCCGCTCACTGACTTACTAAACTGGGACCCCTCCACATGTCACCATCACACCAGCATCAAGGTGGGGAAGCCAAATGCTCTCAGTTTATACTTAGGCATCGCTATTGTTTTTGTTTCTGCTACCGAGACAGGATTTGTTAAATAGTCAAGACGACCTTGAACTTTTGATCTTTCTGTCTCCACCTCCCAAGTGCTGGGATTACAGGCCTGCCACGTGACACCACATCCAGCTCTACACCCGTTTTCCTCTGTATTACAACTTTCCCTCAGGCTTAGCATACACCCCCCTCGTGGCTAGACCAAATTAAACAATTCCAATTTAGTTATTGTGTGTGTGAAGGTATCAGGAGGAGAGTCACCCTGAGATGTGTGGTCGCCTAGAACTGTAATCCAGACACTCAGAAGGCTGAGGCAGGAGGAGCAAAGTCCCAGGCCAGTCTGGGCTATATAGTAAAAACTATGTCAGAGGGGAGTGAGAGAGAAATATGAATCATTCTGCTTGTAAAAAAAAAAAAAAAAAAAAGCAGACCAGGCCAGTGGCATGGCTCACTGGCTTAAAGTGTGTGCTGCCAAGCCTGAAGACCTGAGTTCAATCCCTGGGGCCATCTGATGGAAGGAGAGACCTGACTGTGGTGGTCTGAATAGGAATGGCCCCCATAGACTCAGGTGTTCAAGGGCTTGGCCCAGAGGGAGTGGCACTGTTGGGAGGTGTGGCCTTGGTGGAGGAAGTGTGTCACCGTGGGGGTGGGTTGGGAGGTCTCCTATGCTCAAGCTACACCCAGTGTGGCACTCAGTCTCCTGCTGCCGCCTGCAGATCAAGATGTAGAGCTCTCAGCTCCTTCTCCAGCACCATGTCTGCCAGCATGCCTCCATGGTTCCCACCATGACGATAACAGACTAAACTTTGAACTATAAGCCAGCCCCAATTCAATGTTTTCCTTTATAAGAGTAGCTGTGGTCATGGTGTCTCTTCACAGCAATAGAAACCTTAACTAAAACACTGACCCCACAAGTTGTCCTCTGAGTTCCACACTTGAATGTGCTCACATTTGCACACACACACACACACACACACACACACACACACACACACACACACACAGCTGTCAGCACACGGCTGTGGACCTGACACAGCATTGGGGATTTGGAGCAGAGAACGCAACCTCTCTGCACTCATATGTGTTCCTACTTAAAAGTGAGGTGATGGCCGGGGGGTGGTGGTGGTGGTGGCGGCGGCGGCGGCAGCGGCGGCGGCGGCGCACACCTTTAGTCCCAGCACTTGGAAGGCAGAGGCAGGTAGATCTCTGTGAGTTCAAGGACAACCTGGTCTACAGAGACAGTTCCAGGACAGCCAGGGCTGTTTCACAGAGAAACTGTCTTGAAAAACAAACCAAAACAAAACAAAAGGAGGCGACAGAAGCACCCGCCTTAGTGTCCTGTGACACTAGAAATCCTATGGTTCAAGCAGAGACACGTGCCAACGGTGGAAGTTAACCCTCTTGTCGTCATCCTAAGGAAGCCGGGTTCAAAGACAGCGAAGAAAAGTCAGCTAACGGCAGGGAGACCATGGCTCAGCTGTCGGTCCCTTCCCGACCCCTGCCACCTTGGGCTACCTCTGTTCCTGCGTCCCCTACATGCTCATCTCCTGTCAAACTTCCCTTCCAAGCTCAGCTTTGATTTTTTTGAGCCAGGGTCTTACTATGTAGGCCGGGCTAACCTGGAACTTGCTATATAGATCAGGTTGGCTTTGAGCTCAAGAGACCTGTCCGGCTCTGCCTCCCCAGTGCTGGGATTTAAGACGTGCATCCAAGCTTCCTTTCTGCTGGGTTTTGAGACAAGCTCTTACTATGTAGCCCAGGCTGGCCTGCAACTCCGTACTCAGTATAGAGTACCCTCTAATTCACAGTGATCTTCCCGCATCAACACTGGAACTGTAGGTGTGGGCACCACACAGGGCTCTTCAGTGTGGCAGGACTCAGCCGTGAGTGGGTTTTGTAATTTTTCTCTGTGAGTGGGTTTTGTAATTACCAGGCATTTCTTTGTAGCTCAGGCTTTCTGTTCCTTCCAGATTCAACCTCAGTAGGTTGTGACTGTCCGGTTTATTTCCTCTGGGCTAGCTATCGACTCTCATCCCTTAGATCCACGTGCTCCGCTATCTACTTGCTTTTTCCTGTTGTGTCTAATTGAACTGGTCCAAGCCAGACTCTTGGTTTTCCCTCCCAAAGTTCCAGGACTTGGTGTCAGCTGAGGCAGAAACACCACGGTGGTAGAACACAGGCCGCCGCCGCCGGTCTCAGGCTTTTGGCCCGAGGTCCCAGCACAGCCCTGTAAAGGCCTTCTTAGAAACAAGGACGGAATGGCTTCCTGAGAAAGACACAGTGGAGGTCCTGGGGCTCCGAGGGGAGATGAGACGGTGTCTGAAGAGAACACCTCCGGCTCATCCGCCCCTGGCAGCTCCTCCCAGAGTCCCGCAGCCGCGTAGGAGCTTAGACCTCACTTTTGGGCCTCAGTCCAGACTCTCTGAAAAGCAAACCTACCAAGAGCCTGAGGCTCGGCTCCTGGGCAGTGGGCCACCTTGCTTCTCCCAGGCATTTCCTGCTGGCAGTGGCAGGGCGGCCTCAGGCATTGTCCTGCGAAGGAGGAAGGGCCGGGCCTGGGCCTCCCGCAGGAGCTTTCCTTTTGGTGAGGGCCCAAGGCTGAGGGACCGGGTTTCCTGCCAGCCTCTGTAACCAAGTGCAGCCCGGACAGGAAGGGCCGTGGCTGTGAACAGCCACAGGGGCCGAAACAAAAACAGCCCCCACAGGTCTCTTCCCTCGCTAGAGAGACACCGGCCCTCTTCCAAGGTTGTCATTTTCCAGAGCCGGGGACTTGAACTTGCCATGTTCTTCCTGCCTCAAGCTCTCTCTCTCTCTCTCTCTCTCTCTCTCTCTCTCTCTCTCTCTCTCTCTCTCTCTCTCTCTCTCTGAAAAACTCTAATCTTTAGAAAGGTAAAAGAACAGCATCTAGCATTCCCAGTCCTTAATACTCTGCCTCATCTGCTCCCTCTCTCTCTCCCGCTCTGAACCACTTGAAATTTCAGCCATCATGACTGATTGTTGACTCCAAGGACACACCTTTCTCTCTCATTTTTGAATATTCTATGGATTTAAGACTCTTCTTTTCTCTCTCTCTCTCCCTTTCTTCTTCCCTCCCTCCCTCTCTTCTTTCTTTTGAGACAGGGGTTCTCTGTGTAGCCCTGGCTGTCTCACTCTGTAGACCAGGCTGGCTTCGAACTCACAGAGCTCCATCTGCTTCTGCCTCCTGAGTGCTGGGATTAAAGGCGTGCGCCACCACTACCCAGCTAAGACTCTTCTTTTAAAAGTTCAGTGCGAACACCTGTAGTTAAAGCATGTGGGAGGCTGAGGCAGGGTGATCACCACAGGTTTGAGGCCATCCTGGGCTACAGAGTGTTCTAGCCACGTCCATCCCACACATACGGCAATGACACCCGGTATGTAACCCACATGGAAATTTGCTCACTTGTTGTAAAGCGTGGTTTTCCTAGTACAAGATTCAGTGATTGAGTTGTGAGTCCTTTAGTCCAGGTCTCTTCTATTGTGTCCAAAGGCTGGAGTTTCCTCGTGGTTTCCTCGTGGGCCTGGTGATCAGACGTTTGTGAGGACAGACTGTGGCAGTCACTCCTGTCACACATATCAGTGCTGCCACTTACCCTGGTGTCGACTTTGGTCTCTCCTTTAGGTGACATCAGCTCTCTCTCCCCAACAAGTGTAATGTAGTCACTAAGAGAGTGATAGTTTAAAATCCCTGGAGAAAGGCACTTGACACCAATCCTGATGATCCGAGTTCAAGCCCCATGTCCCACATGGTGGAAGGTGATAACTGACTGCCCCGAGTTGCCCTCTGACCTCCACATGTTCGCCATGGTCTGTGTGTCCCCACCTCACAATCACACTACTCCAGCTCCCCAGGAAGCTTTGGTTTCCGCATCCACTGACAGACTGGCCCTGGATCTGTGCTGTTGCTGGTGATTGTGTCAATTTCAGTCTTAGGGTTCTATTGCTGTGAGTAGACACCATGACCACAGCAATGCTTATAAAGGAAAGCATTTAACTGGGGCTGGCTCACAGTTCAGAGTTCTAGTCCATTGTCGTTATGGTGGGAAGCCTGGTGACATGCAGGTGGACATGGTGCTGGAGAGGAGCTGAGAGTTCTACATCTGGATCCACAGGCAGCAGGAAGAGAGAGAGACACTGGGCCTGGCTTGAGCTTCTGAAACCTCAAAGCCCACCCCCAGTGACACACTTCCTGTACAGGAGGGAATGGATACTTGGTACCATAAACCTGGTCAAAAGTACCCATGGCAGGGGAGGTCATTGAAATAGCATCGGATTGTTTTTTTTTCAATGTTTACTCCGGCCTTAACCAGAGAAGACTCCAGTGAAAGGTAGAAAATGCAGAGGCTCATGGCTGCACCAGGTGCTTCTCATAAGTGACAGAAGAGTCCTCAGCCCTAAGCAAGGCATTTATATCATTCCCTATAAGGCTCGGGGAACATTGTGGGAGATGGGGTGGGGGGGCTGTCCTCCTTCTGTAAGAGCCAGAAGACAAGGAGAAGGGCTTCATAATGTCAGTTCTGGGCGAGACGCAGCCATTACATCCATGAACTCCCAGCAGCTTCAGGTGCCTCCACGGGATGCGCACAAGAATGCGCCCATCAACAGTCAGGTGTGGATGGACGAGCCCCGCCCCTCCCCGCTAAACCGTTGCCCTGACGGATTCAGGGAGTGAGGGAGTCAGTGCCTTCAGCTGTATAAACACTGAGCCAGCCAGGCTGCAAGGCACACTTCTAATCTACCGTCACACAGCCTGGTAAGACTAAAGGGGCCCCAAACGGACCCAAGCCGCGCGGTGGTGGTGCACACCTTCAATCCCAGCACTCTGTGAGTTCGAGGCCAGCCTGGTCTACAGTGCGAGATCCAGGACAGGCACCAAAACTACACAGAGAAACCCTGTCTCGAAAAACCAAAAACCAAAGCAAAACAAAACACCCCCCCCCCCAAACGTCAGGAATCTGAAAAAAGGGATGGGGGAGGGTTGATATAGATAGAAGAGAGATAAGAGAGGCGAGGAGAAGGAATCAGAATGTGTTCTTTTCAAGTTTGAAGTTATCAAAAACAACAACAAAAAACTAAGTTAATAGAAGAAGGAGGGGAAAAAAACTTCAAACAACGGTGCTTGGTTTGAGTCTTTAGTTCAGCAGAGAAATAGGTAGAGAACACAAATAGTGGCCAGTGCCACGTAGGGCCTGAAGTCTGCTGTCACCTTCCTCTTATCTCCCCAAAATGGTTTTCCACATCTCTACCCCTGACCACTAAGGCCCAGGAAAATATAACTGCCATCCCAGTTCAGTCAGAGAGACAACAGCAACTTCTGGGAGTAAGTTAAAAGCTCTGGTTTTTGTTTTGTGTTCTGAAGAACACTTTCCAAAAAAATAATTCTCTCCAGCATTTCTTTCTTCAGTTGCTGCAGCCTTCAAACCAAGATGACGACACTCGGCAATTCCAACTGTTGTTGAACAGAGCAACCTGTGTCCCGGAAAGAACCACAGTATCCGGATTTGACCTTTAGAGATGCACACAAAGACCAGAGAAGAGCCAGCGTGGTGACGCACACCTGTAATCCCAGCACTTCGGCTCAGGGCAGGAGGAGCACATGGTTGGGGCCAGCCTGGGCTACAGACTGAGATCTTGTCTTCCCCAAAATAAAAATGAATATAAAGGAGGAATCACGGCAAACATAAGAATCTGAGTGAGGTTAGTAAAATAAAGGCGGCAAAGGATATAGTCTAGTCTCTCTGAATTCCTGATCTGCCTGTCCTCTGTCACTGTAAGAAATGACTCAAAAGTGATCTGACCACTGTTTCCCTTAGCATGGTAACAGGGATGATACACAGAGCACCTCTAAGGAGCTGCCCACACAGGCACGGGCTACAGCCAGAAGAGAGGAGACTTTCAGAGCCACACTTTGACTCACACACACACCCAGAGGCCCAGTCACCAGCAATGGACTCTATTAGCAAAAAGAAAGACAGGTTTGCAAATATTTTCAGTTTAATGCCCCAGCCCACCCATGTTCCTCAATTAAACAAATGCAAAACCCCTGGGTGGCTCTTGCTACACTCAGAAATCAGGCATTAGTTCTGATCCAAGAGTATTGGGGAGGGGAGGCCCCGCTCATCAGAGACACCTGGAGAGAAAGGGCTTTTCACTGAGAACAGTCCCACCTACCTTACTGCACCTCCCTGGGAGGGTCGGAAGTCTGGAATATCCAGGCTCATCTACACCACACGGCTTCAACATAAACAGGCTCATCTATACCACCCTGCGACATAAACATGATAAAACTCAGGAGATGTAGATGCCATCCTTTTATTTCCTAGAGTCCCACGGATGAGAAAAACAATAAAAGTTAAATTCCTTGTGTATCTTCTAATGCTGAACAGATGCCCCCCCTCCCCCGTCTGCTCCTGGATGCACATCCCACAAAAATGCAGAGTATTTCCTTCAAGTCAGGTCTGAGGACTATGCTGGAAGTGGTGGATTCCACGGAAATGTCCCCCTGAGGCTCATATTTTTGAGTACTTGGTCCCCAGTGGGTGGAACTGTTTGGGAAGGATTAGGAGGTACTGCCTCCTTGGAAAAGGCATGTCAGTGGGGGTGAGCTTTGGGGTTTCAAAAGACTCATGCCATTCCCAAAGTGCTCTCTGCCTCTTCTTTTCGGATAAAAGATGGGAGCTCTCAGCTGTTCCTGCTGCCATGCCTTTGCACCGCCATCATGGACTCTGACCCTCTGAAACCATACGCCCAATTAAAGGCTTTCTTTTATAAGCTGCCTTGGTCATGGTGTTTTGTCACAGAGATAAAAAAATAACTAAGACACTGGCCAATAGCAGCCGGTGCTATATGTGGCTATTTATACCAAAGATACTTAAGTACAAACAAAAATTCAGGTCCTCCGCCATACTGGTCACACTTCAAGCGCTGAACAGTCACTGCAGCTATAGCAACCTTGGCCAGTGCAGGTCACAGCTCCATTACAGCAGCAAGTTCAGGTGGACAGTGCTACATTTCACATGGGAAACCTGAGCCTGGACACGTACAATACTACAGAACAATGAGAACAAATGGTCTGTCATCACACGTACTATGGATGACCCCCACAATGGTGGACTGCAGAATTCAGACTCCCAAGAGCACATACTGTAGATTCTTTTTCTCTACAATACAAAGGCAGAGGATAGGTCAGAACAGAGAGGCTGCCAAGTAGCAGCTAACAGGAAGCTGGGGTGTAGGTCACGCGTGGAGCCATGATCAGGCTGCTTTTTATCTGTACACCGTGGCTTGTGACTTTCTGTAGACATAGGAGAACATTCAAAATCCAGTTTAGGGGCTGGAGAGATGGTTCGCAGGTTGAGAGCACTGACTGCTCTTCTAGAGGACCAGGGTTCAATTCCCAGCGCCCACATGGCAGCTTGCCTGTCTGGAACTCTGGTTCTAGGAGGTTCAGTGCCTCTTCTGGCCTCCGAGGGCAGCAGGCACACAATTGATGTACAGACATATTTGCAGGCATATTACCCACACACATAAAGATAAATCTCAATTAAAAATAAATAAATAAATAAATAAATAAATAAATAAATAAATAAATAAATAAATAAATAAAAACTATCCGGTCTACCGCGGACCACATTTTTCATGGGTATTGACATTTGCCTGTTGCCTGTGCAAAATTGTCTCCCTTTATCCAGGGAGGGGACGGAAGGACCCTCTTCCCTTCGAGGGTCTTCCATTCTTAACTGGAAAAACAGCGTGCTGAACCCAACACAGGGCAAGTAGACACGGAGTGAGATTTTTGGATGATTTCCCTCACTTCCAAACCAAACAAGAGAAAAACCCGTTAAAGCAATGTGTCCCTGAGAAGGGTTCTGGCTTGTTGGCAGTATTTCCAGTTTATCTCCCCCACCCCCTCAAAAAAGAAAACCAAACATATGTGGCTATTGGCTTCTTGGGAAGAACCTCGACTTCCTTCTAATTTCCTGAAAGTAAACAGAAGACAGATGCATGGCGGGTTACCATTCATAAAATGTGGGGCAGGTTACCATTCATAAAAGTGGGACAGTGATAGCGATGACTAATTCATAAAGCTAGACCATAAACCTCCACGTGGACAGACATCAAAGCATCCGGCAAGGAAAACTTAACGAGAGACATTCAGAAGCAAAGGTCGAAAATGGGAATTCCCCTGTCAGGATGCCCTAGCTCAGGCGCCTCAGATTCCAAGCAAGGACCGCAGCTCAGTTTCCTTGCTGTGGAGGTACGCACAGGAAGCCAAGAAAGGGGAGAGGGTGATGGGAAAGAAGAGCCCTGCAGGGTGAATGAGATGGGCATTGTGGGCAGCTGGGCTCACTTCACTAGCATCTTTTGAAGGCCGTACAGAATGAACCCACTGTGTGACGGGGAGGCTGAGGTACCAGCCCTCATCCTTACAAACTCCATGGAGTTTACATGGAGTGCCCAGAACATGCAACCTGCCTACCACATAGATGAACTATAGACGAATGGTTGCCTAAGGCAAGAAGGGGGGATCCAGGATATGTAGAGTTTTGGTTAGGGCTTCTATTGCTGTGATAAAACACCATGACCAAAAGCAACGTGGGGTAGGAAAGGGTTTGATTTGTTTACACTTCCACATCACAGCCCATCATTGAAAGAAGTCAGGGCAGGAACCTGGAGGCAGGAACTGAAGCAGAGGCCCTGGAGGATGCTGCTTATTGGTTTTGCTCAGCCTGTTTTTTTTTTTTTTTTTTTTTAATAGCACCCAAGACCACAGTCCAAGGGTGGCACTGCCCACAGTAACCTGGTCCCTTCCACATCAATCATCAATCAAGAAAAGGCAGCACAGGCTTGCGTAATCTGGAGGGGGCATTTTCTCACTTGAGGCTCCCTCTTCCAAAATGACTGTAGTTGTTTGGTTGTGGTTACGTAAAACTAGCCAGCACAAGTAGATTCGGGACTGATGGCTTCTTAGGTTGGGCTCTTTATTGGGGATGGGAGGATAAAAATGTTCTAAAATTTCCTATAGTGGCACAGCTCTGGATATGTTAATGGGTTGTATGCTTTTTACCAGTAAACTGCATGGTGTGAGATTTTTCTGTCACTATGTGCTGTGGGATGTCTTTTGGTATATTGTGAATATGTGTTGCTGATTGGTTAATAAAGAACCTGCTCTGGCCTATGGCAAGTCAGGTTATAGCCAGGCAGGAAATCCAAGAGAGAGACCGGAAGAAGAAAGGCAGAGGCGGAGGAGACACCTGCCTGCTGCTAAAGGAACAAGAAGATGTCAGCAGACTGGTAATGCCACGGCCATGTGGCAACATATAGATGAATAGAAATGGGTTAAGTTATAAGAGCTAGCTAGCAAGAAACCTGACTCACAGACCATAGTTTGTAAACAGTATAAGCCTCTGTGTGTTTACTTGGAGCCAAACGGCTGCAGGACATGGGTGGGAGAGATTAGCCCTGACCAGGGAGAAACTTCCCGCTACAACTCTAGGCTTTGTCCATCAGTATCAGTTTCTGTCTGCCTTTCAGCAGATGGCCCAGAGTTTTCATGTTCTGACTCTTGTTCCCCTTCTAAACACCAAGGTGTGATGGCTTATGCATGTAATCCCAGCACGCAGGAGGCTGAGGCAGGAGAATTGCCATGAATTTGAGGCCAGCTAGGGCTCTACCCAGCGAGCTCCAAGCCTGAACAATAGAGTAAGACCGTTCAAGAGGCGTGTTCCTTCCTGAAGTGGGATACCATAACTGTGGTTTGGGCTTAAGTCAACTTCAGCTCTGAGAGGAATTAACTCTTACCCATTACTGCTTCTCTGAGATGGGGTCATGCTAAGCTACCTAGGATTCCTCACCCTCCTACCTCAGCCTTCCGAGTGCTGGGATTACAGGTAGATACCTATTTTTCATTTATTTCTGAGTAGCTGAGAGCCTCTGATCCTCCTGCCTCTGTGGGTGGATTCTTAGCATGACCAGTCCTTCATTATTTAAATGAAGAATGCAATATACGTCACTGTTCACATGTATACACGGTTACCTATTTTTTCATACCTAGAATCCCGTTAGGACTTCAGGGTCCCATGAGATCCGGCTATAGCGAACTTCCATAGTGCTTGCTTCCTGTTTACAGGGCGTCCCGACTTTGGCTCCTTTGTTGTTGTTGTTTTTTTGTTTTTTTATATCCCAACTGCAGTCTCCCCCACCCCCTCCATCTCCTCCTCTGTTTCTCTTCAGAAAAGGGCAGGTCTCCCATGGATATCACCCAGCCATGGTAATATATATCAAGTGAGACTAGGTTCCTCCTATTCTTTTAGGGCTGGATGAGGCAATCCAGTAGGAGGGAAGGGTCCCCAAAGCAAGCACCAGAGACAGCCCTGCTCCCACTGTTAGGAGTCCCACAAGACCAAGCTACACACTGTAATTAATATATGCAGAGGGCCTAAGTCAGTCCCATGCAGGCTCCCTGGCTGGTGGTTCAGTCTCTGTGAGCTCCTGCGAGCCCAGGTTAGTTGGTTCTGTGGGGTTTCTTGTGGTATCCTTGACCCCACTAGCTCCTACAATCCTTCCTCCCCCAACGTTGGTTTCTTTGCGGATTGTTTTTCTGCTACAGGGTAGCTGACTGATAAATATTTGCTGAATGTAGTTTCTTACTGGGTGTGGTGAGTCACACCTGTAAGCCCAGCTCTTAGACTGCGGTGAGGATTGCCTGAGTGTGAGGTATGCTCCGGGCACTTGACAGGGGCAGCGAGGGAACGAAGATATGACAGACACACAGAAAAACTGGAGTTGGGTGGATGGAGGCTGCTGATGGAGAGACCACAGCACCCTCGAAGCTCCCCGTTTGTTGTATAGAGTTGAACAGAGGCAGGGTTTTTACATACAGCTGAATCAGGAGGCGGGGTTTATGGTACAGAGCTGGACCAGGGAGACAGGGTTAGCTCATCTCTGTAGGAGAAAGCAGTCTCTGGACTGGTAACTGTTCAGAGGGAGAAAGCTACTGTGGACATTTACACATCACCATCAACACCTACACACAGACCAGAAGGGAAGTCTTTGCCATTTCCCCTTTGGGTGTGGCCTAGGGGTTGGGGAAAGGCTTGGAGGTCCGTGACATGGCTGTACCCATGAAAACAGCATGTCCACTCAGGATTCACTCACTTGGGGCTTTCTCTGCTTCCTAGAGGTGACCTCGAGTGATGGTTTGAATGAGAACAGCTCCCATAGGCTCATATATTTGAAAACTTAGTCTCCTGTTGGTAGAACTGTTTGGAAAGGATCAGGTGTGGCCTTGCTGGAGGAGGTGTGTCACTGGGCATGGGATTTGAGGTTTCTAAAGCCCACTCCATTCCCAGACAGCTCTCTGCCTGTGAACCATACCCATGTATATGTGCCTGGTACCCATCAAGACCAGAAGAGGTCGTCGGATCCCCTGAAACTGGAATTACAGATGGTTGTGAGTTGCCATATGGGTGCTAGGAACCAAACCTGGATCCTAAGAAAGAACAACCAGTGCTCTTAACTGCTGAGCCATCTCTCTAGACCCTCCCCTAGTTATATTTTCACAAACTCAAATATTATAACATGAAATGTATGAATCAGTGGCCAATTAATTTAATAACTTTTCAAAAACAAAGTTAATATGCATTTGTATGTATGTTTACACACATATCCGTCAGCCTTCTGCAGAAGGAGACTCCTGGGACACCGCAATGACTGTTGTAGGCACAGTTGGTGCTTCCAAAGGCTGCCACACTGTCTAGACTTCCGGGTGCATTCCACAGTGCCCGTGTCTGGGAAGCCCCACAGGCAGCAGTGGCTTTGGTTCATGTCCACCTGAACGATGCAGACGCCACTTCGGCTGAGCAAGTTCACATATCCAGGTGTCTGTAGAGCCTACGACTTTTCTCTTTTTTGTTTCGGTTGCCATGTTTTTTCCAGGGCTTCCCAGCCACGTGGTTCTCAGCACTCACAGCAGCTGCGCTCAGCAGGCCACTCCCAGGCTTGTAGCCCATCACAGCCTGGACCCCTTTGGTCAGCGCTCTGACGTTCTCCTGAGAGGAAACACAGGAGACATGAACAGGCTTCTCAGGACAGGAGCAACTCACTCAGCACACGGGTCTCCTGTCTCACTCCCTACCCCTCATCTGAGGCTCCCCAGCACCCTCTCTTAGCTCACCTCTTTCCAGCCTTCCTTATCTACTGTTCAGTCCAACAGCTTCCAATGTCATCTAGAACCATCCAAACCCTTGTTAACTCAAACTATTTCCTGGGCATTCCTATTTTTTTCTTTCTTGAGCCAGGGTCTTACTGTGTAGCCCCAGCAAATCTTGAGTTCCCAATTCTCTGTCTTTGGAGTGCTAGGAGTACAGGTATACACCACCACATAGAGCCTGAGTCTCCATGGATGTCAGATCCAGGCTGCTTCAGCATACGTTAGACACTGACGCTCGAGACATATTCAGTTTGTTTAGTAATATGAACACAAAATTATAAAGTAATATCCATGATTGTCACATGCAGTAAAGTATTACTACTGAGGTGAAGGTTTAGATGTGGACATTAAGTTAAGGTAACACTTTCAACTTTTTTTTCTTTTTATTGAAAATATTTTTTTTTTCCTCACATAATGCAATGTTCAGCTTTCTCATGCAATGCCTTCAGAAATCTCTGCAAGCATTAAAAAATTAAATTGAGCCGGCCTTTAACCCCAGCACTCAGGAGGCAGAGGCAGGCGGATCTCTGTGAGTTTAAGGCCAGCCTGGTCTACAGAGAGAGATCCAGGACAGGTACCAAAACTACACAGAGAAACCCTGTTTCAAAAACTAATTAACTAACTAACTAACTAACTAACTAACTAATTAACTAACTAACTAAACAAACTGAATGTTCTGTACGACAATTGTGGCATTGAGAACCAAACCCAGGTTCCCTGCCAGAGCAGCGTGTGTTCTTAGCCACTGAGCCTCTCTCCAGCCCCTACTAAAGAATATTGAAAACACAACCAAATGACTTAATGCTTGTACACAAACCTGACATTGAAAACAAATGCTACCAGCCACTGTGTGAGGTGGTTCCTGCCTTTAATCCCAACATTTAAAAGGCAAGGGCAGGTGGATCTCTGTAAGTTCGAGGTCAGCCTGGTCTACAGAGCTAGTTCCAAAACAACTTTACTGTTATACAAGGCTGTTACACAGAGAAACTGTCTTGAAAAAACAAAAACAATAACAACAAAAACCAACCAAACAAACACAAAAAGAAAATGCTACCAGCTATGATGAAGCAATTCAAGTTACTAATATTGATTCATTTATTTTTATGTTCATGTATGCATGCATGCATATTTGTGGAAGTGAGAAGATGCGTATGTGTGGATGTGGGAGCTGAATGCAAGTACTGGGATCACAGATGTGCACCATCACACCTTGTTTGGAGTGTATACAGATGTCTTCAGCATGTGGAGGCGGGAGGATCAGGAGTTCAAGACCATCCTTAGCTACAGAGTTCAAGGTCAGTGTGGTTATGTAAGACCTTGTTTCATCCCCCTCAACACACACACCACCACCACCACCACCACCACCACCACCACCACCACCACCACCACCACCACCACCACCACAACAACAACAACAAAAACCTCTCACAACTCATTTCTGTACAGGAAATGCATAGGTACCTCTGAGTCTGTGAAATGCTGCTGTTCATCATCAAGTGCCAGGGGAAGAAAAAGGGCTCCACCAGAGACTACTTCAGACGCTGAAACAGCACCGGCAAATGAAGCCCTGGGCAGATGTGGAGCCATGACGCCCCCGGTGCTGCTGGCGAGCATGCCCAACAGCACAGCCATCTCAGACAGGCTGGCTGCGCCTCACAAGCTAAAAGCACAGCTTTCCAAATGACAGAAACATTCCAGCCTGTGGTGCTCACTCACGAATGTGAACACACACCACACAAACAGATGCACGCACACCTAGCAACCTAATCCTATTAGCCAAAACTGTGAGAATACCCCAAACGTCTATCAACTGGCAAATGGGAAAAGAACTATGACGCTTCTTTACAGTAACCTATTTGTAATAAAAAGGGATGACGTGTGGACACACGCTCCGACACAGGTGGACCTTGGAACAGCTAAGCGAAGGAACAGAGGATCACACAGCGTGACTCCACTCGTGAAATGCCCAGAGCAGACCACCCCCCACACAGAGAAAAAGCAGGTTAGTGGCTGGCAGGGGAGGGGGAAAGAGGGGAAGTGAGTGGCTGTCAGTGGTATGGGGTTTCTTTTTGGAGTGATAAAATTCTACAACTGGTGTGGCCATGGCTGCACAGCTGTGGCTATAATAGAAACCACTTCACACTTCCAATCTGTGTGTGGAGCCAGGCTTCGTGATGCACAGCTGTCATCTTAGCACCAGGGAAGCTAAAGTCAGCTCGAGGCACAAAGCAAGACCCAAGAGCCAAGAAGTGGGGTCGGGGAGAGAGCTCAGGGGGCTCCTGTTGCGGAGGACCCAGCTCAGTCTCAGCACCCACATGGTGGCTCACCTCCACCTGCAGGGGACCCGATGTCCTCATGACTTCCAGACGCACACGGTGCAGGTAAAACACCCATATCCACAGGTAACAGTGTGCTGTGTGAACTTACAGTGTCCGTGAGCCTCGTGCTCCCGTGGGTGCTGGGAATCAGACTCAGGTTCTCTGAAGAGCAGCAGAGCTTTAAACCACTGAGCCACCTCTCCAGTCCACTCGATGTTTAAATAGTAAATATTTGGATTTTCAAATGTACTGGATGAGAAGTTACACACAGGCTCTTCTTACACTAACCTGATGGAAAAAGGCTTTGTCAACTCCATTTTCAATCTGTTTGGCTTTTTTGTCTCTGCCCGGCTGGAGTCGTATTTCTTCAGCTTTTGTTTTGTTCTCTAGGAGTTGCTGATGTTGATTCTGGAAGGTCACAGGATCTCTTCCAGGAGGAGGGTGGCAGTACAGTAGTTTACCCTACAGAGACAACAGCACACCGTGACCGCGTTACCCCGGGAGGGCAAAGGTCCTCAAGGCAGGCAGAGGCTGAAGGAGCTTTCTGTGCTTCAGTCTGCAGCAACTCCGGAGTCCACTCTGACAGCAGCTCCTTCCCTGTGACAGGGCCCTTCCCTGTGACAGGGCCCTTCCCTGTGACAGGGCCCTTCCCTGTGACAGGGCCCTTCCCTGTGACAGGGCCCTTCCCTGTGACCTTTCTCTGCACTTCATTTCTAAGTCGTGTTCAGTGTTCTTTGACGTCAGGACACACGCATGGGAACATCAGGCTGGAGTCTAAAATCCTATCATTTCTGAGGGCTGGGCCGGGGCTCAGTGGCAGAGCAGCCGCCCAGCATGTGTGAGGCCCACAGGTCAAGTCCTCGCACCACTAGAAACACGCCACCTGCCGTCAGTCCATCTCAATGGAAACACCTCCCCAACAGGCTGCCCTGAGCTAGAACACGATGCATGGGAAAGGAAGCCTGCTTCCTCAAGGGGGACAGGGACGCTCACTTTGACATAGTCCTTTAGGATGTAACGTGCAGAGCGAGGCTGGTCTGGTTGTCCGTGTGCCGTCATGAATCCTCGCATGCCTGTGAGAGAAACCAACCGTGGGAAAGCTCAGTTAGGAGTCGGCACCACAGCAGGAAGGCCTGAGGTGATGTGCATCGGGTCCCTTCCCACAGCCCCGTGAGGAATTAATTTCTTCTCACCGTGTAACATATATTATCATCAACAACATTTGCTAACGCAGAGTGGCCTCTGCAGCTGATCTAGTATCTCATCACTCAGCATGTGACAGACACGGCCTCTGCAGCTGATCTAGTATCTCATCACTCAGCATGTGACAGACACGTCCAGTTTCTCACAATTAGTTATTCCTTCTATCCCTGATCCTGGGCATTTACTCAGGGAGGCTACCTGCAGGAGAATACCACCTGCAAAACAAAAGGCAGCCCTGGCAGACGTCCCAAACACACCAGGAAGCCTGCTCTAAGGTGAGAGAGAACACAGCTCTTTTGGCAGAAGTGCTGGGTTCAAGACTCAGCCCTGCACATACTGGCTACGCAGCCTTTTCAATTTAGGAGAAAAGACTCAGACTCCTAGTTCCTATCATACACACAGAAACCTGAATGCCGGTCTGGAGAGCGGCTCAGTGGTCAAGAGCGTGCACTGCTCTTGCAGAGAACCCGAGCGCAGGTCTCAGTCCCATGCCCAGTGTCTCCTGGTGTCTGGAATTCCAGCTCCAGGGAATCCAACCTCACTCTTGACCATTTAGGGGGACTGCGTTCATGTGCACAGACTCCTACAGAGACACTAGCGCCCCCTCCCCCGAGAGGACCCAGTTCAATCCTCAGCACCCACATGGTGGCTGACAGCTATCAGTAACTGCTGTCCCAGAGCATCCACTGCCTCCTCAGACACTGGGCATACACACAATGCACAGACATACATGTAGGCAAAATAGTCATACACAGAAAATAAAATTCTAAAAAAAAAAAAATCTTAAAAAAGACAGACAGACAGACAGACAGACAGACAAAGTAGCTGAGTGTTGTGGCACACATCTTAAATCCCAGCACTCAGGCGGCAAAGGGAGGTATCCATGAGTTCCAGGTTGGCCAGGGTTACACAGTGAGACTACCTCACACAGACAAAATCAAAGAAATACAAAGTGGGCACTGGAGAAATGGTTCAGTAGTAAAGAGTGTGTGCTGCTACTACAGAGGACTCAAGGGAGCCAAGTTCGAGTCCCAGCACCCGTTCTGAGTGGCTCCAATGCCTCTGACTATCACGGGCACCAGCACTCATGTACACATAACCTCATACATACACATAAGTGAAAATAATACACCTTAAAAAGAAACACACAGTAAAATTAGAGGAACTTGGCAATGCCTTTAAGATTCCCGGCCAGAGGCTTTCATCTACACAGAGCTCTGTGTGGGCAGTGGTCTGAGCAACTGTACACGTGCAGTCATGTTCTTACAAACAGGAAGTGCCGACTTGATCTGGAGTATGAGATGAAAAGCGGTGGTACTTATGTCATTGGAATGAAACAGGAGATGCACAGTGACCTGCTCCAGACCTCTACGAACACTGCCCGTGATATACAATGACAGACAACTCACATCCATAAGCCGTCAACAGCTCTTCTGAGGTTGGAGGTCGGTAGGGGTCTTCGTCTTCTCCAGGCTTTATAATGTTAATACCATAGGTAGCTTCCAAAACACGGCGTGGGATATGCTGGCAAACGTTAACTTGTCAAGGAATCTACTCTTGAACTGACTCTATGCTCCTACATCTATTTAGCAGAGTACAGTTACTTATGCACTTAAACAGTCTTACACACCAATGATCACCTTAAATGCATTTTTAAAATAACAAGGCCAGGTGGTTATTTAACCCCATCACTCCGGAGGCAGAGGCAGGTGGATCTCTGTGAGTTCAAGGCCAGCCTGGTCTACAAAGGGAGCTCCAGAACACCAGAGCTACACAGAGAAACCCTGTCTCTAAACACAACAAAAACAAACTATCTCAGGGGCTGGAGAGATGGCTCAGGGGTTTAGAACACTTGCCTCTCTTGCAGAGGACCAGGGCTCCATTCCCAGCACCTACAAAGCAGCTCACAACTATCTGTAACTCCAGTTCCAGGGGATCCAATGCTCTCATCTGACCTTCAACGGTACTAGGCATGCAAGTGGTACACAGACATACATGCAAGCAAACACACACATAAAATAAAAATAAATCTAAAAAAAAAAAATTATCTCTGAAACAGACCTTAACACTTTGAGGAACAATACTGTAAACAAACTCTAACTTTGAGAGACTATCTAACAGAGACGCAAAGGATCACGTCTTTGTTTCTAATGCCTACAAGTAAGCTCGACTAAGGCAATGCCCCCCAATCCAGAGTGGTGCTGACACAGGAAGGATATTAGTGATATGGGGGGAACGTGATCTCTCATCTGGTCAATCGGGAGGATCCCATTGCAAATCATCTCTGCTTTGGTGGACACAAAGGATGGCATCACCAGGCCTGGGCAGTCACACAGGCAGAGACCAGGCTCCACGTACAGAGTCTGAAAGACACGTGACAGGTTGGGAGGGGCACACGGCGAGTGGGAGGGAAGAGGAGCAGCGCTGTGGCAAAGAACTCTGAGATACCTGGAAATGCTTGGTGTGTCCAGGGGTGGCCGACACAGACACTTTCTTGTTGCCCATGACCGTGTTGATGGTCGAGCTCTTACCAACGTTAGGGTAGCCCACCTAGAAAAGAACTGGAGGTTACCTGAGTGGTAGAAATGCTAGCCTGGCTGCTCGGAAAGCTGGTTCAACCGGCGATCTGTATGTCTGCTCCCCTTTTGTTCTTGGCTTCATCTATTCAGACTCATCTCGGACACACGATGCAGCTGTATGAATTGTGTTTCTACGGACTTTGCTGTCACCCCTACAATAAGCCTCATCCCCTTTGCCTGCCCCACAACGTTCCATTTATAGGTATCTCACTGTTTCCACCAGATCTTTTACAGGGGTGAAGCTGAGCTCAGACAAACAACAATCACGACTTCTGAACATCTCAACACGTCAGCGCTTTCTAAGTCAGGGCCCAGGGAAATGCGGCAAGCGATGTAGAGTTGTTTGTAGAACAGTGAGTTAAGCTACTCTCAGGAGGATACACGGGGTTAAGAACCCAGAGAGCAGTGGAGGCTACTTTATTTCTAGAACTCAAAGACACATGTAGAGAAACTGGGCTTTCTGATACACATGGAAGTGAACTTTTGGCACAGAGAATAGAGCCTTAAATCTGTAAGGAACTTTGTGTTCAGGTTAGTTCTACTATGGGATTAGGAATCACACTATGCCTGCCTGACCCCAGAGGCAGGGCTTTAGCCAATATTTATAGTAAACACCATTTACTCCATCTTTTTTTTTTGGCTTTTTGAGACAGGGTTTCTCTGTAGCTTTGGAGCCTGTCCTGGAACTCACTCTGTAGCCCAGGCTGGCCTCGAACTCAGAGATCTGCCTGCCTCTGCCTCCCAAGTGCTGGGATTAAAGTCGTGCACTTCCATCGCCCGGCTTACTCCATTGTTTTTAAAATAAGACTTTAGTTATATTTATGTATAAGGATGTTTTGCCTTCATTTTTGTGCGCACCACATGCAGGCGATGCTGGGGGCTGGAGAGGGTGTCAGATCCCTTGGAACTGATAATGACAGCTGGGAGCTGCCATGTGGGTCCTCTGTAAAAGCAGCTCTCAGCTGCCGAGTCTGCTCTTCAGAGCCTACATTTTTTTTGTTTGTTTGTTTTTCGAGACAGGGTTTCTCTGTGCTGTTTTGGTGCCTGTCCTGGAACTCACTTTGGAGACCAGGCTGGCCTCGAACTCACAAAGATCTGCCTGGCTCTGCCTCCCAAGTGCACCACCATCACCACCCCCCGGCTTAGACCCTACATTTTAAGTAGGCCTCCTGTTCTAATGTAGGTGGTGGGACGCAGGAGAGAGAGAGGCTGAACACAGTCAGGATGAGTCACCCTAACTTCCTGCAGAGCTGACAGGCTACCCCTGCTGCGACCCCTTCCACTGTGTTGTTCCTGGAAAGATCTTTACTACAGATGCCTCTCTAAGCCCTTACCTGTCTTGAGCTAGGGCTGGGCCCCTAGAGCCACGCTGTAGCCCACAGCCACGCTGTATTCCTGGGGAGTGGGCAGTTCCACAGCCACCTTTAGAATGAGACCCTAGAGCTGGGATGCCATTTTATTATGTTTACGCAATGACTGTATCTGTCATGGTTTTGGGCCAGGACTGAGATTCTCCCTAAGGGCATGTAAAACAGCGTAAGCTGGTCACAGGATGTCAACAGAACACCGCACTGAAGTCTGGCGGCAACACCAAAGACTTTCTTCTTCTCTTCTCTCAGTAACTGACGTGACAAGGAACTGAACTGGAGGACCACAGGACACATTTCATATAAACATGTATGTAAACTATACAAACCCAGAGATCTTTCCTTTGAGTTGGACCCCGCCCCTCATACTGCCTCCTCCCATGATGCCAGAGGGCACCAAGAAGGAAGCACGTCCTCTAGGACGTCAGCAGCCTGACTATCGGGGGCATGCGTAGCTATGAAGGGACAGAACTGAAGACGCTCTCTCATGTGGAGTCAGCGCCGTGATCTACTCCATCTTACCAGCCCGACAGTTAGCTGTCCGTCTTTCACCTTCTTCCCAGTGTGGAGCTTCTTCAAGAGCTCCAGCAATTCCTGCTTGGACACCAGGTGGCTACGATTGTTCATGGGCTGGCTTTCTGGAACTGTTCTGTTCTGAGCCTCAGAATCGACAGGACAGTGTTCCTTCCAGTCCTGCCCACAGTCCCCCTCCTCGGGGCTGCTGTCTTCTTCCGAACACGTCTGCCAGTCCTCCTCCTCCTCTTCCTCCTCCTGACAGTCCTCATACTCACTGTCGTCTTCGTCACTTGCGGACCCCTCACTAAGTGAGAGCAAATCTCTGCGTGGAGTTTCATTCTCATCCAAACTCGAGGTTTCAGACTCGGTTCTGCTGGCTTCCTCAACAACACTGTTGCCTTGGTCCTGAAGAAGTAACAGACAGGACAAACTTCAGACCTGTGGAGCCGCACCTTGCACTCAGTGGGCTGGTTATGGAGGGAGAACAGGAAATAGACTGGAGACAGGTGTGTGGGTACGCGGGTGCAGCACAGTGATCCGTCCAGGGCGGGCCGAGCCAGGGGCTTCTGCGTGTGAAGTAAGACTGTACCCCTAGGGCTGGAGAGATGGCTCAGAGGTTAAGAGCACCAGCAGGCAGCTCTTCCAGAGGTCCTGAGTTCAATTCCCAGCAACCACGTGGTGGCTCACAACCATCTATAAGTGGAGGAAGGGATTTCTTCTTTCAGTTGGAGCTCAGAACTCAGTAAATTATGAACTCACCCAATGAAAGCACTGTAGTCACAGAACCTATCTTTTTTTAGGCAGGATCTCTCTGTGCCCTGGCTGTCACCGACTATGCAGACCAGCATGGTCTCAAACTCAGACAGCACCTTCTGACTATGCTGAGATTAAAGGCGTTCCCTACCACACCCAGCCTGCACAGCACCTACATTAACACCACCAAAATCAAATGACTGATAAGAGATAAAAGACGAAGATATTACTTCTAAGTGTCTTCTAAATATCAAAGATGCCATGACTAACTTTTTAAAGCTGTTTTAGTAAAACTTGGGTTAAAGATAAAAGAAATAGCATAATATATCTTTAATTCAAGTTTAGTTTGTTTTAAAAACAAACCTAGATTCTGATAAACCCTGACAAGCTCCTACATCCTTCAGCTGTACCGTGGTTTATCTAAAAGCAAATACAAAACCATTATGAAACTTCCTTAAGGTCCCAGATGTGACACCAGGCATCTCTGATTATCTGAAATCACAAAGTATCTGTATGATTGAATCCCCAAACAAAAGTAACTCCTACAAATTGCCAATATAAACAAAGCACATTAACCAAAATTCAAAGCAATCCCTGAAGCCCACCATGAGAAAGTCCCCCAGCCCCGGTTACCTTAGAGTGAATGGTTTCTGCCAAAGCTGACCAGAAAATAACCTTCACACCTTCGTTTTCAAAGTGCGAGGCCCAGGCAAGGCGCTGCTCAGCAGTCAACAGGTCCGCTTTGTTTATCAGAATGACGTTCTCCTTAGCGGCATCTATCTCCTTCACGTAACATTCCTGTAAAGATAAAGGCATTTCCAGTCTGTTCAAACAGGTAAGACAAATACTGGGTTAATTACACTGGAGCTTCCCAATTAAAATTTTTATGTCACCCCCCCACCCCATTTTAAATCACTTTCTCTCTCTTTTTTTCTTTGTTTTTTGTTTTTCAAGATAGGGTTTCTCTGTGTAGCCCTGGCTGTCCTCGAACTCAGAGATCTGCCTGTCTCTGCAGAGAGATCTCGGTGAGTTCAAGATTAAAGGTGCGCACTCACTGCTGCTGCCACCATCAACACCAGGCTTAAGTCATTTCCCTTAAAATATGATTTATTATTGCGTGTGCACAATGTGTGTACATGCACACACTCATGACACAGCGTGTATGTAGAGGTCAACGGAGAACTGAGGGGTCGATGCTCTTGGTCCACCTTTATCTGGGGTCAAGGGGTCAAACTTAGGTGACCAGGCTTGTGCAGCAAAGTGCCTTTAGACCTGCTGAGCCACCTCAAAGGAGGCCCTTAAATCACTTTCTAATTTAAAGATTAGAAATTATGAGACATTCTACTAATTGATCCTTTCTGTGAGCTCTGAGAAGAACTTTAAAAGAACGATTCAGATTTTTGTTACTCATGAGTTTAGAGAAACCACTACGGTCTTCAAATGCAAATATGTGCACCACACATGGGGGGGGGGTTCATGGATTACATCATTTTAAGCAATCCTTACACCTTAGTACGACTCTCATTTTATAAGCGTAGTTCATTTGTAAACTAGCATGGGTGTAATAAGATGTGAAAAGAGAGAACTCAGTGAGATGGATTAAAAAGTGCCTGGAATATCTTAAATAAAAGCAAACTGCCATCCTGACTTCTGTCTCCTGAAACAAGAGACCAGCAAATGGCTAGCAACAAAGTATCTTCCAACCCAGCAGCTAGAACACGGCATGCAAGTCTGTGTGCTTTCTACAGACAACCACTGCAGGAGCAGAGCTCTGTCTACACAGCACATTACACACGCTCCCGAGCTCGCCAGGAGCGGAAGGCTGAGTAAACGAGCTAGAGCAGACAGGATGCGTGCTCAGTCACTAACTGCTGCGAGGAACGCTGTCCCCTTCTTACTGTCCCAAGGATCCAAGTCGGACTTTACTTACCAAATCCTCACATCTAAACAGGAGTGGGTTTCGAGCATCTACTATCTGGACCACAATATCACTGGGGGAAGAAAGTGAGAAAATGCAGTTAGTGTAAAGTAGAAGTGACCACTGACTGACACACAGCGCTTAGCACAGAACTCCCCACAGGTCAAAGTGCAGAGGGTAGGTGTCTGTGGAGTGCTCAGCCAGACAGTACATCTGCATCCCACTTCCTTCCTGCAATGTCCGAGGACCCTTAAGGAAGAGGGGCAGGAAGAACGGAAAAGCCAGAAGGTGAGGACCAGGGTGAAGCAGCGTCTCCTGGATCCAGCAGGACCAGTGCACGGATGAACTCAGCAGCCTAGCGGCCTGCACAGGACCTGAGCAAGATCAAGCCCGTCGCCATTCCAGCTTGGAGTGGATGGGGGCTCACGAACTCTCCCCTACTGACACCTGAAGCCTTCAGGAGGGTCAGTTTTCTTTACAGCTGTGGCCCCTGGTTCATCCACCTTGCTCCAATGGAGGTCAGGCCCCATACCCATGAGCACAAATTGGACTCAGTGGGCTATAAAAAAATAAAACAACAAAAAAATGTATGTATGAAATTCTCAAATTAGAAAAACATTAAAAAAGGAACCACTGCCATGTATTAATGGTAATAATAGGAATTACTTTGCATACATTAAGCAGCTGCCATACTAATTTCTTAAGGCATAGTTATTCCCAGTTTTTATGATGTATATTACAGTCATATAATCTGCCCAAAGTCAGCTAAGAAGTGAGGAAGTCAGAATGGGTGCCCGGGCAGTCTGGACCATGCTCTTCAGCATTCCACTGCTCTAATTGGCTTGGAGGGCTCGTATGACATTTCTCTGCTAAACCTTCCACTACAACTTCTGTTAACTTCAGGTCAGGAGAGTACCTGAACTACCCCCAAGGTGAAGTTCACTAAGTATCCAGTCTGATCTGAATTCACACTAATCACCTACAGCGTCCATTATAGTCAGTATTGTACTGAAACCCAAGGCTGCCAATGAGGAGAGCTGATGCCTAGCTAATGATCACCCACAGGTTCGGAGCATGTGTTTAAACAACAAAATGCAACTAAGTGTCAGCCTAAGGCGCCACAGTGAAGCAAGGATGTCAAGTCCACATGTAAGATGTCTGTCCTCATGTAAAATGTGACAGGAAGACAGCTTTCTATGCTGACAGCAAGCTCCTCCGGTTCAGCGAGATGTAGAAGGGACATAGAGGCCAGTGCTGAACACTGCAGCATTTTCCTCGTTAGAACACTTACTCCCCGGTTCTCAGAGGCCCCCTCCCTCCCTCCAGCCCCTGTGGCTAGGAAGATGGTCAGGGCATGCGGCTACCACCGGAAAGAGATAAATTGCACACACAGCATCCCTACAGCACCCTCACCAGACCCTGATTTGGCCAGCCAACTTTGTTTTCTGAGACCAAGGTCTCACCCCACAGGCACAGACTTCACTATGCTGGTCTCAAACTCAGAGACCTGCTGCTCTTATCTCAAAAGTGCTGGGATTAAAGACATGAGAGGGCTTAGATTTGCTGATTTTTAATAAACTGTTTTAAACTTCTCTAAGTTAGTTTCAGTATCTCCTTCAGGGTGAACTCCATCTTCAAACCAAATTAAGCTACATGACTGCAAAAACGAATAGCCTAAACCACAACAAGACAAACATTAGCTCTATCTACCAACACACAGAAGGAATAAACAGCTTCAAATCAGCAGGGGGAAGACATTCCAGGCTAGCCTGTTGGAGGCATTTATTCAACAGTAACAGTGGGAATGCCTCACTGGAACAGAATGATGTTCTTCTGTGTGCCTCAGCCCTTTCCTGATTTTCCTCCGTGTTGTGTATCAAATCTTTTTTGATAACCACTGTTGAAATTAAAGAGACAGATGGCTCAGCCAACCTGTCAGCAAACAGGAGACATCTGCTATAGGGAAGACATCAATAAAATATTTCCTATTAATGATGTGCCAGTAGTCACTTCGCTAATATTTCTAAATTACTCAGGTCAATTTCTATGCGATACAAACCATATGGTGTGAGTAAAACATATTGCTATATTAAGGAAGGTGTTGGCAGGATGACTCAGCCGGTAAAAGCTTGTTGTCAAGTCTGACAACTAAGTTAGGCCCTGGGACCCACATGGTGTAGGACAGAACCAACTCTCACAAGTTAGTCTCTGATTTCCACAAGTGTGCCATGGTGGTCAGTGCCCGCCCCCACCATGTGGATACTTGTAAATGGTTAAATGTAATGAAAAACTCTAAAAAGGAAATACAGTAATAGTTCAGCAAGTAATACTGTACTCCAACTGAACCTCCAACTTTTCACATGTACAGGCTCACTTTGGGGAACCCAGATGCTAACTTAGGGGCAGGAAAAGTAAATAGAGTACAACTTGTTAGTCACGGAAGACTGACTATAGAGGTTGCTTCTGCCCCCCCCCCCGCCCCCCAAGAACAAAAGTAACGGCCCTCATTAAAGAACAGGAGCACAGCCACAGACATGCCTGGTCAGTGAGAAGGAAGGAAGACTGTTTGTGCCCCAGAGGCCCAGGCAGGAGTTGAGCACACAACTGTGGGAGTCTAACAGTAAGTTCCCAGGCTGGTCTGCTCTTGTGTCTCAGTACCCAGCAGCAGAAGGCTGGCTTACTGTGGGTAAGGTGAACCTGAGCTCGGGCACGGGACAAGACGAGGAAGGAGGAAGGAGGTGTTGGATGTAGAGGAGGGATTAAACACAGACCGACCCGTGAAGACGCCCAGCTCCTTTCCATCACCACTATGGAAATCCTTTTTTTTTTAATTTTTATTTTTAGACTTTTCCAATTTGGTGCAGCATATGTTTTAAGGTATGTTCTAACAATTTTCCAAATTTCATTGCTATCTGTCCCTCCCCTTTGCCTCTAATTTTATGGATGATCGTCTCTCTTTCATTTGGTTTGGCAAAGAATTTGTTCATCTTGATCATTTTTCGAAGGATCACCTCTGTTTCATTGACTTTTTGTTTCCATTTCATTAATTATTTCTTTTCATCTACTGATTTTCAGTTTGTTTTGCTCTTGTTTTTTCTAACTCTGTGAAGTGTATCTTTAAGCTATGAGGTTTTGGTTTTTTTTGTTTTTGTTTTGGTGTGTGTGCATGTGTCTTTTTTTTGGGGGGGGGGGTTTCGAGACAGGGTTTCTCCATATAGTTTTGGTGCCTGGCCTGGATCTCGCTCTGTAGCCCAGGCTGGCCTCGAACTCAGAGATCCACCTGGCTCTGCCTCCCGAGTGCTGGGATTAAACACCTGGCTCTTTTTTTTTTTTTTTTGTCTTTGTCTTTTGAGGCAGGACTTGAAGGTGCTATGTAGCCAGAGATGAACCTGTTTTTTTTTTTTTTTTTTTTTTTTTTTTTTTTTGAGGCTGTACATGGTGGCACGGACCTTTAATCCCAGTACTTGGGAGACTGAGACAGGCAGATCCCTGTGACTTCAAGTCTAGCCTGGTCCTACAATATTGAATTCCAGGGCAGCCAGGGCTACAGAGTGAGACCCTCTCTCAAAACAAGTATGCAAAAAATAAGATTTTTAAAGTATGTAATTTGTGTGTGTTGATATAAGTGAGTGTGTGCACAGAACACATATGAAGGTCAGAAGGTAACTTTTGGGAACTACTTCTCTGCTTCCCACCTCTATCTTTTGAGAGCCAAGATTATAGGCAGGCACTACCATGCTGTGGTGGCTTGTATAAGAATAACCTCCATAGGCTCACAGATTTGAATGCTTGGTCATCGGGGAGTGGCACTACTTGAGAAGGATTAGGAGGCGTGGCCTTGTGAGAGTGGGTGTGGCCTTGGAGGAAGTGTCACTGGGGGTAGGCTTTGGGTTTTCAAAAGCCCCAGCCAGTTCCAGTGTCTCTCCCTGCAGCATGGAGGTCCAGATGTGGAACTCTCAGCTGTTTCTCTAGCTGCCTGTGCGGCACCCTGTTCCCCACCATGATGAGACTGGACTAAACCTCCGAATCGAGAAGCAAGCCCCAATTAATGCTTTCTTAAGAGTCACCATGGTTATGATGACTCCCCACAGCAACAGAACACTGGCGAAGACACATGGCCCAGTTTTATGTGGTACCGAGGATCAACCCAAGGGTTTATGCATGACAGGCAGGCGCTCCTATCAACGGAGCTACAGCTTCAGACCCTACACAGAGTTCTGTTCTTTTCCTTTTGAGACAGGGTCTCACTTTGTAGCTCTGGCTGACCTGGAGCTCACTGTGTAGACCAGGCTGGGCCTGCCTCTGGAGAGCTGGGATTAAAGATATCACTACCACGGGCCCCCTCCCCCAATTCCTTAAGGTAGGCACTTAGAAATGGCTTTTCCCATAGACTTGGGTATGCTGTGTTTTCATTTTCATTCCTTTTTTCTTTTCTTTTTTTTAAACTTTAAGGAACACACAGGTGCTTGTCATCAAACCTGAACACGCGAGTTCAATTCTCTAGGTCCCACATGATGAAAGGAGAGGGCCAACTTCCTGAAGCTGATCTCTGACCACACATGCATGTGGCATACATGCACAATTAATTAAATACATGTAAAACAACAACAACAGGGCTGGAGGGATGGCTCAGGGGTTAAGAGCACTGGCTGTTCTTCCAGAGTTCAATTCAGGTCCTGAGTTCTATTCCAGGTCCTGAGTTCAATTCCCAGCACCCACCCAGTAGCTCACAACCATCTGTAATGAAATCTGGTGCCCTCTTCCAGCCTGCAGGGATGCAGGCAGAACACTGTATGCATAAAAAAAAATAAATATTAAAAAACAACAACAACAAACCCTGACAGAAAAGATAGAAAGATACTAACATCTTAGAGTCTTCCAAACAACTGATCCCTGCCCAGTCTCTCTACAGAGGTTCACCAGTAGGCAAACTATATCTGAACAGCTTTGTAGTACTTCATTCTCAAATGTGAATGGAAAACAAATGCCAGTCATTTCAGTTCAGCAGAAGCCAGGATAAACAGAGAAAGAGAACAAAACGAGAACCATAGGTAAGCATGTAGACGGCATCTTCCATCAAGGTCAACAGTGAGGTACTGCAGACTCTGTGTCCACTTCTCTTGGGAAAAAGCAGAGCATACCCTCAACTCTATGGAAGCTCTGAAGGACACACATCCATTCTGCTCTGCCAAAGCTCCCCAGGGGAAGAGGACAGGATCTGCAAGCTCAGCAGAGCCTGAGACTTAGGAGAAGCTTATGCAGGAGAGACTTATGTAGAACCTGCCAGCAGCAGCACACTTCTGCTGGGTGGGGGACAGTGGCTTTAAAAAGTCACCTGGGTTGGGCATGGTGGTGCCTGCACTTTTTTTTTTTAATTTATTTTTGAGCCAAATTTGAAGAGGGCTTTATTAAATACTGGCCAAAATGATGGACACTTGCCAGGTCCATATTCGGGATTCCTAGAGTATGGCAGTGAATTGCATTAATCAAAGGCTCATAAAGGCAAAACCTACAAATCTATATGCTTCCCACTTTTGTCCAATCAGGGACAAGCATACATCCTGATTACTTCCTGCCTGCATACCTCCTACCTACATGTGATCAAGCAGCCTGTGCAGTTGGGGCAACCAAGCTTGTTTACCGAAGTGAAAAAAGTGGCTTGTTATCGTGCATGAACAACAGCCCCAACATTCCAGCAAGTTCTCTGTCCTTGGGCATGTGGGGCTTACAAGGAGTTTTTGTTTCATAGCTCTCCTAAGCACAGTAATTTAAACTTTTTTCCCCCTTCTGTCTTAGTTACATTTTATTACTGTAATGAGACACCATGACCAAGGCAAATTATAGAAGAAAGAGTCGATTTGGGGGGCCAGTTTCAGAAGGTGAGTCCATGACCATCATGACTGGGAGCTTGGCAACAGGGTGCCTGCCTTTAATACCAGCACTTGAGAGGCAAAGGCAGGCAGATCTCTGAGGTTGAGGCCAGCCTCGTCTACAGAACGAGATCCAGGGCAGCCAGGACTATATAGAGAAACCCTGTCCCCCAAACAAAGACAGACCTTGGTTGTCCTCAGTCCTTATCAACCATGCCTCCTCTGCTACAGCCCCCACAGCTTTCTTTCCGCAATCACACTGCTCCTGGCTTTTCACTAGGCGCCTGTGCTCGGAGCTCAAGGGCTGCGTTTCACTCCTCCGGGTGTCCTTGGAACTTGGCTGAGCAGTCTCTCCTCACAGCACACACTTCTGAAGCTGCGCTTTTCCAGGAGGACCTCAACCGTCAATGTACATTGGCTGAAGTAACCAGAGGAGCTACGGAGCTCCCCTTATGCAAACATTTACTTAGTTATTTACTTACTTATCTTTATTTTATGTGTGCAAGTGCTTGGGTGCCTGTATGCCTGTGCACATACATGTATCTGCAATGTCTTGGAGGCCAGGAGAGGGATTTGGCTCCGCTGGAACTGGAGTTAGAGGCAGCTGTGAGCTGCCATGTGGTGCTGTGAGCTGCCATGTGGTGGTGTAAGTCCAACAGGAGCTCTTAAGTGTTGAGCTGTCATCTCTCCAGCCCTGTCTCTACTCTTACACACCTGTCAAACGTAGTCATCGAATTACACACACATTCACACACATCGCCCCTGGTACCGAAAAATGAACCTAAGGTCTCACACATGCCAGATAAGTAAGTGTTCTACAACTCAACTACCTCCCCAGCCCTAAAAACCACTACAATTTAAATGAACCACAGTGTATTTTCAGGTTTCTTTTAAAAAGAAGTGAAAAGAGAGCCGTGTTAAATTAGGTGCACGTGTCCATGTGAGTGTGCACAGGCGCCATGGCGGCCAGGCCCCAGGAACCTGAGCTGCAAGTAGCTGTGAGCTACCTAATGTGAGTGCCAGGAACCAAGCGCAGGCCCTCTGCAAGAGTAGCAAAGCTGTTCCGGCTCAGTCCTCTCTCTGGTCCTCTGATTTTAGCTTTTACTTTTTTTTTTTTTTTTTGGTTTTTTCGAGACAGGGTTTCTCTTGTGTAGCTTTGCGCCTTTCCTGGAGCTCACTTGGTAGCCCAGGCTGGCCTCGAACTCACAGAGATCCGCCTGGCTCTGCCTCCCAAGTGCTGGGATTAAAGGCGTGCGCCACCACGCCCGGCTTAGCTTTTACTTTTTAAAAATTAATTTCTCTGAAAATGTCACCCATGCACATAATGCATTCTGATGATGTTCTCTCTCCCTCTCTTAGCTCTGTCCCAGCCTATGAATACCTCCCCCATCTTACTAGTCCCTTTCCCAGATTAGACTTTTGGTTTAGTTTTGTGACTCTTTATAGTTTAGTCAGGGCCACTTTCTGTTTTTCATAGTTCTCAGGAGCTCACTGTGTAATTTACTCTCCCTCTTGCTGGATGCAGAGCACGGAGCACATGTCAACATTAGGTTCAGTAACAACACTGCAATGTCTTCATTAAACAAGGAAAACATTACTCACCTTCTCTCAATGACCCTCCAGAGCTGGCGCCAAAAGTCCAAATTTCGTTCAAAGGGAGTCAATATCAACTTTTGTTCCTCTTCTAGCCTGGCTTCAGAATGAGAAGGTTACATCTCTGCCTGATCATAATAGTATTAGAGAATTATAAGCACTCAAATTCATTACATTAAGAAGATATGTATATAAACACTATTTTGTTATTATTGTTTATGGTGCTGGGGATTATGCCTGAAGTTTTGTGCATGTCAAGCAAGTGCTCTACCACTCACCACATCCAGCCCTCTTTTGACTTTTGTTTGTAGCCTAGGCAAGCTGTAAGTAGCTTAAATTACAGGCCTATCCCACCAGACCAGGCTCTGTCCAATTATTTTAATATACCTACTGTTGAGTCAACACAAGAATAAAACTTAGTTATATTATAGTCCACCAAATTCAAATTTTATCCTTACACAGCAGGAGTTTCTCTCTTACAACTCTTACTGAAGACTGCTCAGAGGAGCACCTCTGGGAACTAAAAGGGCCAGACAGGTGGCTGAGGAGTTAGGAACACTGGCTGCTCTTGCAGAGCACCCACATGGCAGCTTACAACCTCTTGTAACTCCAGTTCCAGGGGAGACAATGTATGCGCTTGGCGCACATACACCCTAACGCGCACACACACACACAAAATGAATAATAAAAGACTAGAATGGAGCAGAATAACCACTGAGCACCTCTGTGCACAGCTGCACCTGCACCCAGCAATGCTGTCTATATACACACCAAAACACACCTGTAATGGATGCTACCACCCTCCCCCCACTTAAAACGGCATTTTAGTCATTTACTCTGTGTGCATGTTTAGAAGCCAACAGACAACTTGTGGAGTCGGTTCTTTAGGTCCTGAGAACCGAAGGGCTGAGAACTTTAGGTTCTTTAGGACTCAGAACTCCAGCCTAGTATTTCCCTTTTCTTTTAAAAGGCTTCAGGAGGCAAATGGTAGTGCAAGCTAAAATGCCTAGACATAGCGTAAAATGGCTGGAGTTTTCCTGTGTCCTGCCCAGTCCTGCAGCTGCTCAGAGCCAAGTAAACACACAGAGCCTTATATCAATTACAAATTGCGTGGCAATGGCCTATGGCTCAAGCTTCTTGCTAGCTAGCTCATATATCTTAAATTAACCCATTTCTATTAATCTACATTTTGCCACCTGTTCCATTACATGTTGCTCCCTGGACAGCAAGATGGCATCTCCTCCTTTCTTCTTCCTGTCTCTCCTGGATTTCCTGCCTGCCTCTAAGCTGCCTTCCCATAGGCCAAATGGCTTTATCAATCAATCAGAGCAACACATATCCACAGCATAAAGAAAGACATCTCACAGCACCAGCACTTCCAGGCAATCTTCAGGGTCCAATACTCACCGGACAAGCTGGCGTCTCCATTTTAGAAAGCTATCTTTCTCTGCCTGTTTCAGTTCTTCAGGGCTAGTTTTTCTGTCCCAGTTTGGTCTGAAACAATCACAGAAAGGAAGAAATTTATATATAAGCTACCAAATTCAAAAGAGAATTTGGATGTAAGTGGCAGCTGAGATAGAAGCAGGACAATTATGAACGACTAAGAATATATTATTCAGTGGCTATGTCTCTTTTACATTTTTTATTAATTTATTATTTTACATGTATTACTGTTTTTGCCTGCAAGTATGTCTGTGCACCATGTGTGTGCCTGATGCCTGCAGAGGCCAGAAGAGGGCATCACATGCCCAGAACTGGAGTTACAGACAGCTGTGAACTGCTATGTGGGTGCTGGGAATTGAATATGGTCCTTCAGAAGAGCAGGCAGCTCTTAACTACAGAGTCATCTCTCCAGCCCATTCTGTGTCTTCTGATGATCTAAATTCTTGCTCAACTTACCTCCTCGGTATACACAAGAACTGTCTGTTTTCTTCATGGAGTTTCTTAATTCTCTGGCTCTCCTCAAAAGACAGCAGTCCAGTTCTAGCCTCAGGGAGCACAAACTTGATGTTAAGCTTCTCTGTTCACAGAAAGAAAAATGCTCTTAGTCGGGATGCAATCCAGAGGCTGAGGACGTACCTCAGTTGCTGCAGTGCCTGACTGTGAGCTCCAGGAAGCCCTGTGTTCTACCCCTAGCCCTGGACGACCAGGTGTAGTGGTACACACCTGCGATCCCAGCACTTGGGAGTGGAAGCAGGAGGATCAGGAGTTTGAGGCCAGCCTGGGATACTGAGATTCTGACTCAAAATCCAAAAAAGGTAATTTAAAATACTGAATGTTGATTATTTTTATAAGCTCGAATACCAACCACTTTCCAAAACAGAATTTAAGCCTTCTTAGGTTAATTTTTCAATTAATTTTCTACACAGAGAAAGACATCTTCATTACCTCACTAAAACTTCCAAAAAGCTACGACTTCTTTGAGTACCATGTCACAAAATTCCACGTGAATGGATGTCCCGGTTACAGAAACAGTAATAATGGGGAAGGATTATAAAGATTCAGTACAACCAATTTCCTCATTTTACGTGTGTAGTTTTTAGCTCATAGTAGTAGAGGCAAAGATTTAGCAAAAGACTTGTTCCTTTAGAACCAGTGAACTACTATTGTTATAATTTATACAAGATATATATTAATGGTCATTATTAGTGGCTGTATCAAAAACAAGAAAACCCCCGAGGGGTCCTGCGTGACTAGTAATAGAGAGATGCGTGCTCTAGAGCGCTAACCCTCGGGCTGCTGAGGCAGTCCCTGTTCACAGCTCAGCCATCACCTGGACTGTCTGAGACCCGAGAAGGCAGCTACACTTCCTCCTCAAGCGGCAAGTGAAACGCAGTTTCAAAGCCCTGAGCAAGGACTGCAGCCTGCTACCCATCAAACCATCACAACACCAGGACCCTGCAGCCTGGTAACCTCCACTACTGTTACCCACCAGGACTCACCCTATCAAGCTCCACCAACGGCTGAGCACTCCCCATAACCGATGCTCTTGCGGTGTTAGCGTCTCCGTCCAATGGCGACTGTCCACTGTACCCCACTTAGCTCCTTGATTCCTGCCCTTTCGCTAATTCACGGAAGTCCTTGCACATCCATCCCTTATCCGCTGCTGAATTCCCGTGTGTCACCAGATGCACACCGCTATAGGAAATGGCACCGTGCTACGGCTACGGCATGGCAAACGGCTAGGCTGAGGACTGCCCAGACCCAGCCTTCCCATGGAGGAGGAACTGCACCAGCACTTGGTTAGCCTGCCCCAGTCCCTCAGTGGCAACTGCTCTGCCCTTCCCTTTCCCGAGGACAACCTTGTCATCACCTTATGCAGAGGCAATGGAAGCCGCTGGACGCCAACCATTGCTCCACACGTCTCTAGATGTGCACCCACCTTCAGGACCCTGCGTTCACCTCCCTGCAGGACCTGACCTTTCCAACTGTTTCCAACCCCATTCCAGTCCCACCTCCCTCCAGTCCCACGCTCTGTCCCTCTTCCTCATCCATCTGTTTTATGTTTGGACTGTAACTTTTAACTACACAATCGCAAAGTAAGCTCTCCTTACAAACCTTTCTCTGACCCACCTCCAACCTTCTCTCTATCCCGGCCACTCCGAGCCTCTCCCTTGAATTAAACGTGTAGCCTTCAGAGTCTCTTTATCTAATATTCACATGCATACACAGGTTGGTCACACGCACACACCTCACATGTTTATTTATGGGGGTGGGACATGATACATGTGGAGGTCCGAAGACAACTTGATGGAGTTGGGTTTCTCCTTCCACCGCACGCGGATCCTGGGGACCTAACACGGGGTGTGAGGGTTGGCAGAAGAGCTTCATCCACCGAGGCCTATCCGCAGCCTGGTCAGGGAACACAGTCTTTTGACTTGACAACAGGCCGTGGAGAGCCTTTGTGTTAACACCTGGAGTTAATCCCCTCCTTTCAACTGCTGCTCAGTAGTTCAGCCTGTCTATACCAGAGCAGTGACCTCCCTGCTGACGGAGCATTCAGCACCCACACTTCCACAGTTAGATACACCACTTTCTGTGCCCTTGTTACAGATGGAAATTCACTGGTCTAGACCTCACTTGCTGAGTCAGAGTCTCCAGAGGAAGAGTCAGGAGTATGTTTATGAACAAGATCTCTGAGTTACTGCTGCCCAGTCACACGAGAATAACCCTCAGAGCATCACGGAGAAGCAGCTGGTTCACAGACGTACACTTCCAGTTTCTAACTCATCTTGCAAACCCAAAAGTCTTCTTTTCAGAGGGACAGGGTCTCACTAAGTAGCCCTGGCTGTTCTGGACTCACTATGGCGACAAGCTGGCCCAACTCATAGAGAGTCACTTGCCTTACTGGGATAAAGGTGTGTGCTGTTTTTCAATCCATAGGACATAATCCATGGTTCACTCTTTCTCCCTCCCACCTAAACCCACACTGACATGGCCTGGTAAAGGGCACTAAGAGCCTTTTCCAATCCAGCTTTATGGGGTAATCCACATTCAGACAGAAACCTCGGAGAGAAATGTTTATCCATTAGCACGTACTTCCCATTCCCTATTCTGTCTTTGTAAATATGCCTACTCTGGACTTTTCCTATAAAGAGAACCATGTTTATATTCTTTCCTGGTGCTGGGCACCGAACTCAGGACTTTCCACATGCTTGGCAAGTGTTCCACCACTGAATTATGTCCCCAGTTCAGAATGTTTTAAACGGTCCTGAATGTTGTAGCCCATATCAGAACTTGCTTTTTTTTTCATGGCCAAATACTCCATTGCATGTGTGTGCATATTAAGACATACTGTGCACCACAACCATATAAAGCTAGGAGGTAGGCAGCATGACTACCCCCTGAAAAGAAAAATCAAAAACCCCCGATTCAAAACAATCCCTAAAAAAAAAAAAAATCAAAAACTCCCAAATCAAAGCCACCCCTGAAAAAAAAAAAATCAAAAAACCCCCAAATCTAAACACCCCCTCCCCCCATACACACTCACAAAACACAACAGAAAACGACATCTGAAACCATGTCATTAATTGTCTAAAAACCTATAAAGGAACCCTTTACCATTTGTCCATCCCGTCTTCTCCTTTTAAAGACAAGGTCTTACTATGTTGTCCTGAGTAATCGAACTCAGTATGTAGACCAGGCTAGCCTCAAACTCACGGCCTCTGCCTTCTGGGGTGACAGGCGTGTGCTATCACACTTGGCCTTCCCTTAAACTTATCCTCCCTGGAATCTGGCCCTGGCCCACCCCGCACCGTCTGTGCCTATTACAGCTTGTCCCCTGCATCAGCAAAACCAAACTTGTAACAATTTCTGAACAAAGCAGACTGCTATTTCATATCTTGTCTAGATGCCTCTGCCTCTCTGTTTGACTTTTGCTTGGAGATAGGGTTTTATTATGTAGCCAAGGCCGGGAATTTACTATTTGTGGCCCAGGCTGGCCTCAAACTTGGGGAACTGCTCCGACCTTAGCTCGCCCAAATGCTGGGATCACAGGTGTGCATCACTGGGAACGGCTGTCTCCTGTTCGATTACCTGCTCATCCATCTTCTGTCAGATAGAATCTGTTATGAGCTCCATCTTTTACGGCCCACTGTTTTCTACAGACTTCTTTCAAAATGCATAAAAGAACATTTTAAAGAAATAAAATTTATCTTTTAATATTATTCTGAGTAGCCAGTACAATGTTTGAGAATAACTAGTGCTAAACAAAGGCATTTTGAACAAATGAATGAATGACTTGCTAAGCAGCATGCCATTCACAACAGTAAGAGAAATAACTTATAATAATGCTATTTGTCAGTTGTTGTCCTAAGTGCTTAGAAAACACACACACACACACACACACACACACACACACACACACACACACACGACTAAGTACAGGTACCTGAGAGCAGCAAGGGTATGTTTTGAGCCTGATGTGATGATGTACAATCTAAATAAAGTAGGTTTTGTTGTTATGGAGACAGCTCTTACCACGTAACCTTGGCTGACCTGGAATTCAGAGATCCAGCTACTTCTGCCTCCAGAGTTCTGGGATTAAACGCATGAGCCACCACACCTAGCATCTGAAGTGTTCTTTAGAGCTGAATTTAAAGACCAGCGTGGACTTTACCTTACCCCCATGGAACTTTCCCATAGTGCTCTTGGATTAAAGACAGCCTATGCATGCATAAGAAGTGAGCAAGACGGCAGTGACCAGTGTCACAAGCACTAGGTAATAAATCACTTACCAGCCACGAACTCAGTCCCTGCAAGTTCTGCAGTTGCAAGGAAGTCCTCAAGGGAGCTCTGTTCCGTCACTGACTGAAGATTAAGGCGGCCCCAGTCATAGCCATCATTGAGTTCACTCGTGTGCAACTACAAACAAAACACAACACAAAGACTGAGGCATCTCCTCTGCTCCTGGCATCCCATTGGCTCTGAACTTTGCTGGTACTGGTCTATGTCCTTCCTCAAGGTGCTTTGACGCTTCTCCAATGTACACTAGTTAGGCTGGGGGCGTAGCTCAGCAGAATACTTGCCCTTGGCGGTCAATGGCATCAATATCCACCCATGCAAAAACCCCAGATCAAATATTTAAATGAACACTTCCTTACCTCAGCAAGGGCACCTCCCTTCCATCATTCAGTTTCATCTTCAGACTCTTCTGAAGTGAACTGTATTGTGTCTTTACTTTACTACTTAGGAAACTGAGGTTTAAGCAGGTAAAATAATTCGGCTGTAGTTGCAAACTAAGTAGAGAGGCAGAGGTCGAACCCAGACTGTCTTGACTCTGCCAGCCAGCTAGTTAAAAAGTTTCCACTGGGATGTATGAGAAGGACTGTTTTAAAGCGTGGTGATACATGCTGTGATCACAGGAGCAGAGCACAGAGGCCGCAGGTCTCAGGGCCACCCTGAACTGTGTAGACGTCTACTCCCCTCTTCTCCTTAGTCTCCTCCACCCCAAACCCCCAAGGGCTAGAAGACTGGACTGGCCGGGATGACCATTAAAAAAGATCTAGCTGCAAACTATTAAGTTGATTTTCTCATACAACCCAGAGTTTGATAAATACCATCCTGCTATATGCTTACTTACAGGTACAAACACAGTTCTTAAAAGAAATTAAAACACAAGCTTAGAATTAATGACAATCAGAATACAGATTAGAATTTATTTTTTTAACACTTAAATTCAGCCACTCCAACTATTTCCCAAATAGTAGCTACTACAACAGTAAAGTCCCCACAAAACCAGTTAGCTGACCAATAATCAAACATCCAGACTTGAATACTGAGACGCATGTGTGTATCCCTCCAGCCGTCTGGTTGGTTGGAAAATGGGACAGTGTGATAGACGTGCAGTCACATGAGCACCAAGGACAAACAACTTCGGCACAAGATCTTAATGAGAACTCGGAATGTTCTCAAATACTCTAGAGAATAAAAGTGACAACTAGAACAATAAACAAAAATCAAACCACTTCTTCTTCTTTTTTTTTTTAAAAGACAGGAGCCATGGTGAGCCTTAAACTCATTATGTAGCCCAGGCTGGCCTTAAACTCATAGAGGTCTGCCTGCCTCTGCCTCGTGGGTGCTGCGATTAAAGTAATCTCTCCACTTCATTTACTTTTTAAGGCTCCTACTACGATCCTCCCCAAGCTCCTAGAAGCAACGTTAATTCCTTGAGCTAAACCCCAAGGAGGAAACACAGGGGAAGCATGGATCACAGTTATTTCTTTTTCTGATGGAACCAACCACTTCTAGAGAAACCATTCTCTGGATAATTAAAATCGGAATGTTTAAAGATCTATCCAAGCGGGGCGGCCATGGCTTGTAATCCCAGTACCCTCCCGGGAGAGGCAGGAGGAAGGTAGTCCTGGGCCAACCTTGGCTGCACACGGAGGCTCGTTCAAAAAACATTTAAGAAAACAAATTATTTTCCTTTAGACATTTCCAAGAGCGCCCACGGCTTCTAGAGTAAAGATCAATCACAGGCAAACATTCCGACATGAAAGGCTACACACGTTTCAGTCCCACCTAGTCCGGTTTTAAAGCCTCTCTTTCCTTTGTGACCCGCTTCGAAATCCTGCTCAGGTGTGACTTTGCTCCAACTTTTGTAGCATGAAGGCGCTCAGAACGAGACGGAAAGGCTATGGATGATAAGGATTTCCTTACCCAGGAGTCGGTGTGACGTTGGCCGCGGCTTCGCTGAGTCTGATGCCGGATGAGTACCCGGCCCAGAGACCCGCTACCCGGCGCTCTCCTCCGGCCCATAACAACTCCACAGCGGCACGAACCTCCTCTTCGCAGCGCGTGAGGCTTCCGGCTTCCCTGGCTCTGAATCAGGAAGTGACGTATATGAGCGGGTCCAAGTGGTTCAGGGCCGAAGTTGAGCTGGGGGAATGGAAAGACCTGTTTCAGGATGCTCTTGGTAGATCTCGAGCTTGAAAATATTACAGAGAAGAGATGTGGACATTGTTCTGGGGACTCCCTTAGAGCTACTCCTACGACTGTCTCAATTTTGGATAGGCTGAACTACTTTTAAGGGAATGGCACATCCCAGAGTTGTGCGTCAGTGTTTAAAGTTCGGCGGGAAACTGGGACAAGTGGGAAATACGACCGCTCGGGTTCGCAGGACTGACTCCGCCTTCCCTGCTGCTTTCGTCAAGAGGAGGAGGGGACTCGGGTGTAGGGTGCCTCTGTGGCTCTAGGTGGCAGGAGGCTCCAGTTGCTGGGTTCTCGCCTAGCAATTAAATCGGTTTTTGTTTTCCTAGTATTCTATAGCTGTGAGGCGGGGACAAAAGTTCCCACCTGGGTGAGATTTTGGAAATGAGCAGTTGAAAAAGCTCATTTCCAGAACTTGAAAGATAAACGAAAGCCGACCGCATCGCTCTTCTGCTTTATGAACATTGTCTCAATATTTTCCTGTAATTAAAATTAAAGCGAAAATAGTGAGCTGGATCCACTAATAGATCTTTAGTGGCCTCTACCAATCGTCAGCTTTCCTTACAATGTGAATATAGCAGGGCGGTGGTGGCGCACGCCTTTAATCCCAGCACTCCGGAGGCAGAGGCAGGCGGATCTCTGTGAGTTCGAGACCAGCCTGGGCTACAGAGCAAGATCCAGGAAAGGCGCAAAGCTACACAGAGAAATCCTGTCTCGAAAAACCAAATCAAACCAAACCAAAACAAAAAAATAATGTGAATATAAAAAGTCAGTTTAAGCCAGGCATGGTGACGCACACCTTTAATCCCAGCACGTGGGAGGCTGAGGCTGGCAAATCTCTACATACACACAGCAAGCTCCAGGACGGTTGGGGCCACACAGTGAGACCCTGTCTAAAAAAAAAGAAAAACAGCCGGCGGCTGTGTTGGCTCACAAATTTACTCAAGAAGTAGAGGCAGACAGATCTCTGTGAGTTCAAGGGCAGCCTGGTGTACAGAGCAAGTTCTCCGACAGCCAAAGCTATGCAGAGAAACCCTGTCTCGAACTACCCCACCCCCACCCCCAATCAGCTTGTAACCATGTGGGTGCTGAACAACATTCTCATTACTAGGGAGACCACTACAATGTGCTGCTCAGACAAGAAAACAGTTAGCACTGGCTATTTAGTGGCCTCTACTAAATCAAAGACATGCAGTGTCAGGGGTCAAACTCAAGTCCTGTTACTTTTCCATACATTATTGAGAGGACTGAAGGTTAACATGTATTGTAGAAGTCATAGGAACAAGATAACTCATTGAGTTAACTTGCTTGACTAAGATATGTGTAACATTAAAATATGACTATATTTGTCAGTTAAATAATTAAGAGAAATCATAAAAGTCAAGAGGCCACCTGCTCTAGTACTTTTCCAACTTTGATGTACACAGAAATCTCCTTATCAGGTTGACTGATTCATAAGATCTGGTCAGGAGAAATCTCCTTAACAGGTTGACTGACTCGTAAGATCTGGGTCAGGGTCTCTGTTTCCAACAAGTTTCCAGGTAACAAGGATGGGGAAGGCCTACAGACCACTCTTTAAGTAGCAAGAGTAGTCCATTCTTTTTGGGTGCAGATGGAGACATTGTAGTGAACTAACCAGAGGTCATTCATCGCAAGTTAGCAGCAGGTGGAATTGGGACCACACCACTCACCCACTTTTCGTCACGTCCTTTTTGTGTGCTGCACCTCCAGTAGACTCTTGGTTGGTTGGAGTGAACTTTGGGGAGTTGACAAACCCTGTAGTAGTTTGAAACACTTTGGGAAAGGCAGTGCTAACAGACCAGAGGAGGAATGCTTTCTCTGAGAAGAATATGATTTCCCAACTTAGAAGCATGGCTGTAAAATCTCTGAACACAATCTCCATGAAGAAGATAGGGAGAAGACACCCAGCTAGAATTAGAGAGAGTTTCTTGTTAAAGAGAACCATAATTCAAGACAATGAAAAGGATTATGCATTTTAATAATGCATAGTGTAGAGAAAATGGTTGTCTCATTCCTAGAGTTCAGCCAATAACTCAAGGCTTCACCATAGTTTCCTTTTCCAGGGCTTTCGAAAAAGCGAACACTTTTATTTTTGTTTGTTTGTTTATTTTAAGACAGATTCACACTTCATAATCCAGGTTAGTCTCAAACTCAAGATCTTCTTCCGGTTCCTGCTTCCCAAGTGATTGGAATTGTTAGCACTTACCGTTAGGTCCAGCCACTTTGGGTTTTTAACGTCACTTATATTTTCGGTTGTAAGCCTAGCCTTTTAACAGCTGAACACTCTCTCCAGCCCTAATGCCACTCTTTCAAGGACCCTGAAATATCTAAATAAACCAATGTGAAAATTTAATCAAGATTGGTTGGGGAATGTCAAAAGAGCATCAACATTCTAAGATTAGTTAGCAGCAACTATTTGTTGCTGGAGAGCTTCTCTCCAGGTTCCACCAATTCCCGCAGTCCCACAATCCATGTATAAAATAATCGCTCAGACAGTTATATTACTTATAAACTGTATGGCCGTGGCAGGCTTCTTGCTAACTGTTCTTATATCTTAAATTAACCCATTTCTATAAATCTATACCTTGCCACATGGCTGGTGGCTTACTGGTGTCTTTACATGCTGCTTGTCCTGGCGGTGGCTGCAGTGTCTCTCTCTCCTTCTTCCTGTTTCCCCAATTCTCCTCTCTCTTTGTCCCACCTATACTTCCTGCCTGGTCACTGGCCATCAGTGTTTTATTTATATAGAGTGATATCCACAGCAACTATTCCAAGCCAATAGGAAAGAAAGCACAACCCATTCTAAGATGTTCCCCCAACACAGTACTCAGAAAAATCAGTCTCAATTTCTTATCTGATAAACAGGAATAAAAATGGTCGTCATGTCTTTAATGTGGTGCATGCCTTTAATCCCAGCATTCAGGAGGGAGGGAGGGAGGGAGGGAAGGAGAGAGAGAGAGGGAGGGAGGGAGAGAGAGAGAGGACTACTACATTGTAAGACCCTGTCTCAAAACAAAATGAACAGAGTGGTGGTCATAATTTTTGTCCTTCAAATATAGCAAATAAAATAAGTTTGCAAGATCATTGTCCAGTAGTTTGTGGAGATACCAGTTTGGCACAGCTGAATTAACAACCTTCCCCACCTTCCCCTGCCACACACACACAGCCCAACTGAGCAATATATGTGAGAACCCAGCTAGATAATTATTCTAAGGACAAGGGCAAAGAGGTAAGTAATTGAGGGTGCTGATGAGGCAAGGGCATAGGACCCAGATTCAAGAGAACAAAGTGTGAGTGTGAGAGGAGAGACGATCATCGTGGTGATGAAGGATTGAACAAGGTGCTGGCTGCTGCCAGAAGGAGGGGGTTGCACTGATGAGTCAGCCCAGGTCCCTGCCCTCTGACCGCAGGAGCTATTCCACCCACACACCACTGGGAACAGCACAGCACAGCCAAATTCCCCACCATCGCTTTGTCATGCCACCGGAAATGCTCATCTACCAGCCGTCCATCTGAAGACTTGTTAGAGCCTCCCAATTCCCAGAGCTTAGGCTCTTCCATGGAAACCAGGATTTTCTGAGAGGCTGATTCCTGGAGAAGGCTGCATCGATTTGGGGTTGGAAGCTTGTATCTACCTCCCAAATAGCAGCCCAGGGAGGGAGTGCTCCTCATTCACAGCGTTGCATAACAGGTGATTTACCTCGCCTGAACAAATGCAGTTACGAGCCCCGATACTCACACCCAGGAACAAATCTTGGAATAGCTTTCAGCAATCCAGCTCCACACTGCTGAGCTCCTGGGTTTCACATCTGTCGGGGGAGGGAGAAGGGAAGCAGATTGGCTTCTATTTTAGTCTTATCACTCTTTTGCCCAAAAAATGTGTCAGTGGCTGACATTTTCCCAAGGTAAGCATAGAGCCCCATCCTTCCACCCCTCACTTTCAGCACATCTTATTCAGGAAGAGCAGAACAGTTTGCGTAAGCCTGAGAGCTGTGAAAATTAAAGTCTGGCCATCTTTTCGGAGTATCAGTCAATCAATAGGGGAACTCCCTCCTATTATCTGTCACTCCCAGTTCATCTTTGTTGGAAATGGGTGGGTTCTCGCACGCCAGGAGTTTAAATAATTTCGCAGACATTTATTGGTGGTTATTATTAATGATTGAGCCATTGCAATTAAACATTGATTACCTGCTTGTGTAAGTTGTACAAGCAAGGAAAAGTACCAAGAGGCTCTTGTTTTAATTATATCTGCTATACTCTACTATGTGTGTGTGTGTATGTATATAGCATATATAGCATGTAGCAGCTATAGGATCCTATGTGAATTGTATATGCCTATGGCTCTAAAAAACAAAACATTTATTGTTAGTGTGTGTGGGTGGTGCGCACATGCATGTGTGTGCCGTGGCACTCCTGTAGTGGGTAGAGGACAACTTCGTGGAGTAACTTTTTTCCTTTTCCCTTACAAAACTCCCAAGGATTGAACTCAGGCCACCAAATGTGCAGCAAATGCCTTTACCTCCTGAACCACTTTGCCAGCCCTTACACCTATGAGTTTTTAAAAAAATCATCTCTTACATGCTAAGTATCTATGATCTTACTCACAAATGACTTTAAAATTGACTTTTCCCTTCACAACAGTCAAGTAAGAAAGGACATCACTATTGTTCTGCACCTAAAAGCTGCAGAAATTGTAGAAAAGTTTAATCAAAGTCAAGTGATCTAGATACAGATTTAGTAATCACCAAATCAACAATTTACAGCTAGAAAGTGCTAGGTTGTTTCCACTCAGCCACTGATTTCCTCTGTCAGTTCATTGATCACTGGCCTCTGGAGAGTCAGCCTTGGGCAAGCTCCTGACTGAATGAGTGTACATTTTAATGGCAGTCATCCAGCTTTAAATAGTTCAAATCAGCAATGGAGCCACGAACTGAACTATCAGGTAGATCCTATTCCACCAAGAGGGCCCCCTACAGACCAGCACTTTCTTTTTGTCTCTATGACGTCCCCTCTTAAATCCCCCTAAAGATCCTATCATGGATGACGGTACAGATCTATGCTGTAGGTCAGCACATTGAGGGCATGCAGGGGCCATTTCTCTTCATAAAGAAAGGAAAGAAGCTGTTTTTAAGTGGATGCAAGACCAACAGCACTGGCATACATGGTAGGAGCCAGAGTCACAGTGTGAGATTTAAATGGGTCTGAACTTTCTTTCCGTCAGTGACTCAAAGATGGCAAGTGTAGATTTGGAAGGTAGCGTGCTCCCTGCCACAGGGAGTATTTGAGCAAAGGCTAGCCAAGTATCAGGCTAGATAACCAAGTATCAGGGTGTTTTTGCTCAAGTCTGTGCACCAGAGTGGGTGATGTTAGTGGTCCCCGAGGTGCTCAGCAGCCTCCTAACCCTGGTAGGTACCCTTCTTCTTCATTCTACCCCGTGATTTACCCTAGCATCTAAAACAGCAAGTGCATATAGACAGTCTCAGAAAGAGTCCCTTGGCTGGCAACAGTAGAGCCGTGCTTTTACCATGGAAACTGAAAAGACCATATCTTGTCCTCCTTATCACAAGAGGGTTGACATGAACCACCGTACTAGCAAATCCGGCCATCATTGGCTATGATTATTACAAGTAGAAGATACCTAAAATATGTGGGGTTTTTTTTGTTTGTTTTTAAGATCCAAGGATTACGTTTCTGTTTGAAAGCTAAGGTAGTCTTTTATTGTCCCTGTCTCTAGCTTTCTCCTTACTGTCCCTGTCTCTAGCTTTCTCCTAGCTCCCTTCTGGTATCTCTGGTTTCTGCCTGGCCTTTACCATTCCCAGCAAACAGCCCCAGGGAAGAAGAGGCTCCCTGGAAAGGGACATGGAGAGAACATCCCTGGGGGTGGGAATCAAGAGGCTCACCTCTGGAGTTTCTAGACAGCTGCTTTTAGTCCTCTGTTATTCTGCCCTTACTTCTCACATTTCCAGCCATGGCCTCTTGTGCTGGGTGATTTTTTGTTTTGTTACCTTGACCCATGGTAGAATTATCTGAGAAGGAGGGCACTTCAGTTGAGAAAATGCCTCCAGGAGATCAGGCTGTAGGGCAAGCCTGTAGGACATTTTCTTAAATAGTGATTGATATGGCCCAGGCCATTGTGGGTGGTGCCATCCCTGAGCTGGTGGTCCTGGGTTCTATATGAACTGAAAAACAAGCCAACAGACAGCACTCCTCCATGGCCTCTGCATAATCCTGCCCCCAGGTTCCTTCTCTGTTTGAGTTCCTGCCCTGGCTTCTTTCAATAGTGACCTGCAGGACAGAAGTGTGAACCAAATAAATCCTTTCCTCCCCATTTGCTTTTAGTCATGGTGTTTCATAGCAACAACAGAAACTCTAAGATCCTCTGTTTTGAGTTCAGTGGTATTCCTCAAACAGAGATGCTAAGGATCACATCCACAGGCAGTGGGCTTAGGACTTCAGGCATTGCTGTGGGGCCCCTCTAATCATTGTAATTTCACTTTCCCGTGATTACATCTGCAAAAACACTTTTTTAGATGAGATCACAAGCACAGATACTGGGGATTAGGACTTGTCCAAGATGGCCAAAGTCAATGGTTTTTTTTTTTTTTTTTTTTTTTTTTTGTGTGTGTGTGTTTAAGTTGAGCCAGAGTTTATCTCCTGAGATGGGTGTTGTGGGATATTTGTACACTGTGTGAAGATGTATTGCTGTGATTGGTTTAATAAAGAACTGGATGTCCAGTAGCTTGGCAGGAGGTACAGGCAGGACTTCTGGACAGAGAGGGAGGAAGTAGGAGATGAATCTAGGCATGAGAGAGACAACAGGAGACACGGAATAAGCAGGATGGGCGGTACATACCAATGTAGATGAATAGAAATGGGTTCATTTAAGTTATAAGAGCCAGTTAAAAAGAAGCCTAAGCTAAGGCCAAGCTTTCAGAATTAATGTCTCTGTGTTGTTATTTGGGAGCTGGCTGGCGGGACAGAGAAAGACATTACAGATGGAGGCCTCTGCCACCAGGGAATCAACAGAGACACTGAGTCAACAGGGAAATGCTATGACCACAGCCATAGCTCAGGTGCCCAGAGAGCACTCCTGACATAACACAGAGCCCAGGGTAAGCTGTTCTCCACTTCTTCCAATCCAGTCCTTCCCCTGTATGAAGTCAAGGGACTGGGGCAGACCTCACAACACTCACTCCGGTTTGGAGGGGTCTAAAGACGAGTCTGTGTCAGACACAGACAGGTGCTCAGGACACTCAGGGTCTCCGCTTTCCTGACTGTCCTTTAGTGCTCCGCACAAAACACACGACATGAGTCATTTTCCCTTTGGACTTCTCTCTCCTGTCTCTGTAGCAACCTGCCCTTCCTCCGATGCTTTCCATGAAGTGCCCTGCCCCTAATAAGATAAGGCTTCAAGGGCTGGAAAGATGGCTCAGAAGTTAAGAGCACTGACTGCTCTTTCAGAGGCCCTGAGTTCAATTCCCAGCAACCACATGGTGGCTCACAACCATCTGTAATGAGATCTGGTGCCCTCTTCTGACCTGCAGGGACACATGCAGACAGAACACTGTATACATAATAAATAAATAAATCTTAAAAAAAAAAAAAAAGATAAGCCTTCAATGAAGGAGATCCTGATCTCTTCCATGCTCGCTAGAAGTTCTCCACGGAGTTCCCAGAATACGTAGGTGTAATCACCTCAGATCAAACATCTCCTAGGCATACTAAAAGCCACCTCTTCAAGCTTTCTCCATATCAGGGAATATAGAACTATAAACTCCCAAGGGATATGATCATGTACCTCTCCCAGTATTAAGTGTATAGAAGCCAGCTGAATTAATCTTTATATTGAAAAGCCATTATATTGTTAGTTCTTGGCACAGCCTAACTAGAGGTGTGCCAAGCCCTCATGTAAGAGAGAAGTTATAAAACAAAAGACAAGTAAAACACAGGCTTGCTTAGTAGCCTTTTCCATTCTCAGTTTGAAAATCTATATGTTTAGCCTCATTTTTACTTTATACTATTTCCTGAGACATGGAACTGTGCAGGTATTGTTTTTGAAGTTAAAAATACTGAAGCAGTCAAAGTTAGTAACTAGAACAAAGGGATTCCATGGCTACCATACTTTCATGTACCTAAGAATAATCTTTTCTTCCTTTGTTTTGTTTTTTGAGACAGGGTCTCACTATGTACCTCTGGCTGTCCTAAAAGGAACTCTGTATTTAGATCAGGCTGGCCTTGAACTCACAGAGATCCTGCAACCTCTGCCTCCTGTGAGCTAGGATTAGGTATGTGCCAACCCACTAGGCCTAAGTGTAACCTTTCTTTCTTTCTTTCTTTCTTTCTTTCTTTCTTTCTTTCTTTCTTTCTTTCTTTCTTTCTTTCTTTCTTTCTTTCTTTCTGAGGCAAGGTTTCTCTGTGTAGCTCTGACTGTCTTGGAACTCGATTTGTAGACCAAGTTGGCCTCAGACTCACAGAGATCCACCTGCCTCAGCTTCCGGAGTGCTAGGATTAAAGGTGTGCCATGGGACCAGTGAATGGAGAGACCTGTATTTGGCTCATGCAGGCTGCCTGAGCCTAGCTGATAAAATGTACCAGAGAACCCCAAAACATAGACTTTCACAGAGTGTAGTGCATGGATTCTATATACACATTTGTCTAAAAGCCTTGACTTTATAGGTAGCAGAAGGAAGGGGGCCTGAAATTGAGATTCTAGTCATACAGGAGCCTCCTGGCATGGCCACTAAACTGCTCTCTGGCCATGTGCACACACTCTCTGGGCCTCAGTTACTTTGTAAAACCAGAAGGACTTGACTAGACTATGGCAAAGGGCTCCCTAGTTCTGGCAGTGTGTGCTTAAGGCACAACTGTTACTGGGAAGATAGCCACGTGGTTAGTGTCCATTTCGCACGCCGCACATTGAGCCTGCAATCGTGGCGGGCCTGAGCTAGGAGCCAAAGAGATCGCAGTGGATAAAATACAGCGACCCCCTAAAGGAGCTCACAGCCGAGTGGGAGAAGTGGAGAGTCAACACGACAATGTTGCTGTCCAGACAAAGCTATCACGAAGGGCACAAGTGAGGCAGAGGAGGTTGGTAGACACAGAATGCTTCCTGGAAAAGATACCATCTGAGCTGGCTCTTGAAAATGAGTACCAGGGCTGGAGCTGAAACACAGTGCTAGGGCTTCTGCCCAGCATGGCCCTTGGGTTAACTCCCAACACAGAAGAGGAGGAGGAGGGAGAATGGGAGAGGAGGAAGGGGAGGAGGGGGGTGCTGGTGGAGGAGGACAGAAAACCAGGGACCAGCCAGGGGAAGTGACAGAAGCCCTTTCAATTAGATGGCACCATCTAAGCAATGGAAGGAACAGAAGAAGCCGTCTTAGGAGCCCAGGGGGAAGGCCAGGCCATCCATCATTGCTCAGCATAGAGTATGATGCCAGGAAAGGTCGGGGAGGCTTGGCAGCTAGGTAGGGGCCCGCCGTCAGAATGCTTGTTGAGTCGTCGTGTGGGGCTGTGCCTGGAGTCGGTGGGAAACCACTTCAGGGTTAAATCTAGGAAGAGGTGCAAGGCCAGAGCTGTGGTAACTATAGAGAGTAGCTCCGAAGGAGACAGGCTCCAGAGAGGAGAGACTGCTGAGCCGTGGGAAAGAGGTGGGCAAGTGCATGGATGTGCTGTTTGTAGTTAGTTGGGTTGGGACAGGAGTCAAGGTCTCCCTAACGGCCCCACTTCTCTTGGGGGAAATGTCGTATCACTCTGGTCAGCTACTCTGGAGAGACAGCTGGATGTGGAGGACCTCTCCCAAGAAGACTGGCTGTACGAATCCGTTTCCCACTGCTAAAACAAAGAACAAAGCTAGCTACTTATAAAGAAAAGGATTCCTGGAGCCCACAGTTTAGGAGGCCTAAAATCTAAACAACATGGCACCCGCTCTGCCGAGAAGTCCCTTGGCTGCATCACATCATGGCTGATGGCGAATGTGAGAGCCTACACATGACAGAAATCGTGTGGAGAGACGCGAAGCTGGAAAAAGATCTTTCTCTTTCGTAGTAATACTCTCAGGTGAAAACTAACTGGGGTCCCACACAAACTGCTGTAACCTCTTCTAAAGGCAGCCTCTCCGATGACTCAGTGGCCCCTCATTAACATTACTGTAGGTGGCGGCTGACCCTGAGAGGGCTGAAAACCAGGAGTCAAGGACAAAGGGCTGGAGGAAGAGGTTAGGGTCCCAGAGTGGGATGAAGAAGTTTGAAAGTCCTTGAGCCAGTCTATGACAAAACCTACAGGCCTCCATGTTAGTTGGCTTTTTGCTCAGAACAACACTACCTGTGTGTGTAATCCTTCAGCCACACTACGGAAGGCAGGGGAACAGGCAGAACTAATTTCAATGCAACGTAGTCGATCTAACTCACTGTAGCCTAAATAGTGTTATTCAGCATAAAATTCACATAAAATTATTACAACTTTTTTGTCTTACTAAAGTCATCAAAAGCACACTCGTGGCACACTTCAACTTGAGCCAACTACCTCTGGGTGCTCGAAGGCCACATACGCCAGCTTTACCTTCTGGTGCAGGCCAGGGTTCATCTTATCTCTTTTGAGCGCCCGGCTCCCTCAGGTTTTTTCAGTGTCCCTGCTTTGAAAGCAGCCACGCTCACCTCTAATCCTGCCCCCTCTTCACCAGCGACGGATCGCTAGCTGGCATTTTATTCCTGGATGTTGATTCTCTGCCTCTCCACGGGGTGTCACTCCCAGGAGAACAAACACCCCCAGACATCTCTATGCTTTATCCCCAGCAATGTCATCACCACAGCAGACTCCCAACAGATACTTTTCAAAGGACTTGAAGATTCCAAATTCTCCCTTGAAGTCAATGTCCATTTAGTGAGACATCCATCAGGGGAGGAGGGTAGAGATGGAGGAGCGTTACGCAAAACACAAGGTGACAGCCAGTCCAAAAGCCCTCCAGGCGATAAAAGGCTGGTTCTCGGATGCCAAGCGAGAGCCTGGCACTCCTGCGGGCCGCGCTTCCTTTCATCTGTACCTTGGCTTGTCCAGTTTAATGAGCAACCACCTTCCCAAGGGGCACTTCCGTCTTCCCCCAGTAGGTGGAGTAGTGTCATTAAAAGTGCAGCCGTAGTGTCTAAGCAGCTTCTCAATGGTCTCTGTGAGAGGTTCTATCCTAGAGAGCCGCCCTGAATCTCAGATGTTACAATGTTATCTTACGCTTGCCAGACTCCTATTCCTCCCGCCCACCTCCCACCGAGGAGGTGTAGCCCGGGTGCGATGGGTGCTGGTAGCAAGGGTGACCAGGGTCTCCAGAAGGCAAGGTAGGCAGACCCCAGAGGCTGGCCCAGGTCCAGACCTGGAGGAGATAGCCAGGTTTCCCTCCTGGGTCTTAGAGCACAAGCCCGGGACATGACTCACCCATAGGGTGTTCTCATTCACCTACAACCTTTCTGTTCTTCCGAGATGAAAGAAGCTTATTAAATAGGTAGTTAGGCATGACGCAGCCTGTACATCTGACACTGGCACCCTGGGTGCCACCGAGAGCTGTGGCAGCCTGTGGATGTCTCCTTATTACTGTCTCTCTCTGGTTCCTCCATCAGTCCATCATGTGTAGCTCACGGCTGTCCCTCCAGGGCTGTGAGATCAGTCTTTGTCCCCTTCCTCCTCCCCCGAGCCCTTCTGGCCCTTAGGTGTCCCAGTCACATGGACATGTTAACTGCTTGAATATGGGGTCTACTTTAGAATTCAGACTTGGGGATTATAGATCAGGAAGAGGCCACTCAGCAGAGGCTAAGTTGGTATGCTTCCTCTAGAATTTGTTTGTCCTTTGGATTTTAAGTTATCATGACTGGCACTGCACAATATTCCAGCCATTTCAGCAGGAAAGAAAAATCAGTGATGGCTTGATGGTTTATTATAATTGTAGTTCATTCCATAGAGGTGTGTGGAATCCCCCCCCCCAATAACCCATCCACACAGCCAGCACGTAAGGCATTAGGACCTTAGTTAAGAGGCTTCACAGGCCCAGCCAGCCATAAAATAAGGCCATGGCTTTCTCCAGAGCAACAGTTCTCAACCTGTGGGTCACGACCCCTTGGGGATTGTTGAACGACCTTTTCATGGGGTTACCATCCTGCCTACCAGATATTTACATTACAATATGATTAATAACAGAATCATAATTACAGCTACGAAGTAGCAACAAAAATAATTTTATGGCTGGGGGTTACCACAACATGAGGAACTGTATTAACGGGTCGCAGTGTTAGAAAGGTTGAGAACCACTGTCTCAGAGAGTAGAAAGGTTTTTAATCCATCATCAGGAAAATTCTTGGATAGGGAAACATTCATTGACTCTGTCATATGTCATACAAGTGCCTGCATTTTCATTCTGTAATTTTGTCGTCCTCTATTCTCAGAAAGCCCTCCAATTCTCCTCCTGTTTGGTGAAATCATCTTTCAAACATCACCTCCTCCATGAATCTTTCTGGCTTTCTTAGTCACAGTGAATTCTTTTTTTCTCCCAGATTCTCAGGGGACTTTGGGTTTTTCTGGCTAAATTTAGCTCAGCAAAAATTATTTCTGTTTACTCGAATGTCTCATTCATCAAACAGAAGTCATTTTGCTTGGACTGAATGGCCCCTAGTGCCAAGTAGGTTGCTTCAAGGGCCCAGAAATAACTTACTAGCAGAGGAGCAAGCTGGTGAGTGACTAAAAGTATCTTGTCCAGAGCCAGGCATGATGATGCATGCTTGTGATTCTGGAGTTGGAGGCAAGAGGATCTGAGTTGGAGGCGAACCTGATCTAGATAGCAAGATCCTGTCTCAAAGGACCAATAAATAAATAAATATATAAATAAATAAATAAATAAATAAATAAATAAATAAAATAAAAATAGAAGGAAGGGAAAACAAACCGCACATTGTTCAGTTAGCATGTGAAAAAAAAGCATGAAAAATGTCATTTGAATTTTTACTAAGAAGTCTCATCCAAAGTGCATCAGTGATTTAATGAAACTGATAGGTCTACAAACAGCAACACAGCCTTACCTAGAAATTTCATATATCTCAAAAGAGTGCCTCATCTGAGGGTGTGGCAAAAGAGGGTGTTATTGGGTCAGGGTGGGAACTGGGAGCCCGTATCTTATTGACCATTCACTATTGTGTTCAATATTGTTCACCCGTCATCTTCCCACTCCCTCTTCCCTACCTGCAGTTCACCTGTGGACAAATGTCACCAAGACAATAACAACTAAGGCTTTGACTCTCTTGTGTTTTCTCTGATAGATGATTATTAAAGAATAATAGTGATCAGAGCTTGCAAATCCTCTTGAAGTTGTCACACAAGAAAAATAAAATTCCCCAACCTTCTTTTTGTACAGGAAATTAGAGTCTACAATCTCATCTTCCACCACCTCCTCCAGAAGTTTCGATCTAGACATACATTTATTCAGTGAGTTGCAATTTAGCCGAGGGTGGAGTGTCAAAGTTTAAGTTCCTTTTGCTACCGGGTAACTCCAGGTCTTTGTGGTTTCTACAGATAAAGGAGATGCTGGTAAAATTGGGACGAGATTGCCTAATTGGACCAGTCGTCCCTCTCCGTCGACCAGTGCTTGCAACCGGGTCCCTTTAAGAGGCCAGAAATGCGCAGCCCTAAGGATCCTAGTCTGTGCTCCTCCCCTGTCCGCGCGGCGAATGGTTCGTGCCGGCCTATATTAACCCGAGATCTGCCTCTCGGACGGCAATGATGTGAGGCGGGTGAGCCGGCCACCGCGCCTACGTCCACAGAGGGCGCGCTGCAGACCGCCGAGAACCCCGAAGCGGAGTCGGACACCCCCGGAGGGAAGCGATGAGGTAGCGGCAGTCCCCGGAGCTGACGATGCGCGCGTCCTGCCCTCGGAGCCCCGCGCTACCCTGGCCAAGCCGGCCGAGCGCGAGTCCCCGGCGTCCCCTCGGAGCGAGGATGCAGTGAGCCGCGGGACTGCTGTGCCTGGCCCGCCGCGGCCAGCCGGACCACTCGGACCGCACTTGGGGCAAGCTGCTCATTCCGGGACCAGCCCAGCCGAGGGCTCGCCCTCTCCGGCACCCACTTGAGGGTGGGGAGCCCCGGCTCCTGGGCGCACTGCTGTAGTTTCCGCGGCTCCTGGCCCTGGCCCAAGACTTGTGTGTGTCACGTTCGCTGAAGAAGAGTTCCTGCTTATTTTCTCACTACCCCGGGTGCTTTGGCCGACCCCCCCGCTTCTATTTATTTGCACGCACTCATATGGCTTTTTTTTTTCTAAAATAATTTCCGCTCCGCCGCTCTCTCTCATTTTGTTGATTGTCTGAGACTTTTGTCCTGGTCCTTCTCATCTAGGCTTCTGTAATATATTCTCTCTCTCTCTCTCTCTCTCTCTCTCTCTCTCTCTCTCTCTCTCTCTCTCTCTCTCTCTCTCTCTCTCTCTCTCTCTCTCTCTCTCTCTCTCTCCTGTATGCCTCTCTTGCACACTCGAAGCTGAATATTTTTTTCTTTCTAAGATTCTACCCGACCCGCTGCGGGGTTCTCAAGCACTGTCTGGCCTCTCCTCCTTCCTCCATCTCCCTGTCCCGGCTGTGCTCCCAGCTGGAGTTTTATTTTCCGGGCTTGCCCGGGCCAAGCGCAACCAGGGCTGGTGGCCCTGCGGGACTCGCACCCCGCGCTCGGCCGCCGCCGCCCAGCCGCTCCCGGGCGTCCTCCGGAGATGCTGCCGTGGAAGAAGCACAAGTTCGAGCTGCTGGCCGAGGCGCCGCCGCGGCAGGCGTCCAAGCCTAAGGGCTACGCTGTGAGCCTGCACTACTCCGCGCTCAGCTCCTTGGCGAGGGCCTGCCCGGAAGGGGCGCTCAGCCGGGTGGGCAGCATGTTCCGCTCCAAGCGCAAGAAGCTGCACATTACTAGCGAGGACCCCACTTACACCGTGCTCTACCTGGGTAATGCTACCACCATCCAGGCGCGCGGCGACGGTTGCACGGACCTAGCGGTGGGCAAGATCTGGAGCAAGAGTGAGGCAGGCCGTCAAGGCACGAAGATGAAGCTGACGGTGAGCGCGCAAGGCATCCGCATGGTGCACGCGGAGGAGCGAGCGCTGCGGAGACCTGGCCATCTCTACCTGCTGCACCGCGTCACCTACTGTGTGGCAGACGCTCGGCTGCCCAAAGTCTTCGCCTGGGTGTACCGGCATGAGCTGAAGCACAAGGCGGTAATGCTACGTTGCCACGCGGTGCTGGTGTCCAAGCCGGAGAAGGCTCAGGCTATGGCCCTGCTGCTCTACCAGACGTCAGCCAACGCTCTGGCAGAGTTTAAACGTCTCAAGCGGCGGGACGATGCGCGTCACCAGCAGCAGGAGCTGGTGGGTGCACACACCATCCCGCTAGTGCCGCTGCGCAAGCTGCTCTTGCACGGACCTTGCTGTTACAAGCCTCCGGTGGAGCGCAGCCGCAGCGCTCCCAAGCTAGGCTCTATCACCGAGGACCTGCTTGGGGAACAGCAGGAGGAGGAGCTGCAGGAGGAAGAAGAAGAAGAGGAGCACCTCGAGGGCTGCCTGGAGGAGGACGAGGAAGAAGAGGACCGTGTGGGGGATGGGGATCCAGCAGAGGAAGAGGCTGAGGCGCAGAGGGCGCTGGTGGTGGCTATGCACTTGGAATGTGGGGACTTGCTGGACCCGCTGGAGAATGGCCACGAGGAGGCGTTGGGGGACAGCGGGGTCTCGCTGGGCCCCAGCTCTGGGACCTCACCTCCTCTGCCAGGCTGTGACTCCGACATGAAGGCCCAGCTGTCGCAGCTTATTAGTGACCTGGGCGACCTTAGCTTTGGCAATGATGTGCGCACCCTGGAGTCCGATTTAAGGGTGACACGGCTGCTGTCGGGCGAGAGCACGGGCAGCGAGAGCTCCATCGAGGGCGGAGGCCTGGATGCCACCCCTGCCACCTACGGCAACCCCAACCCGTCGGGCCCTGCTGACAGCACCAGCCTAGACGACTCCTACTCCGGCTAAGCTCCCAGAAAACTTCTCCGTGCACCTAGCACGCCACAGTGACTCCCCAGCCGTAGTTCTGTTTCCCCTAACCTCCAGGAAAGCAGGACAGGGAAAATGATGCACCTGAGGTCCAGACCTGAGTTTGGAGTTCCCAGGGGCTGCTTCTCTCCCGTTGTGTGCCCCCCAGCACTTTTGACTCGGAGGTGGTTCAGGTTGTGAGTGGGGAGATGTGGAAGGAGAGAGAAGCACTAAGAATGTAAGAGAGACGGGCCTCTGGGGTGGGTGAGGGTGCGGAAGAAGGAAAGCTGGCGGAGAGGTTGGAAAAGGCCAAGGGCGGGCTGGAGGTGCCCAGCAGCCAGTTTCCTGTTTGTGAGGCAACTGGGGCTTGGGAAGGAGGGGTAACTTCCTCTCCAGACCCCCTGACTGGGAGGCCTCTCTCTGTCATCAATATCTCATTAACAAAGCCACTCTCATAATAACGGAGGCTTAGATGGCACTAGCCGACCTGCCCCTAGTTCTTTTGGATTTGAGAGCGCGGGCTGTTTACCTCAGACTCAGAAACTCTTGAAAGTATGCCAAATTTCTCAAATAACTGTACTCGGGGTAGGGGTGGGGGCAGGGTATGAAAGTTGTGTTTTGTTTACAGTTAAAGACATCTAATATAAATATAAAAAAAGGCATTTTCCTTTAGAAATACACACCTTCCTCCTGTCCCAAAGAGCGTACTCCATGATGCTGTGTAAAATATTTTTGCACCTTTGTGAAGTATTTTTGACTTTTTTTTGTACATAACTGTGTTCTCAGAGCCGAATGTTTATATATCTTTTGCTGTGCAAAAGATAGCTGTATATTGTTGTCCAGTTGTATATACGGAAATGTGTATAAAACATTTTGTTATTTTTTGAGCAGCATTGTTTTAGTTCCGTTTGCATGTCCGTGGGGTGAGAATAAAGAGGAAAAGTTGTCAGAACAGCCCCCCCCCCCCGAAATGCTGCCGAAGATGATTGGCGGTGAGGTGGTAGGGGGGTGCCTCCACCCTTAGTGGTTCTGATGGGACTTGGAGAGGGAGAAGGTGAAAACCATTTTTGGATCAGACAGTCGGGGTGTTATGTCTGGGGCCAGCCTTCTGCGTCTTTCATATTCTCATTGTTTGTGTGGGGTTTTGTTTGTTTGTTGTTTTAGAGACAGGGACTCACTCTGCAACCCTAACTGGCCCGGAACTCCATAATACAGACCAAGCTGACTTTGAACTCAGAGATCTACTTGCCTCTGCTTCCCAAGTGTTGGGATCAAAGATGTGAGCCACTATGCTGGCGTATGGAATTTTTTTTTTTTCTTCAAGTTAAATTTTGGAGAGATCAGAGTAAACTCAATTGCCTATGCTCTTTAGATGGGTATGGTTGTTTTCTGAGTGACTCGCCATGTGCTTTTTTTTTTTTTAAACCGCCTCCTGTGGGTCGGCCTAATGATGAAGTACAAGCATAATATATATAATCTTTTTCCTCTGCAGATTGCCACGGTGCTTTGGAGACCGACTAGCACCCTAAAGGGGATTCTGTGGAGTGGGGTTTGCTTTGTTTTTATCGGGGAGGGGGGCAGGGAAGTAAATAGAAAAGTTGTAGGTTCCAGATGCCCAGGAGTGAGTCACGGTGCAGGAGGAGTTGGAGGAGATAGCTCCGACAGCCTGGTTCCTTCCCTGACAGCCCAGCCTGGCCCAGTGGGAACCCGGCAGGGAACAGGGCAGAGGAGCGGTTGCCTTGGTGTGGGTGGGTGTACAGCAGGATGCTCAGGCTTGCTGTATTTGTTTCTGTTGTGAACTCCAACCACATGTCTCTAGCCGGGCTCCACCCCATCAGCTGGAAGTGGTAATACGATGCTGTCCAAGCTCCCTTCCGCCAATCCTTCTTCCCTTTGCCCTTGTGGGCCTCTTTTCCTGTGTTGCCGAAATGGATCTCACTCTGGCCTTTCCCGGTGTCCTGAGGCCACTTTGCTTTGTTTTCTTCATAAATATGCTCAGAACAGCTCGGCCCAAGGAGCCCAAGGAGACTGGAATGCCCTGGAATCAGAGAGGAAGGGAGGGGGAAATTTCTTTCTAATTAATGGGAGTGGTTTAGCAACAAGCCTAGCTTTGGAAAAGCAGAGCAGAGAGGTGGGGGTGGGGAATATTTCTTAAAATACCCAGTGTTTCTTAAGGCCACAGACTACACCTTTTAGTCTTCTATTCTGCCTTGGTAGCGTCCTCATCCCTCTCTCAGAATACTACCTCAGATGTGTATCATCGGATGACATTTTTACATGTCCAGGTAGAGGTCAGGAGAGACACATCCCACCCCGCTGTGGCCTTCCGTGTCGACACCCCCAGCAGGTAGCTGCGTGGGCCATTGTTCTTCTGTCCAACAGAGTTCACATTTCTAATTATTTTCACATTGCCGACTTCCTCTGCCTAACAAAACCGCTGAAGGCGGAAGACAGTGGAGGTGATTCGGCTACTGCTTTGGAGCGGGGGCTGTTAGCCGGACAGCTTGCCAAGTTTGGCTCTCATTAGTGATGGATGTAGATACGACAAAGACATTTAAGCCAATGCCACCAATAAGCACAGGTCTTATTCTCTCTAAAGTTTGATTTTCCCCCCTTTCTTACTTGATTTGTGAGTAGTGGGGCGGGGGGGGGGGTGGTGGTCTGAGGAGTATGAAAAAAAAAATGCAGACGGAAGAAGAACCAGCTCCCTTCCTCCAAAGCCTTGCTCTTGCCTTACTCTTTCTCTTCTTGGCTTTTTGGCTTTGGCCACAGCTCCTCAGGGCTCTCGGCTGATGTAATTCTAGAAGAGATGCAAAGTGATACATGATTCACCTCCCGTCGCATCTCCGTCTTCCAGGGATGATATCATTAGAGACAGGAGAAATGTCTCGAATGAAAACACAATAAAACTTCGTTTGTTTCTGGTTCCTGGGGGGTGCTAGATTGGTGAGACACAAGCCAACTCAGACCACGGGGTGAAAAAGACATCCCAGAGAGGCCTGAAGTCTGGTCAGTCATCCAGTTGACTTCTTCCTTCTTGCAAGGTGAGGCGCCTGTTTCTCCTGCACGTAGGCAGCCCAGTGGTGTTCAAAATGCGGCAAGACAGCCGTGCATTCTTTTGCAGCCTGAGTCACACGCTCCAAGTCCAACCGTGCGGGCCTGACTGCGCGCAACTCAAGTGACTTCTGGAGGCAGGAGAGCTTGTCGGAGACGACGTGGCCGCCGCCGCCGAGTCCCTGGAGCAGAGTTTAGCATCTTCCTCCAGGGCAAACATCCCATGTTGGTGTCTGTCCTGTGCTGTGTGTGTTGAGGGAGCGTGAGAGAGGAGTGGGATGTTATAAAATAAACAATAGCATGACAGACACTCTCAACTATGATGGTTTCAGAGAACACCCCCACCCACCCACCCATCCCCACACACAGGTCTCCTTTAAGAAAAAAAAAATCTTAATCTCTCTCTGCACTCCCACCCCAGAAACCAGGTGGCTCTAAACAAATCAGAAAGCCTCTGTTAGGAGCACATTTCCTTCCCAGGGGACACAGCTGTCTTGGAGGGTTCTGCTGCTGAAGGGGAATAAACTGTTGGGAAGAATCTATCTCCCCTTGGCGCCACACTGGAGATCTGAATCTCTCACAGGAGTCATCAAAGATCACGGGAAACATAAAAACTCGATTAGGAGTGAGTTGCCCTGTTTCCTAACAGGATTTGGCAATTTAATCGGCAGGCCTTTCCCCTCGGTGTGGCTTGCATAGCAGGACCCAGCGGCTGCTGACGGTGGTTGGGCTGCGTGACGGAGCTGGATGGTGAGCGTGGACGGCAGGAGCCAGGGGCCGAATGGGATGCCTGGGAAACTCCTCCCCGCTGAAGGCAGGTGGGGGCCAGGGCACGCTGTGCTCGCTGCTCCGGGCACTTGCGTACTCGGCCACATCTGGATCTGGTTTTACTGTGAGACAGGGCCTTTCCTGTTCCTGTCGGCTCTCCTCTGTTCGTAGCCCAAAGGTCCCTGCCACCATACCCCTCTGCAAGTTCTGAGGTGACCCAACTTGAGCAGCCGTGGCTTGTCTCCATTTTGGTGGTTTGGATAGCTAGGTGGCAGCTGTTCCATCCTCTGCCTTGGGGTATTCAGTGTCACCAATGAAAGTATTTCTAATCCCTGTGGACAGCGGTCCTTCCAACAGGCTTGCTCGCTTGCTTTCTCTCCTCTCCTGTCCTCTCCTGTCCTGTCCTCTCCTGTCCTCTCCTGTCCCCTCCTCTCCTGTCCTCTCCTCTCCTCTCCTCTCCTCTCCTCTCCTCTCCTCTCCTCTCCTCTCCTCTCCTCTCCTCTCCTCTCCTCTCCTCTCCTCTCCTCTCCTCTCCTCTCCTCTCTCTCTCTCTCTCTCTCTCTCTCTCTCTCTCTCTCTCTCTCCCTCTCTCTTGATTTTTTGAGACAGGGTTTCTCTGTGTAGTTTTGGTGCCTGTCCTGGATCTCACTCTGTAGACCAGGCTGGCCTCGAACTCACAGAGATCCACCTGGCTCTGCCTCCCGAGTGCTGGGATTAAAGGTGTGCGCCACCACCCCCGGCTTCAGGCTCCATTTCTAACTCCCTCTTCATCTCTCTCCCATCCATCCCACTTCTTCTGGGAATACATCATTGCCCCTGCACACCCAGTTTCTACCGATACAATCTGCGCCCAGTCCTGGTCTCCTTCTCCATCTTTCCACAACACGCTCAGAAATTCAGTTACCCAAAAGCGGAATAAAACTCCCATGGGAATGTTATGGCAAGGCAAGTGCGTTGCTATCAATCATCACCACTCGTGAAGTTGTAAGGCCCTTTCTGTGACCCTGCCCCCACATTTAAGAGATGGAGAAAGTGGAATGTGAAGGGTTTGTTTGTCCTGGCCAAAGCCACACAGGAAGGTCCCCAGGGTCCAAGCACTAAGTCAAAGTTGCTTTGCTCAGCTTCTGGCTACCCGGAACTGGAAGCTTTCCCACCCTTCAAGCATGATAGACACTCGATGATGAAGGTTTATGATGTTGGTGAGCATCCCACCAGATACTCGAACGAATATGAACAAGATGCACAGGGCGGAGGGGAGAGAGGTCAAGTACTTGTCTTCCTGAGAAGAATACTGCTGGTGGGTGGGTGGGTGGCAGGCAGTCCCCAGAGCAGCTTGATCTGTTCTACTACCCTTGAGATCTGGTCTAGCCAGACCCCGCCCTAGAAGAGCAGGTCTAAGGCAAGAGTGAGGAGTTCTTCCCATTGCATCACGGTTATTAATCATCTGTATCCTTCCTGCTGGGCAGAAGTCAAGGTCAACCCTGTGTCTTAGGCATCTCGGATCGACTCTGCAGAGCACAGAGATTTCTATCTAGTAGGTACTCAGGAAATATTCCAAGGGAGGAAAAAAGTCCGTTCACTCCAGGCTAGAAGTAGAGTTAGAAAAATCTCAAGGTCACCACCAAGGTGGAGGAATCTAGTTTTGAGGTCCTGTGTTGGGTGAGGTGGGAAGTTGGTTCAATTTCTCACTTCTACTTGATCTTCAGTTCCCAGGATTTTTCTTGTACCTTCCTCAGCCTTCTAGGGAGAGGTGATTCTGGCTTAGAGGAACATGGTTCATTTGGAATTGGCTTTGCAAAAAAAAAAAAAAAAAAAAAAAAGGTATCTTGCTTCTACTCATTCTAGAGCTCAAATCCTCATCTAAGATCACTTAGTAAATAAGACCAGAATTTGAGTCTCCCGAGTCCAGGTCCTAGACTCTGCAAACATAGGATATAGTTACATTAATTTGGAAGCAGCTGACTTTCTGCCTGAGGAAATTCACCAAAGCCCATGCATGCCATCCAGGACCACCATCTGATAGTAGAGTACTCTGGACACAGCAGAATCTAAGACCCACCTCAGGCAAGTCTACAAGGAACTGGCAATCTTGGTGACGCTTCACTCTAACATCAGGCCCAGGCTGACGTTAGATGATCAGGAGAGCCTCTTCAGGATCCATATCCATTTCCAACTCTCCACCCCCAACAATAGTCTGTCCTGGCTGGGACTCCAGGGTGAGCCAATCATGGCTGACAAGGTCTTCGGCCCACTTCCAGGGTCCTCTGTCCTTTCTAATTCTGAGAGCCGTACAGACCCTTGGAATCTAAGTGTTCTGCCCAGATTAGGACCCCCCCCCCCAAAGAGACCACTGGAGACCAAAGATATCCAGAATGCAATAGCAAGGTTTACTTCTTATACAAGCTAGCAGGGAGCCCTCGTCTGCAGCGGCCGGGTAATCGAGGCAGGAGGAGAGTTCCTCTTTCTTGGGAAGGTTAGCTTTTGAAGGCAAAACTCACAAAATTCTTCAGAGAGAAGGGGGTTAGTATGGGCCCATTCCTGATTGGTCCAGTTTTCCTGAGCTTGGACTTTATCTTATTTTAGTTTATCTGTTTGCTCTGTCAGGAGTTTTACAGCCCATCTCCAAAATCTGGTCATGTTATCTCAGGGGACGGGGCATCTTGTGGTTAGTCACCACCAGACAGTCTGACTTTGTACTTTTAAAACTTCTAACTTCACCCTGTCTGGGAATGGGGAACTGACTCTGTTCTGGCTATTTTAAGATGTCCCTTTCTTCAGCTCTCTGGGCCTTAGGGGGAACTGGGGTCGGGGGTCTCTCATAAGCTTTTTATTTTATAAATGGAGAAACTGAGACCAAGAGGATTTTTAAACACATCACAAGAAGCTCAGAACAGAGCCCTCATTAGGACTCGGGGCAATTTCACCCCCAAGATTTCACCTCTTTCCAAGATGTCTTACAATTCTCTTCTAGAACCCTGTAGCAGTAATGAGGGAGTTCCATAGCCTAGGGAACAAGTGCCAGCTGTGTGTATCAGAGATAAGGGATATCCTGGATATCCCCCTGCCCCCCCCCCCCCACAAACACAACTGCTAAAGTACCCAATGTGGTCTCATTAGGCTTAGTGGATATCCTGGATACTTTCTTAATAATAAGGGGATTTCAGGAACCAGGATGGGGGAACATTAGTGGGTAGTAAGGAACTGTTTGGGGGCAGGGAGCACTTCTCATAACATTACAGATGTTCTCCTAACACCAGATGCCACATTCCTAAAGGTATCAATCTTGCATTAAATTCCTGCCTGGAGAAAGAGAAAGTGATGTTTCCAAGGTCATGTGAGTTCAAAGAGAGAGGGTGTGTAGGGTCACCAGGTTCTGCACCAGCATACTTTCGGTTCTGTGTTCCAGGTCAGACCTTGCAAATGATTCCCAGACACCACCTACAGATCAAGAAAACCGTGAACAGTTAGCCACAGCTACTGCTGATGTCTTCTCCTGAGGCTTCCCCCGAAAGGGAAACTCATCCTTTGTAGACCAACTCTTCTCTGGGGTCCTGAATCCCAGGGACAACCAGACACCTGATTCCCACTAGAGGAACACAGCTCTTTGGAAGAGCCTCTGCTTCCTAGACAAAAGCACACCTGCTTGTCTGGAAGAGATTTACAGACACACCACATCATGTGTGGCCCAACCTTTCTCACATCTGAGGTAGTTGGTCAGTGAAGGACCTGGCAGAGCCCTTGACCAGTCAGCCCCTTTAGACATGTTCACACCAATGAGATTACATGACTCTAACCATGTGCCCTAAATCTTCCATTCCATTCCCTTGATCCAGATCCTAGCAAATGTCCAAGGCTAGGGCATCAGGCAAGGGATTGGGAGACCCGGGTGTCTGAGACGGGTGTTCCTGTGGGCAAGGCTGTAAGGTAAAGCTGAAGGGGAGATGAGCTCCTCATCTAGTTCTAGCCCTGGCTTTGCTCACAGCCGCTCTTTTGCCCTGGGCAACTTTCCTTTGGGGGCAGCTCTTTCTGTGGGATGGAAATACTAAAACCTGACAGAATACTCTCTCGATTGCTTTTGGGCTGGGAACCCAACCAGTAGATGAGGAAATGCTGGATGAAGTGCATGTAGGGAAGGGGTGGTTGCTGCTGCCATAGTCAGGTAAAATGGCAGGTGGCTGGAGGGCCTCTGTGGGGCTCCTGCAGACCACACATGTCCACAGACGGGGACGGTTTCCACGAACCGTGTTCCAGTGCCCAAGGAGAGCAAGCACGAAGATGAGGACCCAATGAATTAAGAGCAGGAAACTGTAGGTGAGTATTAACATGGCACAGGGAAATTTGTGGCTAACATTCCTACCAAAATGTTAGGTGTCCACATGGCTCTGTGCCATCTCTATACCGGTCTCTTCCATCAGCTTTGGCAGAGGAGTATACCACCGCCCTGAGTTCTCTGGATGAATTTGTATTTGGTCCATGTAATGGGGGGACGACGACGACGACGACGACGACGACGACGACATTATGTCAGCATTTGATTATTGCTCCAGATCAATATTGCTAATGTGATTAATGCTCTACACACACACACACACACACATACACACACACACACTCCTCCCATAAGTATTTGCCTCTTACACAGACGTCTTTGAAATGCACACAGATTCTCCTAAAGCAGTTCTGCAGAGAAAGAGAGAGAGAGAGAGAGAGAGAGAGAGAGAGAGAGAGAGAGAGAGAGAGAGAGAGAGTCTTTTAGAAGGGTGGAGGGTCTGAGGTTTTTCTCAGAGGCGTTATATATTGGAAAAGAGTACACAAAGGCCCTCTTAGGATTCTTCTGTGAAGATAGAACAGTGGTGTGTGTCTGTGTGTGTGCATGCATGCACATGCACAAGCATACAGGCATGTCTGTCCACATACATGTGCGGTGCCCTTTGGGTGGGCATGGCTGGAATGATGCTCAGAACACAAGCTGTGCTGCGCACTCCAGCTGTTGTGGTTGGCTTCGGTGTGAAATGGACAGTGAGAACTCAGGGCAATGAGAGCACCATGCTGATCCTCTCAGATTCCTGCCAAGGAAAACTTCAGATCACATCACCCTTTCCTGTCCATTATGCTCTCAATTTCTGGGTTTTTGTTTTGTTTTGTTTTAAATATTTGAGCTAATCAAAAATCACAAGTTCCCTTTGGGAATGCTTCATATTGCCAAAGACCATGACCCAAAGAAGCATTGGCTCGTCAGACTTGCCACAGATTGCAGCTTGTTCAAGGCAGCCCTGGCATGTACCCGATGCCCCCCCTCCCCATAATTATAGTGAAAGCTCCTTCCAGTTTCAAAATGATAACAGTGCCCACCTGGTACCTCGGCAGTTCTCATTGTTTTTGGTTCTCACTCTCTGAAAGCCCACTTTTGATGTGCCGAGCATATGATACCACTCCAACATGAAAGGTATAACCAAGGAGAGGAGTGAGAGAGAGAGAGAGGAAGCCATGTGGGGAGGGTGGGGTATGGCACAGGGGATAAAGACACTTGTTGCCAAGCCTGGCTGCCAGAGAAGTTTTTTGTTTGTTTTTATTTTGTTTTGTTTCCAGACAGTCTTATGCATCTCAGGCTAGCCTTAAACTTCCATGTAGTTGAAGATGACCTTGAACTTCTTCTGTTCTTCCTAGCTACACCTCTGAAGTGTTGGGATTATGGGCATGTAGACATGGTTTATGTTGTGCTGTGGATTGAATCCAGGGCTTTGTGCTTAGTAGGTAAGCTCTGTACCACTGAGGTATTTTTCTAGCTACATTACTAAAAAAAAAAAAAAAAAAATTGAGACAGAATTTTGTGTAGCTCAGGTTAGCCTTGAACTCAGTGTGTAGTTGAGGATGGCCACTTCTGAGTGCTGTAATTACAGGTATGGGCCACCATGCTAAGTTGATGCAGTACTGGAGATCAAACAGGATGCACACTAGGCAAATTCTCTTCTGGCCAAGTTCCTGACCCTCTGGTGCTAGCTAAGGTCTTGTCTAGAAGAACAGTATTTTCTCTCTCTCCACTTTGGTCCACTTTTCCACCTACAAACTTAGCATCTATAAAGAAAGAATATGACAGACCCAATGAAATAGGGTAAATAATACTAGTCACAGTAACAAATTGCATACTTTTACTGGCTTGATATCATGAATATTTATGTTTCATCAAATGACATTAAATATGAAGAGTTCTGGTTGCCAGGGAGTCAGTCATTCAGGAATCCAGGCTCCTTCTACATCGTGGCTCTGCCATTTCCTAGAGCAAGACTCTAGTTTTTGTTTATGAAGTTTTGTTAAAACACAGTCATAAGCCGGGCGGCAGTGGCGCACGCCTTTAATCCCAGAGCTTGGGAGGCAGAGGCAGGTGGATCTCTGTGAGTTCGAGGCCAGCCTGATCTACAGAGTTCCAGGGCAGGCACCGAAACTACACAGAGACACCCTGTCTCAAAAAACTAAAACAACAACAACAATACCCCTCCCCCAAAAACGTTCTTTTTATGAGTTGTCTTAGATGTTCTCTTTGTTGTTTTAGTGATAGAAAGTGGACTCCCACAACTGTGCATCCCACAAACCTGAAGTGTTTGCTGCCCTGTGCTTTACATAAAAAGATTCTGACAGCTACTCTAAGTCACACGAGCTCTTCCCTCCACATCCAGGCAGAGAGGGTCCTATAGTGGTCACAGCCATTTACAAGGCCCAAATAGGTCAAGTCTGGAAGTGATGCACATCGCTTCAGCCCACATTTCCATGGCCAGAGCCCAGAATGGAGTTGTACCTGTCAATGCAAAGGAAGTAGTCTGTGTTCTTTAGATGAGGGAAAGGGTCTTGGTTTGGTTTTCTACTTCTGTGATCAAGACCATGACCAAAAGCAACTTGGGGGTGAAAAAGTTCATTTTACCGTAAGCTCAGTCCATTGTGAAGGGAAGGCTGGACAGGAACTCAGAGCAGGGACCTGGGGGCAGGAACTGAAAACAAAAACAAACAGACAAAACCCAAGCAGGACAGAAAGGGATGTGGAGAAGAGAGAGAGACAGAGTCTACAACGTGCTGAAAGGGGGCCACGGACGGTCATTCTAAGTCTGTCCATATGCTGTGCATTGGAATCTTCAAAGATGAGACTTTCACCAGCCCAAATATTAAAAATTCTCTTCCTGGGGCTGGGAAGATGGCTCATTTGGTAAAGCGTTTTCTAAGCAAGCATGGGGACCCGAGTTTGGATCCTCCCCAACACCCATGTAAAAAGGTGGGCACGGTCTCATGTTTATAAAGCCCTAGCACAGTGTTGGGGTATGAGAAAGTGGTGGGCGAAGCTAGGCAGATAATATGCTTTAGGAATACTTTGATTTAGCATGGCATTTTTCAATATGTTATGATATCCTAAAAGGATATCTGGGAAATTGACTAATGAGGGGATTTCCATTATTCTCTTTTGGTAACTTTAATGATGAATCTGTTAATAGTTGAAATTAAGGTGTCATTGTCAAGGAAAAAGAAGACAGGAAGAAAGGGAGAAAAGAATAAAGAAAGCCAAGGAAACAAGCTGGGTGAACGCACCACCCCGAGGGGGAGCAGGCCAGCAATTGAGAGGCTGTTTGCAGCCCCCTCTGCATGTCCCAGGTGATACAATTCTGAGGTGTCCAACTCATGATCATTTGTAAACAGGGAGAATTGTGGCATTTTTTTCAATTCAAAGGAAGCCATGAATAGAAGCCGTATCTCATGGAATCACCAGGCTAAGGCTGCTACTCAGCATGGTGGAGGGGAGCAGAGGATGCCAGCGAGGGATTCCGATACCTGCTGCCTTCCCTGACTGTTTCGTCCAATTCCTGCTCCAACTACAATGTCCCAAGACAAAGTGTTTCCTCGGGACTTGTGATATTAAAGGCTGGATCCTGCAGTCGGCGATCCTCACATCCATACCCCAGTCCTGAGGAAGTCACTTTTCTGTGTGCGTGGCATATTTGACCCAACACAGCAATGCTCTCAGCTAATTTCTATCTGATGTTCATAGCCATCCAGTGAGTCACACAGCCAGGGGAGTATTCATAACTCAGCTTTTAGGTAAAAGATTTAGGGAGCAAAGAATGGAGAAGAGCGGAAAGGACAAGATGACCCATACTGCACACAGCAAAGCGCTGCTGACCAGATGTGAGCATCTCACTGTAAGAGAATAAACCATGGTAGAGCCAGGCTTGGAGTTCAAGACTCTTGATTCTAAGTGTTCAATTAGGGCAAAATGGCTCAGGCCCAAGGGGATGGCCGAGGAGCACCGGGAAGAAGGGTAGACAGGAAGGAGAATATGGGGAGGACGGCAGCTGGGAAGGGAGTGGGTGGGGTTGGGGCCATCGCTTCTAGTGTGCGACCGCCATCAAAATGCCCGAATAAACAAAGACTTGCAATTACAGGAGAGGTGGGTTTGGGACTCTCCCAGCTGCACAGCCCAGATGTTAATTAAACCTAGGAGAGGTCATTATCGCTCTCCGTTGGCCTGAGCTGAGGGACGTGGACGCAGACAGCAGGTTAAGGACTTGCCCACATAGCTGTTAGGTGTTATTATTTCTGGAATTTAAGAGGCACCTCACGTGGGGCTTGGGGACACAGCTGAGGGGAAAGAGGCCACACTAAGTGCTAGTCATCGCGGCCATTTCTTCCTCCTCCCTCAGGGTTAGCGCAGGGCCTGCCTAGGCTCTGGGCATTTACCCTGTGGCTGCGCTGAGGCTCATGACTTAGGCTGGGGTCCCTTCCAGCCAGACCCAGTGGTCCAAGTGTGGACAGCAAAGACCACAGGAACCCTGAACGGTAGCACGCAAGTGTCTCAGGATAGAAAATCACAATGATAGCAAAGTATTAGGCACACAGTAGGGTGTGGGCACCCCCAATCTGAACAGTCACTGGCCCAAACAGGGGCCTGGCTTGGGTCCTCTGCTTAGCTAAGTGTTATTTCTTCAGTAGCTGGATCATGGGCACGTGTGAATGTAGGAGGGGAAAGGTTCACGGAGGAGACGTGGTAGCCTGGTGACACCGTGGAGAAGCCTGGGCTACTGGCTATTTTCTGGCAGATATGGAATCAGTCACTATTATGCTAATTAGGAAGGCTCTCCTGGGAGATGGCAGGCAGGAGAAATGCACATCTTTATCTGTAAATTAATTTAGAAACGTCAAGAACTTTGTGCTAGATATTGTTAATGGGCTTTAGTTCACAAAACGTCTGTGAGCTTTGCTTTCATACCATGTTCCAGAAGGCCGTGTTTCAGATACAAAGAGGTTCCTGAGCTGCCGGTGGTCGGTGGTGGCCCTGGCTAACTCTCTCTGTGGTGGGGACAAAAGTAGGTCATGCTTTTTCATTCAGGGTCCCCCATCAGTAGAAGATTCTACGTCACTACAAGACAGACATGTCCCCCGTGGTTTGGTTACTTGCCCATCTGCTTCGGTCCACCTGTGTAGATCAAATACCTGTATGTTAATGAAAAGTGAGTTGCTCAGGGGTCGATCTTGCATTCCAGGCATCCAATGGCACTCCTGAAATTGGAACCGTACCTCCATTATCACCCAAAAAAAGCTGCCCCTGGGTCTCTGCCCCTCTATGAAGCAAGACAAAGATGGGCTCATTCCATAGCTTCAGCATAGAGGCGTGGCGGGCCATCATTGTAGGTAAAAGCCACGCAGTGATTTGATTATATCGTCTCTGGCTTCAGTCACTCTGGGTCTAGTGACGCTCAAGGACACCGCAAAGATTTCCTAATCATATTTTTATTGTGCTTGGAGACACAAGGATACAGGCTTCTGGGCAGAGTGTGGCCATGATCTCCAAGATCAAAGTGAGACTCTCACTTCTGAATCTTGACCTTGCTTTTGAACAGCTGAATAATAACAACGATAAAGAGGCTTTGAAACACGACGGTGGCCTAGTTACGTTCTACCTGGGAAAGGCAAACAGGCACGAGTTGTTGCTTTAATTCCCTTCAGCACATTTGTTAACAGGCTGACTGAACATTCAGGACAAGCCTTAGAATAAACATGCACGTCTGGATTTAAATGGCCAGTCCTTAGTATAGAACTCGGGGAATGAAAGAGGAAATCATAAAACTACAGACACAGGCCCGGCTCGTGGTCTGTCCGCAGCTTACTCAGTCAAGGTTTAGCTCCTGTTGCAGCTTCTTTGATTCTGGCTCTGAGACAAGACCTTACTGGACAACCCAGGCTGGCTTGGAAATCACTATGCAGCTTGGGCTATAGGGCTTCATGACTCAGCCTCCCTGCCACTAAGATAGCTGGCCTTTGATTCCTGAGTGGGTTCAGCCATGGAAAGAACACCCACTTCAGAGGACATGACTTTGGTATATTCTTGCTTCTCTCTTAAATTGACATTCGCCGCGATGTCTATAATCATGGTAAAATTGATTCAGATAACTCAGGAATATCCATAAAACAGTATTAGTATAATATAATAACTAATAAAGCATAGTTACATTTTACCACGGTATTTTTATTTCCATTATCTCATTTGATTGTAGACAGACTTTTGAAATGGGTAGAAGTTAATTTTTAAATTTAGCACTATTATTATTATTATTATTATTATTATTATTATTATTATTATTATTTTGAGACAAGGACTTGCTATGAAGACCAAGGTGGACTTGAATTTTTGGCAATTGTCCTGTCTCTGTCTCTGCCTGATGTTAGGAATATAGCCATGAGCCACCACACCTGGCTTTGGACAGAGATAATTATTCTTATTTACAGGTTAGGAAATTAAGGCTCAGAGAGGGACTATTGGCTTAGGGTCACAGTGTCGGAGGTAGTGATGACCTTCTTTCTGGCCACAGAGTTTCTTTTTGTTCTGATAGAGAAGCTAGCTGGAAGGAGGAGGCTCGCTCAGCCTTTAGTAAGTGGACCAGAACAAACAGGCCAAAGGCATTTTCTTGCAGCTGAGATCCAAACCGTGGTCTATTTAATCAGTTCCGATGTTACTGGGGAGAGAGAACTGACTTCCCTCCACGCTCTGGGGGTAAGGTCTGGACCACAGCCTTTAACAAGAGCTGGTTTTGAGCCCATAATTATCCAATTTAAAGCAATATAAGAGGCATAGAACCTCCAGGATGAAACTTTAACTACCGAGAGCAGGCCATTCACTCTGGGGAGAAACGCAGAGAAACTGGAGAGAAGGGAGGTGATGGCTCTAGGAGCCTGAGCCATGCAGAGGGTTCTAGATGGGGTCCTGTTCCTTAGGGCCCCCTTTCACATCCTCATCTCAGCCACCCACATCTCTCTCTGTCTCCCTAGGCAGGAGAGGACATTGACTACTTACTTCATTTCCATGACCTTGCTCCACGGTCCTCCACTTACCCAACTCTGCCCTTTCTAGATCCAAATAGTTTCTTCTATTGGCAGGGCATGGTGCCAGGCATGGGAGAATAGGAGACTCATCAAAGCATCTTGCCTGCCTGGAAGAGTCTGTGGCTTTGGGAAGGGAAAACCAGATGTATCGACAACCAGCTAGGATTCCATCAATGAAATTGAGCCCCCTGTACCACATCATTAAACAAGGAAACAGAGGGATTGCGCAAGTGATACTTAGTAGGGAAGAAAGAGGACGATGGTGACAGATCCAGAGTGGAGATTTGTGACTAGGAATAAGGCATGTCCAGCCATGGGGATACAAACTGAAGCATGGCTGATCAGAGAGATGTGCTGGGATTAAGTGGTGTGTGTGTGTGTGTGTGTGTGTGTGTGTGTGTGTGTGTGTGTGTGTGTGTGTAAGAGAGAAGTATACAGGGAACGGGTCATCAAGAGCTCATATATTCAATAACTTTGATAGTTTCATTGACTGCTTCAGGCTTAGATGAGTCTCAGCCTGGATGGTGCTGTGCCACGAGGTGATGGTGGGGTCTGTGCCCGTGGGACTGTGGAAGACAGACGGGAGTGAAGAGGGTCTGGAGAGAAGGAGGAGAGCCTCTTGCAATAGTTAGGCAATGATGAGGAAGGCTGAGGCTGCAGGAGAGATACTGTGGGTGAGAGGACACACATCCCAAGGATATTGCATACCAGTCACGCAGGCAAGAGGAAGTGAGAGGTGTTGGAAACAGAGGTGTAAGGACAGACATGCGTCTTTCCCCATTCAGGGATGCGAGGTTGGCAGCTGATCAAATCATTAATGGCGGGAGGAGTTACGACACAGAAATAATCATTCCTCCCTCACGCTGGCAGGGTTGTGTCAACCTGATACAGGCTCCAGCCGCTTTGGAAGAGGCAGCCTCCACTGCGAAAGTGTTCCTACCTGATGGTCAAGCCTGTGGTACATTTTCCTGATTGATGATTGATGTGGGTGCTGCGATCCCTGGGTAGGTGGTCCTGGGTGCAGACTGATGAAGCCATGAGGAGCAAGCCAGTAAGCAGCACCCCTCCATGGCTTCTGCATCAGCTCCTGCCTCCAGGTTCCTGAGGTCCTGCCTTGAGTTCCTTCAGTGATGGACTGCAGTGTAGAACTACAAGCTGAAATAAACCCTTTCCTTCCCAAGTTCCTTATCATGGTCTATAATGTAACAATGAAAACCTTGACCAAGATGCCCCCCTCACAGAGAGCTGGTCAATACACCTCTAACAGCACACCTCCACCAGCTACTTGAGGCTGCTCCTACCGTGGCTTGTTCAGAGGGCAGTGTCTTGATGCTTAAGAGGCATGAAGTGGACCTGGGACAGGAATAGATGAGTGAAGAAGATGGATGGGGCCGGGTAGGGAAAGGTATTGCCAGTAAACGAACCAGTGTGTGCAAAGGCACACCTTTTGAGATATCTTGGCATGGAACAGGGAACATAAGTGATACTCAACAACATTCGAGGGCTGTTACCAGGGACCTAAATCAGGTCCTTATGGCTTGATAGGCTACAAGCACAAATGAAGTACTCTTTGGATACTTGCATGGCCCGGGGGCATCATGAAAAAGCTTTCATGAACCAGGAGTTGATTTTTAGGCAGGGCATCCTCTGAACCTTGAGAATGACTCTCAAGTAGACCTAGATTGTTATTTAGCAGGGAGAGAAACTGGGTTCCAGAGAATGTGCTGAAGATTTTCTGAAGATGGCATTTCCAGTTAGAGACCTAGTTGAAGTTGGAACTGTGATGAATTTTCTCCCATTACAATGAACAGACAAATAAATAAATAGCCGCAACAACAATAAACAGCTAAAAATCTTTCAAGTAGCTAAGCCGACTGTCTAGATATTTACTGTCTCAAGACTTCTGTTAGTCAGAAATTCAGAAATGACTTACCCACGTGGACACGGTTTGGGATCTCAAAGTGCCAGCCGGGTCCACGATCATCTGAGTGAGGGCGGCAGGCTTGTTTCCAATGGAGCTTGCGAGCATGGTTGGCAGATTAGTGCTGGCTGAGGGATGCTGCCACTGCCTATTGCTGGGGCTGCTGGAGTGTCCTCATGACCGGACAACTGGCTCCCCACGAGTGACAGTCCAAGAGAGACTAAGACAGACAGAATCTCCAATGCCTCTCATGGCCTAGCTTCAGAAGACATTTATCAACATTTCCATGGTGCCAAAATGATTACACAGGTTGGTAGTTAGTTGGTACAGGAGATCATCAGGCACCATCTTCAGGGTTAGCTCTCACACAACCCAACGCAGGCGGCAATGAGTTAAAATCAAGTGACTCCAGGAGTCAGAGGACATGGCTCTGCTGTTCGGTAGGAAGGGATCCTGTCAAAGGCTCAGCTTTTTCATCTATAAAAATGAGCGGTCACCCTTGCCTGGTTGGCTGTAGTGGGTGGTGATGGAAGAATCAGCTGCAAAGTAAAGTGTAGTCAGAACTCCATATCTGCGATTCCATCCAATCACAGATTGAAAAAAAAAATCAGAAAAAGTACCTGTATTAAACATGTCTACATTTTCCTGTATTATTCTATAAACAACACAACAGCTGTTTATATAGAATTGACATTTGTAGTAGGTATTATAGGTTTCCTAGAGACGACTTAAAGCATCTGAGATGTAGGTCTGCTTACATGCAAATGTGATGTCGTTTCCTATAAGAGCACCTGGGGATTTGGGTACCCAGAAAGGAGCAGGCTAGAACTATCCCCTCAGATCTGGAGGGATGACTAGTGTCCAGATCCTAATTATATTGTCCGTGGTTTAAAAAAAAAAAGAGTAAGATAGAGTACCCCAAATTTGTGCTTATTTGTGCTTCAGCGAAGCATTGAGACCTCTGGTCCTCCTGGGAAGGCATCTGAAGCATGCCAGGCTTTAGACTGAGTCTCTCCAGACTGGAATCTTGGTTCTCCTACCTACCAACAGAGGAACTTGGACTAGATACTAAGTCCCTTTTCTGCCTCAGTTTCCTGGCCCGTTCCCATGGAAACAATGGCAGTCTCCAGTTCCTAGGACTGTAAGGATTCAATTAGGTAGGGCAGGTGAAGCGCTGATAAAGGCACCCAGGGACGCTCGACTGCTTGATGTAAATAACAGCTTTGACTACAGTGTGGCCACGAAGTCTGGACACATAGATATTATACTGCCGCGCATCGTAATGTGATATCAATAAACCATCTATTATACCTCAGCCTGTATTTCTAGACTTGGTAGCCTGCATCAGTGCCCTGTTCTTGGATGCCCAAGCGCTTCCCCATGCCCTTTAGCTGTGCCTGTAATCCGGTTGGCTGATCTGGGATGAAATCCCAAGCCCTCATTAGAGAGGTGAAGACCTTCATTATACTAATTAATGTTGGCCCAGCCCTGAAGCTTCCCCAGATATGAGGCGCTGTTAATGCTGTTCTCAAGCGCATTGCTCATCCTACTGGGGCCTCTTATGACACAGACCCACAGGACAGGACAGATGCCCCCATGCTACTACGTTGGTTTTGTGAACCCTAGTAGCCAACCACACAATGGCACAGATATACCTTACCCCAAAGGAACCAGGGTACCAGACATCACATGAAGTGTTAGGACAAACTGGGAAAAGAATGCTCCAGAGAAGGGAAGGCTTGGGGTTGTACAGATATACCCCACATTAAGAAACATAACTATGAGCCTGGCCGTGGTGGCACACGCCGTTAATCCCAGCACTCAGGGGGCAGAGGCAGGTGGATCTCTGAGTTCGAGGCCAGCCTGGTCTACGGAGCGAGTTCCAGGACAATCAGTGTTACTCAGAGAAACCCTCCCCTGCCAAAACAAAGTGAAAAGAAACATAACTCTGAGCACCCAAAACTCTGGGCCTAGAAAATGATAGCTTGGGTGATGTTAAAATTACACTTTGAAACAGCCCTTTCCACATAGCTTACCCGAAGTTTCTATAAATACACAGCTCTCAGGGTTGTTTTTGTTTGTTTGTCTCCCCTTCTTCGATGAATCTGACTCAGATCTTTCTGGGGAGTATCCATTACTCAGGATGTTTTTTTCCAAAATGTGCTATGACACAAACCCCACGGAGGGTTACAGGCATCACATTAAAACAGGTTTAGTGACCAAGTGAGCTTGGGAAACTCTGGGTTGAGCACAGTTAAACAAGTTTCTTTTTTGCAAGCCTCTCGGGAGCTTGCAATGCTGATACACCTTCTGGTCCCTTAGGAGTGTGACGAAATCTGTTCCCCAGATTTAGTTGACCCACAAACCTTGTGGGGGGCATATTTCAGATGATTAGTTACTGGAAAACAGATATAAGAAAACACAGATTTAATAATTGGAAACCTACTTTCTCATCAGCCTGTGACATCCACTTATTTCTGGGAGCACCACATCCCTGAGAAGTGTGCATCCAGCCCCATTCATGTGGTCCCCGAGGGAGCTGGTGTTTTTTCTTCTATTTTTTTGTGTGGGTTTGTGGGTGTGTTCATATGTGTGTGGATGTGTTCTAACTATTCTTTATCAATAAAAAATCAGGAGTCAAATATCAGGGTAAGAACCTGAATGATCAGAGAATCAGCCGAGAAGCGACCAGTGACCTCCTATCTCTTCTGTTCCTCCAAAAGGACTGAGATCCTTTCTCCTGCCTTACTACTTCCTGTCTCTGTCCTCAGTCCTCCAAAACCTCTATGGTTAATTTTGGTCAGCTAGTGGCTAGCTCTGCCCTCTGATTCAAAGCAAGCTTTATTGTCAGAATGTGACCAAAATATCACACACCACTTGGATGCACACATGTGCCTGTGGAAGAATCTTCCTCATCTGTCTTCTATGATATCCTTTGGGGCAGGATCTCTTAAACCCAGAGGTAGCCAATGGGGCAGGCTAAGCTTTCTCTGAAGGTTCCATCTCTGCCTTCTATGGCTGAAAGTCCAAGGTGGGACCACTTGGCAGTTACGTGAGTTTGGGGGATCTGAACTCTGGTCCTCTTGATTGAGCAGCAAGCCCTTAAATAGCCAAGTCATCTCCCCAACCCAGAGCTAATGTTTTTGATGCCCTCCCCTTGACTCAGATTACCCTCTTGTTACTCTTCAGTGGTGAGTTCAGATCTGGCTTGGGCTACTAAGTCCTTTGTCTGGATTTTAAAATTTTCAACCACTAATTCTCTCATGGCCTAGGCTGTAAAATACAGCACATTGTTATACTTTTGACCATTCTGAATTGAGACTGGGAGTCCCAACAGGCGGAGAAGAGAAGAGACCAAATGTGGTGGACTGTCTGGTTCTAGCTGTTCTGCATGCCTACCTTCATCCTCACTCCTTTTCAGTTTGGACAAGATCTCCCATGCAGCTGGGAGTTTTGTCTGTGGATCAAGGCTGTTTCCCCAAACTGAGACCCACACCATTGAGATGTCAAAGGCATTTTATTTTTCTAGCAATGTGTTCCTTTTTTTTTTTTTTATCAAAGTCCTGGATCACAATGGATCTGAGTACTAACAGTACTTAAAAACTTGTCTTTCAGCACAAAGAGTGGAGAGAGAGTTTTATGAGATGCTCAAGCAGCCTGATGTGTGGTTGTACAGGCAATGTTCTGCTCTGCTGTGCCAGCAGGTGCTATTCATACAGAATGGATGGTTTTCACATGCTTCAATTGTGCAGTATACAATCTTCCCAAAGTATATAGCCTCATCCCTAGAAGCTTCCAGAAAAAAAAAGTTGTTTTTTTTTCCCTGCTTAAATTTGCTACTATCGTTTTTGATTGTCATTATTGGTCAACCTGAAGAATGTGAGACAATATACCATCTACTGTCCCAGTGGCCTCTTTCAACTCTCCTTACTGGAAGAGTCCCATTGTGCAGGCTGCCTTTCCCACAGTGTGAGCTGTCTATTTTGCTCTCCTGTTTGTTCTCGTGGAAGGAAGCCGCTTCATGCAAACAGCTTGGGAGGAAGCCAAGCATTTTTCTCCAGGGGTGAGCCAACATCTAAAGGTTTCCTCTCCACATCTGAGCCACAGTGTGAAGAGGTCTCACAATTTGCTGCTGGGTGGAAGTGGGTCGGCCATCTTTCCTTGTCCTGTTTTACTGCTGTGATAACATATTGAACAAAAAGAACTTGGGAAGGAAAGGGTGTATTCCACCTTACAAGTTACAGTTCATCATGGAAGCTTGTCAGTGCAGGATCTCATGGCAGGAACCTGGAGGCAGGAACTGAAGCTGATCCACGGAGGAACGCTGCTCACTGGCTCGCTTCCCACGGCATGTTCCTCAACAAAGACAGGCAGAGCAGTGGCCTGTTTCAGATGGGGCCTGGTAGGGCTGAGTTCTGTGGTTTGACTTATCTACTTTCATAATATAATAACATAGATGGTTTTAATTTATGGCTCTATCTTCAGGAGACCTGGCTCAGATCTGGCTGATCCACACAGATAAGCACACAAAGCCTCCTTATCCCCGAGGGCCTGAGCCGATCAGGCTCATGCCAGTGGGCAGCGGTTTCTGACCACACCCTGGGCTCCAGAAGTGACCACACCTGAAGAGTACCTGAGATGGCAGGGACCAGGAAAGACACTAACAATGGGCATGAGTCTGGGCCACTGCTACAGTGCCCAGAATACAGCAATTCCACTGCTAGGCAGAGAACCAGAATACATAGTACACATATGAATATTCATTCCGACATCACTTATTACAGTAAGAAACTGGCAAGACATTGGAAAAATTTTGTGTTTGTCAAAAGGAGAATGCATACATAAATTTTGGTATTTTTATAAAGTAATGAACTGGCATTGGCAGGGATAGGTCCCAGATCAAGACTTGGGCAAAAAAACTAAGTTAAGCAGTAAGTAAGTAGCAGTTTGATTTCATTAATATTACTTATTACATAATATTTTATATTAATATACTTTTCTTACACAAATACATTATTTTCATTTATTATACATGAATTTCTACCAGGCTTACACTTCTCACTTATTAATATATGAATTCCTACCAGACTTACAGGATGACTCCATTAAGTTAAAAACACTATTACTATGGATTATTTATGGGTCTCTACAGTGGCAGTACCTGGAAACTGTCACGCATGAAACAGCTGAATTTCTGAGAGCTGTTTCCTTTCAGGATAGAGGAATGGAAAGACGACAAGGAACTGGTCCCCTTCAGTGAGCTTGAACCCGGACTGAAGAAGAGGGGAAGCCAGCCCAGGACCTGTCAGCATCCACTTCTCTTTGCTTCCTATGATACAACATGACCAGCTGGTTCAGGCTCCTGCCGCCATGCCTCTCTCATTAAGATGGACGGGCTGCACCCTGGAACTGAAGGCTTCAACCCAGGGCTGCCTGGGAACAGGCGTCCTCAGCCCTTTCCTGTGATCTTTTTGGGGGTTTTTAGTCCTTCTTCAGGACTTGCGTCACGCAGCACAGGTTCATGCTTACCACCTGCGGAAGATGGGGGGATCTCCTGGCCTAGAAATCCCAACTTTTGTTTGAACTTTCTCAAGCTCACCCAGATGCTCAGTTCCCAGAAGCCTCTGCATTCTGGGTTTTATTTTGCATTTACTGATCTTTTCCAGTCTTTTGGCTAGCACCAAAATTCTGAGAAACGCTAAACTGAGTTGTCTCCCTGGTGCCCTTGCCTGGCATTGGCATCAGAAGAGTCACCTCGGAAGCCCAGCCATCAGGCAGAAATGACTCGAGGCACATCACAGACCTGCCTTCTCAGACCTGCCTTTCCTCCCCTGGTAAAGGGGAACCACAGCTCTACCTCTTCAGGTTGGTTTGACATCATGGCTGCAGAATACATACCTCGTTTAGCAAATGTACAAGTGCAGGAACTAGCCGGCTGGGTTTGCCTGGCACAAGGTAATGCATTTGTTCACTTTTCCTAGGGCCCAGTTTAGTGACTCATGTTTCAGGCTTGGGATAGTTTCTTCCTCCCCAACCTGAAAACCTCCCCTTCTTCCACTGCTTCTCTCTTGCAGGGGCTCCTCTTCCAGACTCCCCCGGGTTCCCAGATTCCTGCAGCAGAACCTGGGTCCCAGCCTCCAGCTCAGATGAGGCTTTGCAACGGTGTTCAACCTTGTAGAACTGAAGAACCCCTGGGAGGGGAAAAAAAAAAAAACAACAACCAACAACAACAACAAAGACATCAGCTCACAAACACAGGCAACAAAGCCCCCCACCCCCACCCCTTCTAGGCTCCGGCCCATCTCCAGAGAATACAACTGCACTCTAGAGATGGCCTAGAGTTGGCATAGCACGCTATAACTTTCTCTGGGACTGTGCCCATCATCCTAACAAAGAGGAGAGACAGCCAGGTGTGGTGGCCCATGCCTTTATTCCCAGCAGTCAGGAGGCAGACGAAGGTGGATCTCTGTGAGTTCGAGGCCAACTTGGTCTACAAAGCGAGTTCAGGACAGCCAGAGCTACACAGAGAGACTGTGTCTTGAAAAACAAAAACAAAAAAAGGAAGCAATTGCTGTAACTATATATCTATACCTATCTATCTATATCTATCTCTCTATCTCTCTCTCTCCTATCTATCTATCTATCTATCTATCTATCTATCTATCTATCTATCTATCTATCTATCTATCTATCTACAGTTTTGAGCAGCTGGGACTAACCATGGCCCTGACCTCTATGGCACTGTCTGTAGCTCTTAGCACCACACATGACACTTCAGGTTTTTACATTCCCTACTGCATACCAGCCCAGGCAGTTTCAAAGCAAGTTTTTACCCACTGGTGAGATTACTCAATCCTGGCAACACTTACGTCTATGAAAGGGTGATGTTAAGTTCATGTAGATGACAGAGATTTTTTTGTATCTGGCTCAGAACCTACTTTTGGTCCCATTCATTTTCCTGTTGCCTAGCATCAACTAGCAAGAATTCTAGCTGGTTATTGAATCACATATTTGATGAGGGCCTTCTACATGGAGAGTCCTGGATTGAGATCTTGGGAAGAAAGAAAGGAATCCAACATTATGCTTTCAGGAATGGTCATCACTGTATAAGCTCCAGGAGACTCTGTCTTCAAGTTCACATCCAAGGCAGGTGTCTTAGTGTTCTATTGCTGTGAAGAGACACCATTGACCACAGCAACTCTTATACATGAAAACATTTAACTGGAGTGGCTTGCTTAACAGTTTCAGAGGTTCAGTCCATTACCATCATGGTGGGAAGCATGGCGGCGTGCAGGCAGACATGGTGCTGGAGAAGTAGCCGAGAGTCCTACATCTTGCCTACATCTTGCAGGCAACAGGAAGTCAGGACAGGAACTCAAACAGGGCAGGATCCCCAAGGCAGGAGCTGATGCAGAGGCCACGGAGGGGTGCTGCTTACTGGACTGCTTTCCCTGGCTTGCTCAGCCCACTTTCTTATGGAACCCAGGACCAGCAGCCCAGGGATGGCACCACCCACCATGGGCTGGGCCCTCCCCCATTGATCACTAATTGAGAAAATGCCTTGCAGCTGCATCTCATGGAGGCATTTCCTCAACTGAGGCTCCTTCCTCTGATGACTCTAGCTTGTGTCAAGTAGACACACACACAACCAGCCAATACAGCAGGCATCGCTAACCTATCTGTCTATTAACTCCCAGTGGGCCCGAGTGGGACCTCTGAAGACCCAGACAACTACGGACACTGGAGAGAACTGTCACTCAAGGTGGTAAGGGCTGACATCTTACCGTGTGACACTTACTGTGTGCTCTGTGCCTACCCTATTTGCTACTGTGTCATTGACACACGATTGCTGAGGCAGGTGCTGTTCAATCCTTATTTTCTAGATGAGCAAACATCCTTCCAGAAGTTCAGACTCTTGCTCTCCAAAGAGGAATCTCTGCTTTGAACCCGGGTGGTCCCAGGCCGAGTGCCTGTGCTTGCGACCTTTTCTGTGTTCTGTTTTCCACCTCCGGCGCCCTGCCCCGCCTTCTGCTTTTCTTAGCACAGATCTGGCGTGGCTTGAGGGCCAGGGTAATTTTACATCCCTTGGCTGCTCTGGCTGCTCCCCTGGTGCTCCAGAGCCAATGAGCATGGGCCTCATTTCACAGAAGGAAGCACATATGGGCTATGACATCTCCAAGGTGACAGCTGAAATGATAGAAAGAAATGGAAGTGGGACTGGTGAATTCCCAGGCCCAGACCTCTAGATCAGCCCAGGAACCCTGGGGACTTGGGAGGATTTTTATAACTGCCTCTTCTTATTCCTCAAAGTCTGACATGGTTTAACTCTGTAAATACACCAGGGTCTGGAGAGCAATACAAACGATAGATGTGGGTAAAACCTGCCCGATACTTTGTACAAAGGAGTTGTAGGTGAAGTGGAAGTGACTGGTGTGAAATGAGCCTTTCACAGGAATTTCTGACTACTGGCCCGGGCTTCCCACAGTGCCTTCTCGGCCACCTGCATTAATAGGTCCAAGGCTAGACGGGAAAAACCCAAAGACTTTTCAGTCAATGTTGTGCACCAGCTAGCCTGCCTCATTAGAAGTAAAAAGAGTAAGTTGATTATACGTTAAATAAATCTTTGCTATTTTTGCACAGACACGGAACTACCTTGATGGTCAGAAACATGAAGTAAGCCCCGCCCCCTCCCACCCAAAAAAACTCACAATGTCTGGCTTCCAACCAAACAGACAAAAACCCCAAACAACTCTGCCTTAAACAATTCTGAAAGGCCGATTTAATTAGCCACATTATTTTCTTTTAGCCACAGCTAGATGGCTTTCTTTCTACCATCCCACAGAAGGACTGTATATCTAAGTACATTTGCAGGTCACCTTGGATAACTGTCGTCCACTGTCTGCATTCTAGCAGCAGAAAGAATTGCTCACAGATGGTTTACCAGGTGACTTGTTGCATATATGTCCCCTCGAATGCATGGCCTCTGGGGACCTGTGAATGGCGTCTTATCTGGGAGAAGAGTATCTGTTAGTCATTTTTCTGTTGCTGTGATTAGCTGTCATGACCAAGGCAACATATAGAAGGATGTATGAGGGCTTATGGTTTCAGAGGGAGCGTCCATAACGCTGGAGGAGACACGGCACCCGTCACTTGGAGAAGGAAGCCGGGCGATCACAGCTCCACCTGCACACAAAAGGTAGACAGTGAACCAGAAGTGGAGACAGGTTATAACCCCTCAAAGCCTGCCCCCCCAGTGATGTATTTCCTCCAGCAACGCTGCGCCACCTAAAGTTCTATGTTCCCAAACAGTGCTACCAACCAGGTACCAGGTGTTCAAAAGCCCGAGTCTGTGGGGGACAGTTCTCATACAAACCGCCATAGTCTTGTCGCAAATGGAATCAAATTAAGATGAGATTGGTTGGATTTGGGGGAATCCTGAATCCGGTGATTAGACATCCTCATATACAGTGAGGACATCAGAGACACAGGGAGAAGTCACAGGCTGGCAGGCTGCAAATCGAGAGGTGACAGAGGTCGCTGGCCACCGCTGGGAGCGGGAAGAGCCAAGTACTCATTTTCCCTGAGTACTTCCAGAAGAAATGGGGGGTCCTGTTGACACCTTCATTTTGAACTTGCAGCTTCCAGGTGGATGAGCAGATTTATTTCTGTTGTTTAAAGGCACCAAGTGTGCGGCACTTAGTAGGGCATGCCGGGAAGTATCTATGAAAAGGAATTTGGGGACAGAATTGGGCTTTTCTTCTCCACACTTTCTTCCTCAGGGACCCTTTGAGTGAGGCCTTCTGTCAGCCTAGCATCTCACCAACGGCTCAAGCGTTGTGGTCCCGTCTGGAAGTCAAGAACAGGCAAGTACAGAGCACAGGGGAGTTTTCTTCAGGTGGGGACAGTCAGGAGGGACACCTGCCTGCTTCCACTTAATAAAGAGAGCGTGACAGTGGCATCTAGTTGGGGCACAGTAGAAGCGCTTAGGGACATTTACAAGCCACCAATGCCTTGGTTTAATAGCAGAGATTCCGATTTAACTGGTGGCATGTCACTGGGCATCAGGACGTCTAAAAGCTGTCCCAGTGATGCTAATGAACAGGCAGCATGGTAGAGGGGGACGGACAGGTGTGGATGTCAGGCCATCGGCATGAGACCTTCAAATGACTACTGTGAATGAAAAACCCCAATTAATAAAAACATTAACATATACATGAAAGACAAAGGAGAATAAAATGGCGGCAACCGGGATGTAACTAAACTCTGTACTGAAATGTTCACATACATAAAAAAGGCATGGGCGACTTTGTAAGGCATGGTCCCAATCCGTGCAGTCTGAGACAGGTGGAGGGAACTTGATGGGCTTTGTCCGTTGGCACTCCCAGAACAGGGACAAACACACAGCGGGAACACCACCCTTTTCAGAATCGGGTTGGCAATGTCTCCCCTTCTCTAAATAAATCTGGATCATCACATTTTCCCCCAACCCTTCTTAATTCCTATGGCAAGCCCAATTCCTTTTAATTAGTTAATTACCATTTACAGAAACCCTTGTTTTAGATGGCTTAAACCAGTGAATCAGTGGAGCTGGCTGCTCTTATGTGGGGCGTAAGCATCATATTAACACTGATTAATCCATGTGTGTAATGTGGTTAAATCCATTCTGGGGGCCTTTAAAGTTCTATGCTCTGGTTAATCTTAGAAGTTCTGGTTGGTGATCTTGCTTGCATGGCGTACTGTACTGTTGTCTATCTTTGTGATTTATTTGTTGCCAAGTTCTTTCTCAGTAGCAAAACCTCTAATTGTGCCATCATTACTTTAAGAAAACACTCCACTTAAGATATACTTTTCAACAATGCACTTTTGTAAAAAGGTAGGAATCGCCCATCCTCACAGGAACTGTTAGGATCTATAGGGACACAGATTCAGGGAGGGGTGGATGTTGGGTAAGACACCCACTGTCTTGAAGGAGGTGGGTGGAGTTTGAAGCTCATTTCCATGATGTAGCATCTCTGATATTGTATGTTTTCCCTGTTTCTGCCTATGCATATTTGGTTATATATATAAGCAAAAGATAAGAGGCTAGTTAGAAGGGTGGTCAGTTAGATTTAACTATGTACGCCACACCTGATGGCCCAATGGGTTGTGGCTGCCTGGATCACTGGGTTGAAAATGGTTCTGAGGTCAAGTCCACATTGAGGGGAAGGGTACCAAGACTGAGTCACAATGAACTGTGTCACACTGAAGTTGGAAACGGAAGCAAGAATGCCAAGTATGTTTTGAGATATTAGGCCCTTGTTTTGGAAAGGGGAGTCCTTGGTTAGTGTATTAGTCAGGGTTCTCTAGAGGAACAGAACTGATTTTGTGTGTGTGTGTGTGTGTGTGTGTGTGTGTGTACATACACATGGGATTCTTAGAAGGGCTCACAGGCTGTGGTCCAACTAGTCCAACAATGACTGTCTACCAATGGAAGGTCCAAGAGTGCAGTAGTTATTCAGTCCATGAGGCTGGATGTCTCAGCTGGTCTTCGGTACATACTGGAATTCTGAAGAAGTAGGCTTTAATGCCAGTGAAGGAATTAGTTTGCCAATGAGAGCAAGCTTCCCTCTTCCATGTCCTTTATGTAGGCTGTCAGGAGAAGGTGTGGCCCAAATTAGGGGTGGATCTTCCCACCTCAAAAGATCTGAGTTAAAAGTTGGTCTTCCCATTTCAAACGATTTAGTCAAGAAAACAATCCCTCACGGGTGTAGACAGCCACTTGGGTTTTAGCTAATTCCAGATGTAGTCAGGCTGACAACCAAGAACAGCCACCCCAGTGTGCCTCTTGCCTCTGTGCTAGCCAGGAAGTGCTACTTAATTTCTAAGCAACCATATGCCCATGTTGGAAACTCGTTGTTTGTACAAAACTGGCTGGCCCTTGGTTAAAAGCCCAGCTGAGAGATTCTCTAATGGAGACATACTTAGTTTGGGATTAACTAAAGCCTGCACAATCCTCTCTAGCTATGGCTGCTCACTCCCTGCCACCTACTCTATGTGCATGCACTCGTAAGAAAAAAAACAGTGATGTATGTGAAGTGTGTATGCGCTTAGGGCAAGAAATCAGTGTTTCCAAAAACAAGGCCAACACGCATCCTTCAAATCTGTGTCCAACGGATCTTTGGAAAGCTCCAGGTGACAGGTTCCATGCCCTCATACAGCCCACCATTTGCCAGCATGTTGTCTGCAGCCAGCACCAGCCCACACCACACAGCTCTGGGCATCTGACCTTCAAGGAAGGCACCTTCTTTGGGAAGTTACAGCCCCACAGGCACACTGCTGTGGGAGCAGAGCCTGGTGGGTTTTTCATTTCCCACCTACTCCTCACTCAGCACAACCCTGTTGCTAGGCTTTGGATCTCGGATGTCTCCCACAGGTCCATGTGCTGAATGCCTGGTCACTAGCACACAGTGCTTCTGGGAGGTGGAAGAATCTCCAGAAGGTGGGAGGAGGTCCGGTCATGGGGCCATGATTCTGAAGAAGCTTCTGGGACCCCAGGTCCTTCTTTCCTTTTCTGTTTGATACCCAGTGAGCAGGAGGCAGACAGATTTCCTCTGTAGTGTGATCCCACCATGGTGGCTTGTCCTGCTAAATCCCAAACAACCGTGGATTGAAACCAGGTGCCTTAGTAAACTGTTCCTCCTGAAAAGCTGATTGCCTCAGGCATTTTGTCCTAGTGACGCAAAGCCAATACAAGCATTTAACCAGAATGACTATCAGAGCCACCTGGATTCACGTAAAAAAACTGAATCTAATCCATGACCAGTGGGTACCACCCCCAGATAATTTGCAACAACGCGCGCGTGCGTGCGTGTATGTTCATGCATGTGCGTGTTCCTGTGCAGGGACAAGTGTGTGCAGGCCTACACGCACATTCGTAAGCATGCAAGTGAAGGCCAGTAGTAATGCTGTGTTTTTCTCAATTGCACTCTGCCTTACATTTTGAACAAGGATCTCTCACTGAATCTGGAGATCCAGCTGGACTGGCTGATGATGGAGCCTCTGGGATCTGCCTGTCTCGGCTCCCACCCCTCCTCCTCCCCAGCTGCAGTTCCAGGTGCACACTGCTGCACCTGGCATCCCCCCCTCCCCCAGGTTCTGGGGGCTGCCTCAGGCTTGCATAGCAAGTCCCTCACTGATGGAGCTCTCTTCCCAGCGCCACACAATAACTTTCTAGACATCAACACAATTACATAACTTCATCATCACAATTCACAAAACCCACAGACCCCCAAGATCACAAACCCCTGCCTTAAGTATTTAGGAATCCCAAGGCATCGTGAGATTGAGCGAGAGAAACTTCTATTGTATGATACAGAACCAAACCCAGAGCGGCCTGGTGTCCCAAAGTCCACATGGCAACAGAAGCAAATGTTTGCTTGAGCTGAGGACGACAGTGAGTAATTCAGAGGGTGAGAGGAAGTATCGGAAGCTCATGTCGTGTTTATGCAGAATGCAAAGATCTGGCAGGCTGCGGGACCCTGGGTGGACCAGGCTTGGCTCCACTGATACGATTTAAGAGGACTAGAGAATCTGGCCATCTGGAGACTGCAGCAGTGGCTTTGTGACTAAGCTCGGGTTCACACAGGCAGGTTTTGCATGAGGGAGTTTTGGAGTCAGGTGTCTGTGGCATGGCTCAAGCACTGTAGAGCTGTAGGCTGGGTGAGGCTCATGTTCTGGAACTCATCACCTTTCAACTGGCGTGTGTGTGTGTGTGTGTGTGTGTGTGTGTGTGTGTGTGTGTGTGTTGGGGGGCGGGGCTTGGATGACAGAGAAATTTGGTCCCATTTTTTTTTCTGCCTTTCAAAATCTAATCCTCCTTCCCGTTTCCTTTCCAGATCGAAGTTGATGGTCCAGTCACCACCTGAGAGTCCTCCAAGCCAGAGACTCCAAAGTCACACTAGCTGCTTCCTCCCCATCAACACTGCTCCTCCCTGCAGCCGTCAAATCTGATTACTAAATAAATGTATGTTGATTAACTTCCCCTAGTCCTCCATTCCCTAGTTCAAAGCTCACTGCATCCCACCTGGACCACTGAAACACTCTGGGCAGTGCCAATCTTTCCTCCATATGAAACCATCTGCTGCCTGGCACAGAACGGCAGCTCCAAAGGACAGTGCCGGTCACACCACTCCCATTCACTCTGTGGGCCAGGCACGGTTGAAACCCCAAGCTACAGCAATGATCCAAACAGCCACCCTCTCTGCCCTCGGGGAGCCGTGACAAAGGGAAAGCAGATAAGGACCTGGAATCTGGTGATGTTTGAGTGTGTCATGGCAGAGAAAACAAAGCGAGGGAGGGAGGAAGGGAGGGACCCCTGCTGGGGGATGGGGCTGCAATTCCACAGGGGAGAGCGGTTTAGCTGGGGGTCAGTTGCTGTGAGGAGACACCGTGACCAAGGCAACTCCTATAAAAGAAAGCATTTCATTGGGGGCTGGCTCACAGTTTCGTAGGGTTAGTTCATGATCATCATGGTGGGGAGCAAGGCTGAATGGCGCACAGGTAGGCTTGGTGCTGGAGAAGTAGCTAAGGGCTATATTCTGATCCACGGGCAGAGACAGAGGGAGAGGAGAGAGAGGGAGGGAGGGAGAGAGAGAGAGAGCGAGCACTCAAAGCCCATCTCTGGCAATATACCTCCTCCAACAAGGACACTCCTCCTAATCTTTCCAAACTGAGGTCTGAACATACAAATCTTTGAGTCTATAGGGGCCATTCTCATCCAAACCACCACAGAGAGCCTCTCTGGGAAGGGATTACAGGTCTTATTTAGCAAGTAAGCCTTGCTGGGTTCTGAGGGAACAGCTCTTCCCCAAGTGCAAAGACCTGGAGCCTTGTAGAGCACCTGGCCTGCTTAAGAGCCAGGAGACAGGTGTGTCTAGAGAAGGGGACAACCAGGAGCCATGGGGAAGGAGGTAATGCGGGCCAGGTCATAGAGGGTCTTGGATGCCTGTGGAGGACCTGGATTGGAGGTGAAGCCTATTGGAAGCCTGGTCTAGTCCATTGCTTAATGAGGTCATCCTAGCTACTTGTGTGACAAAACTTTCCTGGGGAGACACAACACACGTGTCTACTCACCCCAGATAGGGATCACACAACAGGCCAAAGTACGGATAGTCCCACTTGGTGAACTAATGAGTTGTATTGGGGTTCCTTACAGGAATACGGGTAAGGGCTGACTCACAGGAGCAGACATGACTCAAAGGCAGCTGCAACACCCCAGCATGGGTGACGGCTCACAAGGCCAGGAACCTGGAGTACCCTGCACAGCCTGCAAGCAGCTCCGCAGGTGGGACAGTGTCCTTTCCAAGTGACTCTGGTCGACACCTCTTCCAGGCAGCTCGTCTGGTTTCTGCTTCTTCCGGGCAGCTGGTCTGGTCTAGAGTTTTCTTTGTAGCTTTTCTCCTCTGAGAGTCTTTCTTGAAGCTCAGCATCCTCCCTCCATCTGAGAAGGACTCGCAGCAGCTTTTTATTGTTTAACTCGGGCAGGGAGGGGCCTAGTGAATCTGGTCAGTTTCAGGGACTTCCTGAGGCTGTTCTGAGTTGTTCACCTTCCTGCATAAGGAGCTTCCCGGCAGGATGGAATGCTTCAGTTTCCAAGGGAAGTCTTATACAACACTACTGGGTGGGGAGCAGGGGGAGGGTTGGGCAGGCACCTCTCAGAAGGCCACTGTAGGAGTACAGCTGGGGACAACAGTGGTTTGTATGAGGGTGGGGACAGTGGAAGTGGTAAGGGTGGTCAGGTTCCTGAAGACTGGAAGGGGAAGCTCTCAACCTCTGTCGACGGACTGGGTGAAAGCGAGGAGGTAAGAGTCAAAGGTGAGCATTTTAGCTGGAGGTACTGGAAAGATGGGGTGGCTGTTCCTGAGACAGGCAGCCCGGGAGGAGCAAGTTTTAGGGACGGCTCAGGAGTCCAGTTTGGGGCATGGTGGTTTTGGGATGTCTCTTAGACCACCAGGTCCACCAACGTCTGATGGGTCACTGGTTGTGTGTGTCTGGAATTGGGGATTAAAAACGAGGCAGAGACAAGGATCTAGGAGTCGATAGCTAATGGGTGGATTCTGGAAGTGTGACACTGAATGAGGGCTCCAAGGTAAGAGCAGATAAGAGAACAAATCCACAAGAAGGAGCAGGGTTCGTGGCAGGGGAAAACCAGTCTAGAGGCCTTTTAACCAAAAGTCGTTGTCCAGACCACACTCTGCTGTTTAGTTAAGTGGAGATGTGGCCGCTGGGGTTGGCAAGGCAGAGGACATTGCTTGGGTGCAAACACAGCCCCAGTACATTCGATAAAAACCAGGAGGACAAGGCTGCCAGCATTACCAGTGTTTTGAGGAGCCTTGACGTAAAAGAGAGGCATGAAGTGGTTGCCAGACAGGGCAAAGAGATGAAGAGAGCATCTCTCTAAAGATCAGAGAAATAATCGCGTGTTCTTGCGCTTGCAGAGAGGGTTCCATTGAGAGCGGAAAAGCTGATGCAGGCGTTAGAGGGAGCCTGACCAGAGTGATGACCTCGAGTAGGTGAGAGTGATGGGACAGCGCAGAGGGACAGAAGAGGTGGCCTTTGTTAGGCGAGTTCAGTTCTTCCTTAAGACTGGGAGCAGCCGGGTGGTGGTGGTGCACACCTTTAATCCCAGCACTCGGGAGGCAGAGCCAGGCAGATCTCTGTGAGTTCGAGGCCAGCCTGGGCTACCAAGTGAGTTCCAGGAAAGGCGCAAAGCTACACAGAGAAACCCTGTCTCAAAAAAAAAAAAAAAAAAAGACTGGGAGATAAAAGCATAGGCTGATGCCAGGGACCCAGTTTGGAAGGTCTCCAATGCTAAGTTCCCCCATCAGTAGCTCCCGGTGGTGTGTTATCTCGGGATGTGAAACTTAAAGGCAGAACACCTGTGCCCCTGGCTACAGCTTCTGGTCACCAGCTCAGGGCCCTTCTTACTCCCTGCAGAGTGGTGTCTGAGGGCTACTGTTGCTGTGATCAAACACCATGACCAAAAGCAGGTTGGGGAGGAAAGGGTTTACTTGGCTTACATTTCCACATCATAGTCTAACACTGGAGGAAGTCCGGACAGGAACGCAAACAGGGCAGGAACCTGGAGGCAGGATCTGATGCAGAGGTCATGGAGGGGTGCTGCTTACTGGCTTGCTCTGCATGGTTTCCTCAGCCTGCTCTCTTATAGAACCCATGGCCACCAGACCTCCTCATCTCCCCTTCAGTTGCTCCCCTAAGGTAGCCACTCTCTGGATGGCTAACATCATGCCTTAGTTCTGTTTCTGAACTTTGTGTTTGTGGATTCCTGCAGCATGCACTCTGGTCTAGCTTCTGACACTCACATTATGAGGCTGTGGTTGATCCACTTTGTAGTATGGTGCACAGCTGGTTCACTGCCATGTGTGCATGGAGCCCACTGTATGGTGACACCACAACCTGCTCACGCACTGTTGTCCCTGGGCATTTGGGTTGTTTCCAGTTGCTGGCTTTTACAGACAGCTCTGTGGCGAGTGAGGCTGCACACTTGTAGACTTCCTGCTGACCGGGGCCCCTGAGAGTGGCTTTTCCAGGCCATATATTGAGATCGAATTTATTCTAACTTAGCCAGTCCAACAGCACAATTCCAGGCATTAGGACCATCGCCACAAGATGCTCCGGGCTCCATGGACTTAGAGCTCCATCATTTTCTTAGAGACTCTGAGACTCAGGATAAGTAAGCGACCTTGGAGAGCTGGTACTTGCTCCAAGGGTCCTAATTTCTGGGGCAGTATGAATTAAGACTGGTAGTGGTTCAACACCTTGTGGGACTCAAGGAAATTCCTCTTTGACTCCGTTTCAGCCTGAAGCCCAGATGCAGTTTGCAAAGTCAATGCAGTGTTCCAAGCACGTGGTGTCACACGTTTCCATTACTTTTTGTTGCTGCTGCTGTTGTTTTTGAGACAGAGTCACACTGGGTAGCCCTCGCTGGCCTGTAACTCACTGTGCTGGCTAGTTTTATGTCAACGCGACACAAATCAGAGTCATTTTGGAAGAGGAAACCTCAATGAGAAAGTGCTCATGGGCAAGCCTGTGGTGCGCTTTCTTGATTGATGATGGATGGGAGTAGAGCTGCCCCTGGGCTGGTGGTTCTGGGTGCAGTAAGAAAGCAGGCTGAGCAAGCCATGAGGAGCAAGTCAGGATGCAGCATTCCTCCATGGTCTCTGCATCAGTTTCTGCCTTGAGTTTGGGCCCCGACTTTTCCTTGATGATGGACTATGATGTAGAAGTGTAAGATGAAATAAACCCCTTTCTCCCCAAGTTATTCATATTAAAAGTTTCTTTTGGTTGTAGTCTTTATCACAGCCATAGAAACCCTGACAAGAGACTCATTGTGTAGACCAGGCTGGCCTCAAACTTACAGAGATCTGCCTGCCTCTCCCTGCCTTTGGAGTGCTGAGATTCAAGGCATACACCATCTCACCTGGGATGTGTTTACATTTTATGGCTAATCCAGATAGTAACACACCAAGCCTGTTTTTCAAATGGGAAACTGAACTCAAGAGGGAATGAAGACTTTGCTCAGAGTTTCTGGTTTCCCCAGGAAGTGGAGAGGCTGGAACTCAGCTTACAAACACTTAAGGGAGGAGTGTGCTCCTCTTTGGGAGGCCACTGTTGTTAGGGGACCAAATAAACATTTGCTTTCCCTCAGTCCCTGTGGTTCCTTCTCCCTGGACACAGAGAAGCCAGTTTTCTACGAGTTTAAGAGACTGTTCATCCTTTGAGTGCTGAGGACCAGTGTGCAAAGTGACTACACATAGACTTTGTGTTAACGACTCATTCATCTGAACTACAGAAGTTGTGTCGCTGGGCGGCGGCCAAGCCTTTAATCCCATCACTCAGAAGGCAAAGGCAGGCGGATCTCTGTGAGTTCGAGGCCAGCCTGGTCTACAGAGTGAGTTCCAGGATAAGCCAGGACTGTTTCACTGAGAAATCCTGTCTCAAACCCCCCTCCTCAAAAAAAAAAAAAAAAGAAGTTGTAATACTTGCCTTTTCTATATCTTACCAGAAGGCTCTGGGTGGGACAGTGAGGCTTGGTATTCTGAACAAAGTGTATCTGATTTGGGGGGCTGAGACATCGGGGTCAGTATTTTGTGTTGTTGTTGTTGTTTTTTTTTTTTCGAGACAGGATCTCTCTATGTAGCCCTGGCTGTCCTGGAATTCACTGTGTAGACCAGGCTGGCTATGAGCTCCCAGAGATCCTCCTGCCTCTGCCTTCAGAGTGCTGGGATAAAGGCGAGTGACACCATGAAAAGCCCAATGAAAAGATAATTTAAGCTGGGCATAGTCATAGTGGCACACACCTTTAATCCCAGCACTTGGGAGGCAGAGGCAGAGAGAGATTCTCTGTGAGTTTGAGGCCAGCCTGGTCTACAGAGTGAGTGCCAGGACAGTCAGGGCTACATAGAGCAAACCTATCTCAAAAAAAAAAAAAAAATAGAACAAGACAAAAGAAAAGATAAGTGAAAATCACTAACAGATTCGGATGCTTAGCTGCTCCCTATCCTGGTTGGTGGTGGTCCGGTCAGTTATCTAATATAGTTCTCCCGCCTCCATTTTGAGGGAGGGGCCATTATTGTCCCATTTTATAGATGAAGAGCTAGAAGATGAGAGAGGTGAAACCACCCGCCCAAGGGCACACAGCAGGTGAACTGGCTGGGCAAGCTGAGGGCTCGCTTAGGTTGGTTGTTAGGCCCACGGGTTCAAAAGTTTAATTTCTCTGTGACTCTTCTCAATATTTGAAAAGAAATGCAGAGACATAAAAATTAAAACAACATCAACAACAAAAACGGATATTTTCCAAAATCATGTTTGAAGAGATCAAGCCTGGGAATAAAGACTTGAGTTACCCCCACCCCCTTTTTAAATTGTTATCTCCTTTTCCTTCTGAAAAATCTCATTTAACACATGGACCATGAATATCATAGTCAACCTGGGAATGAAGTAACCCAGTTAGCAGCTGAGAGCCCGCACACAGGGGTATCACAATCCCAGCGCTGGCAGTGATTGACATCAGGGCCTGGAATACATCAGCCACTAAGCCTGTCTGTCTGTCTTGCAGCCTCCAGACCTGTGAAAGCGATTTGTATCCTGTCAAGAGTTACTCACCTGTGAGGGATGAAGAGCTTAACTGGTGTGTGTTAAAAGGTCAGGAGATGGTCCAGTAGTCTAGATTCATCCCCGTCCTCCCATCCCCCTGGTCTTGTAAAAACGTTGCACTATCATACCCCCCCCTTTTTTTTGTAGAGGGGGCACAACTATTATTAGTTTTCACAGTGCACTGTTGGACTGTTAAGAACCGCAGCCGGTCCTCTGATTAAATTTTAAATGGCTGCCATTTTCAAGACAGTACACCAGAGACACCGCCACGTTTGGGCGTGTTTTAATTTTCTTTTGTGTTCGGGCTTTTTCTACAAGTCACCCGGAGCAGATTAATTAAGCCAGAAGAGCTTTTAAAAGCCTAATTAGCTGGAACTCACTTTAATATGCCTGAGGACCATCTAAGTAGCTAGTTCTTTGGAGCAGATTGGTACAGGCAAAAGCTATGCTCAGTCTTGCCCAGAAGGGCTCCCAGTCCTGGCTCAGGGAAGTGGCGTCACCATGCATCCTTGCATACCTTTCAGGAGTCCCTGCAAGGCCATCTCATGCAGCATTCAAATCAAAGACAACTGCCCGTCGTCGGAGTCCCTAAGAAGTCCCCAACTTTGAGTGTCGTCTTAGGGGTCTGGGGCCCCTGGAAGTCTGCCAGGCTTTTTGGAGGTTAATTTCTGAATGAACAAATGAAATAAAATAAATAAATGAATGAACAAATGAATTGAAAGGAGGGGGACAGGACTACTTCTAAAGCATGGAGATGGTTTTTATTGCAGATACAAAGGAGAAAACTGGCAGAGGGAGGAGACCAGGCTGAACATGGCTGGCAGACTAAACCCAACCACGACGGGAGAGATGGGGAGGGGGAGCAGGAGAGGAGCCACCGAACAAGAGGCAGCCCAGGCCAAGAGGCCACGAGATCAGTGTAGCCATTATATATGGAAGAATTGGGTTATATATGGAAGAGCTGCTGGGGGAAGGGCCGCCCAGCCACTGGGTAGGGGAGTTCAGTGTAGAGGAACTGAAGGATGCTGGGAGAACCTGGTGGCCAGGTCCACTTTGGTAGATTAAAAGGGCACCTCCATTCGTCCTGGGTTTGAGACCTAACAGTTTCAACAACAGGAGGAACCCCTACACCCACAACTTCCCAGTCAGTTCCCCCAGACAGAAAAGCACAGGTTTCCAGAGCCTCTGAATGACGGAAACAAAGTGTGTCACTCAGGTTTCTGATTCCTTTGCAGGATTCCGTTTTCTCTCTGCTGCACTGAAGCGCTGTTTGGAAACAAAGTGTGAAAATAGGAGACATCGGCTGCCACCACCAAACAAAGCAGCGTAATTAGTACCTGGCATTCGGAGCAAGCGAAGACTAGACACCCTAATTCTAGAGCGCCAGGAATGGAAGTTAGGAGAGCAACACTTGCAAGGGGAGAAATATATTGGGGACACAAAGGAGACCCTGAAAGTTAATGTCCCCAAGATGTCCTTCCTAACTCTTTCATGCAACGTCAACCATTGGGAATGGTTTATTTTAAGAGACTCGGGGATGGTGAATTGTCGACCCTATAGACTGTACGTTGTCTGTAGGAATGCCCTGTGGTGGGGGATGCCCGCTTTCCAGCTGTCTTGAGAGGAAATGGAAAGTGTAAGTCATGGGCTTAAGTACCATAGCCGAGAATTAAACTGAGATGACAAAGCAGTCCCTTGGCTGTGGTTCTGAAGGTCACTTTGCTGCACAAATGTTGCAACAACAAAAGGCGCAAACATGCTCTTTTCTTTAGGAAGATGTAGTCTCACCTCTGTTCCCGCTACTTCCTTGATAGGTCTGGGAGATGGCGGAGGGGGGTGAGGGGGGAGCCCCAAATCAGTACAGATGGGAAGAGACAGCTATGGACTGTTTCAGCTGGGACAGTCTGAGAGACCGGATCACACAGACTATCTACAGATTTTCTGCCTCTAGAGGGGAATGGATGTGCTTGGGGTCACTACAGAGCTCCTTAGAAGGGAGTGGACTGAAATGCAGCAGATGTCTAGATGCCGGCTGCTGCTTCTTTTGTTATGCAACACGGCTTCTAAGCCCGAGGTACCTAGAAATAGAGAGGCATTCACACAGAAGGTATTTACAGAACAGCTCCTATTAGATGGGAGGAGAGCTGGGCGGACCTGGGGCTGGGGGACAGTTGTGTGCAGTGGTTTATGAAACCAATGCACTTCCTTCCCTGTTAAGGGCGCAGCTCAGTGGGGGAGGTTGACATTAAATAAAGAGCCACAGAAAACCATAAAGCTATGGGAAGTGAAGAGTACCAAGAGCACTTAGACGGTGGGGGTTGATCCAGGCTGGAGGTGGGGGAAGGCTTCGCTGAGAAGATGAGAAATTGGGGAGAACAAGGAAGATCGGGGGTAGGGGGTGGGTGTAGGGGTGAGTGGGAGACTGGCACAGAAGGAGTATTCCAGAGATAGGGAATAGCTGTGCCCAAGACCTGAGACTGGGAGGAGTCTGGTGTATATAAGACCTGGAAGGGAGGAGGCTGAGGCAGTGTGTGTGTGTGTGTGTGTGTGTGTGTGTGTGTGTGTGTGTGTGTGTAGAGGTCAGCACACTTCATCCTGGCTTTTACTTTTATGTTAAGGGCAGTGGACATCTGAAGCAGAGATCTGCCATAGTCAGGTTTGCATTTGAATATCTGGCTGGTTACTGTGGGTCTTAAGGGCATTCTCAAGATTCTTGGGGTCAGGGTAGCAGGGTAGAGGTAGAGCAGGATAGAGACCCGAGAGAAGATCCTGTACTTCTCATGATAGCTAAGACCTGGACCCAGTCTAGGTGTCTACCTACAGATAAATGGGTAAAGAAGATGTGGTAGGTATAAATGCAATCATGATTTATAGGAAAATGGATGGGATGGGAGATCATTATACTAAGTAAAATAAGCCAAAAGCAGAATGTGTGCATGCTTGTGTGCATGTGTGTGCGTGTGTGTGCATGTGTGTGTGTGTGTGTGTGTGTGTGTGTGTAGTCATGAAAGTAGAAAGGGGGTCGTGACAAGGGAGGAAGAGATCTTTTGTTTTGTTTTTGTTTTTAGAGATAGGGTTTCTCTGTGTAGCCCTGACTGTCCTGGAACTCCCTCTGTAGACCAGGCTGGCCTTGAACTCACAGAGATCTGCCTGGCTCTGCCTCCCGAGTGCTGGGATTAAAGGTGTGTGCTGCCACCGCCTGACTGGAAGAAAAGATCTTGAGGGTAGGGTGGGTCATGGAATACATGTGACATGGATGTAGAAGGGAACCCACAAGAGGGTTCAGAGAGAATATTGGAGAAGGGGGATGAATTGATTAGAACAAAATATGATCATATACAGGAGTGCACACACACACACACACACACACACACACACACACACACACACACACGGAAATACCAGAACAAAATCCACTACTTGAAAATTGATTTTAAAAAATTAGGAGAAGGTACCTCCTTCCCTGGCCATACGGCCATTAGTATTTCAATATGTGAAGGAAAAGTGACATGGGACACCTGCCTTGGTTTGGATACCTTGCCTGGAAGGTGCCTGGGGACTCAGGAGACCTTACTATATCATAGACAGAAGTCACTCTTTGTCACACGGATGCCCCATACTCTTGATCCTTCTCTTCAATACCGTATTTCCATCAGCACCTCTCAAAGTGTTTTTGCAAAGATGCTTTCACTGTAGCAAGGATGGCAGCTTGGTGCCATTAAGTCGCGGTGGCTACTGTAACAGCAAATATGGAGCCAACCCAGGTGACTTTGAGGTGGTGGTGTCACTCAAAGACAAGATTGGTTTGAGGAAAATGGCCACAGTCCCTCCTGCTGCCATCGTGTTAAAGGAGACAGCTCCTCTATGAGGTACTTCCACTTCGGACCTGCTCAGGGTCTAAGTGCTTATTGTCCATCTGAGTTGTCCAGCGTCTGCTCAGTCAGTGACTTAGTAGGTATTTATTCTCTAATTCTACTAACGAATAGCGAGGAGCTATAGAGCATTCAGTGCATGCCCTGCTCTAAGCCATTCATGTAGACTCATGATGGGATGGGAGAGAGCCTGGAAGCTGTGAGAAGCAGCCCCGAGGGAGTTTATGCTCCCAAGCCCACACCACAGACTCTTATTTTCTCTGCGGCAAGCTGGCCACGTTCTGAAGATAAACACATCGCCATGCATTTTGCAACTAGTATCTACCTGACTTAGGAGGCTTCTGACATTGAGAAGGCATGGGGATTCCCTTTCTGTCTTTCCCTTGTGACCTCATCCCTCTCACACCTCCCCCCCCCCCCCCCCCCCCCCCCGCCAGATCCTGCCAGTAATGTGGAACTTCACCTTGTAACAACAGACCCCATCATGGCTTGGTATCTCCAGTGTACCCATCCCCACTCTTGGTTCCCCGGCTGCATGCTCAGCGGGGTTTGTGGTGGCCTGAGGGCAGGGGGAGAATGGGAACCCCTGAGTCCACACAGACACTGGTGTCTTTTCTGGACTTGGAGGCAGCTGTAATGCTGACTTGAGGAATGATCAACCCCTTCAAGAGGACCGGGGCTGTTACCGGTACTGACCAGTCCTCGTCTCTCTCTTTTCTTAACCCTCTTAGTGTCTGAACATATTTGACCTTCAGCCCTTTGGAGTCCTCCTGGTCACCCCAAAGGCACTTCTAAGTGACTGGGAAAAAGCCCAGGGGTCAGTGGTTCCCCCTACCTGCCTCCCAGTGGGAAGACTGCCCTACAGCAGGACCTTCTGATATCATAGAACCTCTGATAGGACAACATCATGGACAGAGACTTGTTATGGTCCGCACGATAGTGTTTGTTACTCACAGGGGCGTGAAAGGTCATGGTCTGCCCAGGCCACCATGAGATCTCAGCCTGGCTGAAGCCGAGAGCCTTGAGGATGCTCCTTTCCTAGCATGGGTGCCACCCTCCTCCACCCAGTTCCATTTTTTTTTCAATTCCCCTTCCATCTGCATACTCTGAACTCAATTCCCCATTCTTCCTTCTCACCCAGCTTTATTGAGATTCACAAATGACAAACACAAATCGTATGTACTTAAAGTGTGCAGTGTGATGTCTTGATGTCTGTATAGATCCTGAAGTGATTATCACAGTCATGCTAATTAACACCTGCTTCATCTCCCATATGCCAAAAATCATTTATGAGCTATTCTCGGCAAATTGAAAGGATATAATGCATTCTTAGCTAATTAGCAAGCTGTACTATTAGATCTCCAGAACTCTTCACCCAGAAGTTAAACTTTGTACCTTGTTCCCTCCATTCTCCATCCTCAGGTACCCCTTTTCTCCTCTGTTCTATGAGCTCATCCATACACAAGATCACTCAGCATTTGCTTTTCCACGACGGTAAGTTCCTCTCTAAGAGATGTTCTGTGTTTCTTGTCTCTGTGCCTGGCGTTTTTAAGTTCACATGTCTTCTAAGTTCATACATGTTGCAAATGGCAGAATTTCCTTCCTTTAGAAGGTGAACCATGGGGCTGGAGAGATGGCTCAGCAATTAAGAAAGCTTGCTGCTTTTACAGAGGACCCTGGTTTGACTCCCAGCACCCTGTATAGCAGCTCTAGTAACTCCATATAACTCTAGTTCCAGGGGTCTGATTCACGTGGCACACATAAACGAATGCGCACACACACACAAACATCAGTAAAATAAATAAATGCACAAATCTTAAAAAAAAAAAGTAAAGGGTGAATTCTCTGCCATTTTATACCCATCTGTCTGTGTCAGATTTTCTCTATCATTTAGCTGTTAGCACACTTAAATGTTCAGTACTTGCTGCTGTGCATGCATCTTGTGCAAGTACATGCATCTTTTTGATATACTGATTTTATTTCCCTTAAATATACACCCTGAAGTGATATTGCTGGGTTATATAGTAAACACTATTTTTAAGTTTTTGAAGACACTTGGCATTTTTATTTTTCTGTAATAGCTGCATCAATTTACATTCTCACCGAGGGTGTATAGGAATTGTCTTTTCTCTACATCCTTGTCAATACTGTCTTTTGGCATTTTGGTGACAGCCATCTTAGCAGATGTGAAATGACACCTCACTTTTGTGGTTTTGATTCTCACCTAATAATTAGTGACATTAAGGATATATTCATATACTTGCTGGCCATTTATATGTCTTTTAAGACATGTCTCTGCAGGTCTTTTGCTCATTTTAAAATCAAGTTCTTTTTAGTTTTCCTCTTGAGTTTCTCAGTTCCTTACACACTTTGTACATGGATTCTTTATTGTACCTGTGCCTGCCTGGCAAATACTCAGTAGCTCAGTACCTGCCTCTGTCTGCAGGAGGAGGTGGGTTTGGAGAGCAGACAGGGTTCCAGGCCATCCTGGACTATCCTCTCCATCTGGCCTCTCATGGGTCTCTGCCTCCACCTTTGTGCCCCTGCCCCTTTGTACCTACCCCTGTGCCCTTGCCCCTGTGCCCTACCTTGGCAACCTCTTTTTGGCTTTGGCTTCTGCTGATTCTGCATCTGCTTTTATTCTGCTCTGTTTTTTCCCCTCTGTCTCTTTCATTTCCTTTATTATTTTTAACCATATATTTATTTATTTAGTGTATATGTGTGTGTTTACGTATGCACATGCCACGCATGTGTGTGCACACATGCACACACTATGCTATGTGTGTGGAAGCCGGGCCAACCGGGAAGTTGGGGCACTTCCTCCACCATGTGGATGCCAGGGATTGAACTCAGGCGCCCAGGCTTGGTGGCAGGTTCAGTTAGGTGCTGAGCCATCCCACTGGCCCTGCGGCTTTCATCTGTGATTTCTGCTTGGGCTCCAGATTCTCTCTCACCTGTGTCTACTTCCTTCTGCCTCCCAAGTCTCTCTTCTACACCTTCCCCTCCTCTCCCCCTCCCGTCTTGCTCTTCCTTTTCTCTTCCCTTCTCCTGCCTTTCGGCTGCTTCTGCATTGACTTCTGCTGTCCTCTCCTCACACCAGCTGCTCTCCTTCTGTCTTCCTTCCTTCTCTCTGTTTCTCCCTGGGTCAGTTCTTCACTGTCTACTTCTGGCTTGGATGTTTTGCTTCTGCTTCTGACATCTCTGCTGCTTCCGTACCCACCTTCACTTTTTTTTTGCCTGTTTAAAAGCAGCTGTAAGCTGGGCGGTGGTGGTGCATGCCTTTAATCCCAGCGCTCGGATCTCTGTGAGTTCAAGGCCAGCCTGGGCTACAGAGTGAGTTCCAGGAAAGGCACAAAGCTACACAGAGAAACCATGTCTCGAACCCCCCCCAAAAAAAAAGCAGCTGTAGATCCTCCTCTTCCTCCTCCACCTCCTCCTCTTCTTCCTCCCCTTCCTCCTCTACTTCCTCCTCTTCTTCCTCCTTCTCCACCTCTTCCTCCCCCTCCTCCTCTTCCCCTACTTCCTCCCCCTCCCCCTCCTCCTCCTCTTTCTCCCCCCTCCCCCTTTTGCTTTTCTTTCCACTCAATTTTGAATGCACGAAACAGACATCTACCTATGTTTACTTTCTCCAGGGCTTTCCAGTGTTCTTTTAAAATTACTTATTTATCATTATTGTGTATGGGGGAGCATGATTATATATGGGACATGGTGTGCCGCAGCATGCATGTGGAAGTCAGGACAACTTTGTGGAGTTAGTTCTCCTTTCTCATCCTCATGTGGGTTCCGGGGATCAACTTGCTGGCCCTAGATTTCATTTTTTTTTTTTTTTGAAACAATGTCTTACTTAGAGTTTCTATTGATAAACATCATGGCCCAAAAGCAGCTTGGGGAGAAAAGGCTTTATTTTACTTACGTTCCCATCCTCCAAGGAAATCAGGGCAGGAACTCAAGGCAGGAGCTGAATGAAGCAGAGGCCATGGAGGAGTGCTGCTTACTGGCTTGTTCCTCATGGCTTGTTCAGCCTGTTTTCTTACAGAACCCAGGACCACCAGCCTAGGGGTGGCTGCCCACAGTGACCTGGGCCCTCCCACATCAGTCACCCACCAATAAAAGGTACCACAGGCCAATCGCGTAGGGCCATTTTCTTAACTGATATTCTCTCTTCCCAAATGACTCTAGTCTGTGTCAAGTTGATAGATTCACAGCAAAATGGAATACACAGAGAGCCTCAATAGGACCTCCTTTAAAAAAAAAATACCAAAAAACAGTGCTTAGGAAACCCTTTAGTGTTCATGGTTTCACATGTTCAAGAAATGCTCCCAACACCAGCAAGACAAGGACACCTCCCTGGGGAGAGCTCCCCAGATCTCTGTCAGAAAGGACTGATGCCACTCAGGAAAGTGGCTGGGCCGAGAGGGGTGGGTGTGGGGTGGGGCTTCCTAAATAGATCGCCAGTCCCTCCCACTCAGGCCCTGGCGCAAGAGAGATCTCCAGATCTGGTTCCCCAAGCTGTTCCATCCTTAGGGAGAATTCTAGTGACCTCCCCCGGGCAGAAAACCGATAACTCCAGGAGATTTTAAAGACGAATTCAGTTAATAGGCCGAGAGTACCACTAGGTCACAGGGCAGTTGGAGTCTGCTGGGCTCCAGCTCTAGAGCAGATGCCATCTTGGTGGCGCGCCAGGCCCTGAGAAGGGAAACACCAGGCCTCCGGAGCCAGCGTTGGCAGGGCCGCGCCAGGCAGTCAGGCTCCTGTTAGACTCTTCCCTCACAGCTGGCGCTGCACAGGCCCCTCGAGAATGGAAATGGAACGTGCCCAAATTCAGTCTTGTCTCTGGAGAGGAGATGGCGGTGGCACTTTGGGAAGCTGATTATAAATCAACCCCAGGAGGGAGTCTCACCTGCTTTTACTGCCCAGCCTATCCCCAGGGCGGACATCTGCCCCTAACATGAACCAGGTGCTCAATCCATGTACTTACAGATGCTTTTTTTTTTTTTTTTTAACAGCAGGGCGGGAGACAGAGCTTTCTAAGATTTCCCATCCCAAGATCTTAATGTTTGTAGGACTCTGGGCTAGTTCTAATGAAGTGTCTGCTGTCACGAGGGAATCGGGGATCGTTGTTGGGACTCACAGGGTAATGGAGGCCCAGAGGTTAAAGTCACAGGCTTGGGGCTTGCAGGAAAGGAGGAGAATACCCGTGAGGGCTGCTAGGCGTGGGAAGAGACCTAGGCTTCCCTGGGGAAAGATTCTTGGAAGTGTCCCATTTGGCCATTCAGCAAACTTCTGGCTGTCTTTGGGATGGGTTTTTCCTGGGAAAGGCTTGCACCTCCATGATGGAAAAACTGCATCTTTCGGTAAGTTCCTTGAAGAGCATCCTTCGAAGGTGTGACGTGCAGCAGGAGGGCTGATAACCTGAGGTTCCAGGGGCTTGGAAAGGGCTGCCCCACACTTGGCTCCATTTGGACTTGCAAATAATGACACACTGCCAAGTACACCCACTGGCTTTGCAGGGTAGAGGAGAGGAACTACCAGGCTGCTCAGAGAGACGCTCGGGGAGCCTCTTGGAGAGTGGTGCAAGATGTCTGTGTAGGTCCGTGGGAATTCCCGTAAAAGACCACCAGACATGATGCGATCAGCAAGAGTATTTACTATCTCGAGAGTAAGGATGCCAGTATACTGGGGCTGTACATCCAACAAAAAAGCAAAATGGCGACCCCAGGAGAAGCTCGCAGGTCGCAAGCTCCTACTATTCTACTTAGGATTGGCTTACTCAAGTGGCAATCATATTAGTACATTTGTAATTGGTTAGGGCTAGCGGGGTGGGTTAAGTCTGAACAAGTTCTAGGTTTTGTCCTTATTTGGTTATTACCTGTGTGGGGGGGGGAGTTGACCCAGGCCTACAAGCTTCGTCCGGTGTCAGGGGCGTTGGTGATTGATTGCCCTCTGTGAACTGGGGCCTCGTTCTTAACGGAGTTATGAGGGGCCTGTCATGATATTTGCTCGGCCCTCTCAGAGCTGAACCTGGAAGTCTGTCAGTGGGAGCTGAGGCTGGAAAATAAACTAGCTGAGATTGGAAGAGATCCTTTCCTTTTGGGATCGGCTCCATTCTCTTCTCCCCTCTCCCCTTCCTGTGCTGGCCAGTTTTTAATGTCAACTTCACACAGGCTAGAGTCACTGGGGAAGAGGGAATCTCCACTGAGAAAATGCCCCCACGAGACTGGACTGCGGGCAAGCCAGCCTGTGGTGCATTTTCTTGATTATAATTGATGTGGGAAGGCCTGGGCCACTGTGGGTGATGCCACCCTTGGCGAGTGGTCCTGGGTGGTGTTAGAAAGCAGATTGGATGTTAGAATTCCTGGCCATTCCCCCAGCTGCATGACCGCACATGTGCAGTTCAGTAGCCAAGCAGGGGACCTTACATCTTACGTCATCTGTGTGCTGTGTGGTCACACAATCTGCTCATGCATGGGTAGTTCTGTAAGCCCACATGCACATGTGTAGGGAAATCCTTAAAAAGTGGGTCATTGGGCAGCTGTGGCACACGCCTTTAATCCCTTTAATCCCAGCACTTGGGAGGCAGAGCCAGGTAGATCTCTGAGTTTGAGGCCAGCCTGGTCTACAGAGCGAGATCCAGGAAAGGCACCAAAACTACACAGAGAAACCCTGTCTCAAAAAAAAAACAAAAACAAAAACAAAACAAGCCAGTCACAGACTCCTCCCCTCCTCTCTTCTGCTCTCTCCTCCTCCCCCTTTCTCCCTTCTCCTCACGTGTCTCTTCCCAGGCCTGGTCACTCTCTTCTGTCCCCCCCCCCCCAATAAAGCTCTGATACGGGGTTTTGTCATGTCTGACCTTTCTCAAATGGTAACAGCGCCGCTTATTTAAAACCAACACTGAAGAAGCCACATGATCCAGCCACTAAGCAGCCACAGCCTCGACTTCAGTTCCTGCCTCCAGGTTTCTGCCTTGAGTTCCTGCTGCTTTCTTCTTGATGGACTGTGATGTGGAAGTGTAAGCAAAACATACCTTTCCCTCAAGTGTGTTTTTTTTTTATCACAGCAATAGAAACCCTAAGACACCTACTTCCCTTTCCTTCTTCTGGTAGGAAGGATTGAATTAAACACACCCTAGTTACACCATCATCTTTGGTCCCTATAAAATTTCCACTCATATTTACTCAAATAGTATTCTCATTTCCCCAAATATAGGCAAGTATTCCAGTCTGCACTACAGTGGTCATCTGTTTGCGGGTGTTCTTGTACAGAGAGGGTGCTGGTCTTCACTTGCTTAGGAAGCATGTTGCTGTAATGTACACAAATGACGTGAGGTTTTGTGCATCTTATTCATTCTGCTTTTTTTTTTTTTAACTTGGCACTAAAGTTTTCAGATTGATCCATACGGCCTACTGTGCATCTAGACAGTGGATCCTGAATGCTACATCCCCGCAGTACCGGAAGAAATGGATCCATTGCTTTTTGCTCGTCTGTGTCTCTGAATGGACAGCCGCATCCCCTACAAGTGGCCCTGTAGGTGGGCTGGTGGCCTTGCTGGGTTGAAGCATGCTCATCAGGTGTAACCTGAGAGCTTGGCTGACAGGTATCCAGCTAGCGTTGGGTGGCTGTGACTTCACATCCTCGAGAACTTGCTAGGTTGCTCGTAGGCTGTCTGTGTTCTTTTAACTATGTCATGGTGACTCATGGCACAAATACCAGGTCTCAGGCCTGGCTTTGAAAGGACAATGCGTTCTTTATGCATAATAGGAAGTTTAGGAAGCAAAACCCAGGATGTCTGTTTCCCTGAAGGTCCTCTGTGAGTAAACACAGTTTTTGGTTTGATGTGGAGACAGGCGTGGGGGAGGGGCACACACAAGACACACACACACACACACACACACACACACACACACACACACACACAGCAATTTGGAAGGAATGGAAAGAAATTGGCAGGGAGGGTCCCCGAGCTGGTGGCACTTGTCCATCATTTCAGCACTTGAGGTTGAAGGATGTGGGGGAGTGGAGCCAGGAAGGCTGTGAGTTTGAGGTCAGCCTGTGAACTTGTCTAAAAAAAAAAAAAGTGTGTGTGTGTGTGTGTGTGTGTGTGTGTGTGTGTGTGTGTGTGTGTACATGTACCCCGTGTCCTTGCCATGGTTTGGAGATATGCTGCTGCTGGGTCCAGTGGCACCTTCTGACTGTAGCGCACACGGCATAAACTGCCGCTCTGTTTTGGTGGACTTGGCTTTTGGGTGTGCCTCATGAATTTCAGGTGAATTTGTTTTCAATTCAGAGAGGGCTGCCACTCAGAGAGCCCATGGCCCTGCTCTCCCATCCGTGCGTCTGTCTATATGCCTGGGTAAAGAAGATGCCGTGAGGGGCTCAGGCATCCAGTTTGTGTCTTGGTAACCTCCCATCAGGCTGCCATGGTGGTGCTTGATTGCAGGCTGGCCCTGGCTACACCAGGAACCGTGGAGCGGAAAACCTCTGCGAAGCAGTCATGGAATTCCAGGCATTTCCTCCTCCATCTTCAGGATCCAAGAGCTAAGTCCAGAAGGCAGTGGAAATGCTTGTCCAAAAGAGGTCCCAGGCACCCCAAAGTCCCCTCTAGTCACTCTTCCTGCTCTTGTCCCATCCCTTAGACAACCCTGCCAGCGAAAGGATGTGCGTGGGTCCCACCGTCTCCTCCATGCAGCTGACTGCACAGTGACATCAGCATGGGGGGGGCGGTCACAGAGGGGTCCATCTCAGTCACCGCTGAATTGCAATAGGCAAAGCGCAACGACGGAGGCAACAGCCAACTGAGAAAACCACAAATCAAATGACGGGCTAGAGAAGACGTCTGACTATCTGTGGAAACGACACTGACAGAGCAAAAGGGGTTTCCTCAAGTGCAACACTGAAGTTCCAGACAGTTATTTGCTGTGAGGCTTTACCTCCAAACAGGCTTCTTTAGAAGTGGGAGCTCTTCCTGGTGAGAACCTGGATGCCCCGTCCCGACGGCAGCCAAGGGACCACAGAACTCATGCTCGAGCATGCGCTCTGAGCCAGGCTTTGTCGGAGGGCTCCCACATATATTGAACCCTCGTCACAGTCTTTGGAAGTTAATCTCCACCCACCAGGAAAGCCACCTAAAGTTCAGAGAGGTGAATTGCTTTTGGGGAGGGGGGCTGCTGAGAGACCTCCTGGTATAGGGGAAACCAGGCTCGAAGACCCTCATTTTATGGTCAACCCCGCCCTCGAGGGGGTGCCTCTACCACTTTGCAACTCTCTGTCATGAGAAAGTTAACGAATATGTCGTAGGGTTCAATGGAATTTTAAGCGGAAATCGAGACTGGACCTTTTGCGATGGACGTACTATTTAGATGCTGACACTGAATTCGTGTTAACAGAAATGATAGTGGCACCTGTAAAAAAAAAAATTAAATCTGTTGACAGATGGGAAGGGTGGGAAAACCCTGCAGGACATGGCCCGGAGAGTTGCTGTATTCCGGCTCCGAAAGAACCAAGAGTATACCTTTACCTCCGCGATTGCCTTGGAAATCGGAAACGGAAGTGAGAAGCAAACCCACCAAACCCACTATGGTCTTGCAGGCGTCTACGGGCCTTGTGGGGGGCACCAAGCTCTGCTACGGGTCCTGGGGGGGGCACCAAGCTCTGCTACGGGCCCTGTGAGGGGCACCAAGCTCTGCTACGGGTCCTGGGGGGGCACCAAGCTCTGCTACGGGTCCTGGGGGGGGCACCAAGCTCTGCTACGAGCCCTGGGGGGGGGCATCAAGCTCTGCTACCGGCCTTGTGAGGGGCACCAAGCTCTGCTAGGCCTTCCTTAACCAACCAAGGTTTCCTCTCTCTCTCTGATGACCTACATGATCTAGCTCTTCAGAGTTGCTCCGTTTTTTTCCCGGCCCCAGAAGTGTTACTTAACTGGCCTTTTCATCCCTCCAACGAGACAAGCCTACTCCTGCCTCAAGGCCTTTGTACCACTCCATCTTCTTCTTGGGACGTTTCTCCTCCAAGATCTTTACAGGGTTGGTTCCTTACCATTGCTTAAGTCTAGTCTGGCTTCACATTCTCAGGGAAGCCTGCCTCGACCATCCTGCCTAAAGGGCCTCTCTTGGGGCTGGGGAAACACCACATGGCATTTGCCTGCCATGCATGGGGCCCTGGATTCATCTATAGCATCCCCCAAATAAGACAATAAGGGATGTCTTTCTTCCTCTGATCATTCTAGTCACTCACTCTCTATTCCAGAATTCTCCGTTATCTATGACAAGATAACTTATGTATATAATTGTTAAGGACTGTGCTTCCTGGTAACTCGTCCTTTGGAACAAATGCTTAATGAGAGCAGGCCTTTGCTCCGTCCACCTCTGCCTCCCCCGGGCCTATTCTGTGCTGTGCATTAACAAACATACATGTGTCTAATGTGGAACAATTAACCGAGAGAGGGACTGAGCCAGCTAAAGTGGAGGCAGTGCAGGCGACCAGAAGCTGAACCCAGGAACGAAGTCTCTGCCCAAAGCCCTCGCCTTGCATCCAAGAGCCATTGGCCCCCCACAGCCCCTCAACCTATCTGAACTTCAGTTTCCTCTTCAGGAGCTTCCCACCAAGTGTCACCAGCTGTGGGGGATGGGTGTGGAAACTCCGTGGACTGGTGTGGACTCCGCCTGGTCTTTTGCACTCAGCAGGGCCTGGCATCTCCCAGCAGGATGCAGAGGGGGTATCTTCGGGTGGCTGATTCATCCACTTCCGTTTGTCTGCCAAGCAACTCCTGAGCATCATCAGATGCACTGAACTCCTGAGGACTGGGGTCTGTATAGGAGGCAGGAATTCACTCGATGATTTAATTGGGGGAATAATTAGTAAGCAATGCTAACCAGCCCTTTATTAGTCATGGATCTAATGAGCTGAAACGAAGCATGGTTGGAAAAAAAAAATCCCATTGACTCTAACCATATTTACTCTCCATGTCAGCTGTGCCATTTGATGGCTTGAAACAAGCTGCCTTTAATTTATTTTAGCCATTAATTTTGTAGGGGGAGACAAAGAATTTGAATTTCTAAACACACGAGCAATAACTACAGCTGAAGACAACCCACTGGTTGGTTGCACTTTCAGGACCAGGGGTTCTCAGTGTAGTAAAATTTTCATGAAGCTAGAGTAATAAATAGGATCCCAGGATAAGAGGCTTTTACCTTCTTGTATTTTTTTTTTTTTTATCTTAACCATTGTTCAAACAAAATCAGGAAGCTGAATCCTGTGAATTTTAGAGTCTGGCTAACCAGGGAACCAGTACAAAACAGAACACTTGTTGTAGAATATTATTTTAAGATGGGCTATAATTTTAAGATGTGTTACATTTGTTTATGCTGTGGAACATTTGTTTTAATGATACAAAGATGTGTTGCATTCTTTTATGTTGATTTTTTTAAACTCTGAAGCGGTGTTACTTTGTCTGTCTAAAACACCTGATTGGTCTAATAATAGCAAGGCAGGAGAAAGGATAGGTGGGGCTGGGCCAGGCAGAGAGAATGAATAGGAGGAGAAATCTTGGAAGAAAAGATCGAGGAGCAAGAAAAGGAGGAGGACATCAGGGGCCAGCTACCCAGCTAAACAGCAAGCAAGCCATGGAGTAAGAAGTAAAAGAAAGGTATACAGAAATAGATAAGGGCCCAGAGACAAAAGATAGATGGGGTAACGTAAGAAAAGCTGGCTAGAAACAAGCCAAGCTAAGGCCGGGCATTCATAAGAAAGATTAAGACTCTGTGTGTGCATTTATTTTGGAGATGAGTGATGGGCCCCCCAAACAGCAAAGACCAAAGAGTAAAAAACCACCAAGTACAAACACCATCGACTTGGGCTGAGCTGAGTCAGGCGTACACCTGCCTGCAACAGGGTTTGTGCACTAGGAGTGTCTGGGGAGAGGTTTCGAATGACAAGGCTGTGTCAACAACAGACACGGCGTCAGATGTTTTCAAAGCTCGCTGTGTCAATCAGCCCATCTTGCATATCTCCCTGGAAGGTTGACATTGATGCCCCTCCCAAGGAGCACGTGTCTAGGTCCATTTCTCCCCATCTTCAACCCAGACAGAGTTTTGTGGCTGCCTTGATTAACGGGGTGTAGAAGAGGTGATATTATGTGTGTCTTAGTTAAGGTTTCTGCTACAAGACGTAGAACTATGAAGTAGGAATTCAGCTGATTATGACGGAGCATTTACCTGGAAGAGTCGAGGACTTTTTTCAGAGGAAGCCAAGACTCAAGGAAGCATTAGTGCCATTGGCTTTTGAATACATCAGCTGTCTCCTGCAATGGATTTCAGTGTGTGCTATTATAGCTTTCCCAATTGATTCTTCTAGCAGTGTGATTGATCATTCTTTGGGCACAGTTTTTCCCTATACAATTAAAGTATTTGGACAACTTCCCCCAACTGTGCTGACAGCAGTCACACAGTCAAGACTTCCTTTTTCCGGGCTTTTGTGCCTCTTCTGAGCATTAGAATCAGATGTCTGCCTTCTGTCGATCAATCGGGGCTTTAGCTGGGATGCTGCAAAGGAGCCTCCCCACGGTCCCTGTGTATCTCTCCATATTAGTCATAGTAACCAAAGAAACAACAAACTAGAAATGTACTGTAAGTCCAACCACCAGTGTGTTGTCCGAGGGGAGAGAAGCTGTACCAGTGTGTGTGTCTGGGGTGCGCGGGGGGGGGGGGGGGGGGGGGTATGAAGGGAGGGAGGTGAGTGGGCATTAAGGCTGAAGAACTTTTCCTCTTATTTCAGCTTCAACAGTTTGGGGTTTCTTCAGGATCGCTTCACAGGACTACCCTGGCGGTAGGCTCTCTGCCCAGACACCCAGCCAGGAAGCTGACATCTGGGACCCAGCTGACCAGGGACAGGGCTGTAAGGCTGACCAAGCATCTGCTGTGGTGAGCACTGCTCTGGGTCGAGCTGTGTGCAGAGCCAGCCAGGCCCTTTGAGATCCCAGTGTTACTAAGAAGGTGAACATAAACGAGGGATCCAGACCTCGCAGCTGTGCCCGGCAGGAGGCGGGAGGCCAGGGGACAATGTCCATTCAGCCATACCTTCAGGTCAGTGAGTGTTTGATGCTCTACCACATGCTGCCGCTGGCCAGGCCAAATCTGTAAGACCCAGCCAGTCCCGAGAGCAGCTTTCTCACATCTTGGAAATTTACAAAGCTCTCGTTGGCTCCCTTTGCTTGTCTGGAAAGCAGGTACATGTGAGAACATTTAGTATTGGAGACACATGGGCCTTGAGAGCATTTTGGCTGAAACTGAGTGTTCTTAGCCATCCTTCTTGGATCCTAACTTGATGGGTCCCCAGTTCTCAGCAGCATCAGAAATAGGTTACTGGAGGAAGCTGGGGTATGTTTAGAACAAGAACAAGCCTGGCTGGACATGCTGAAAAAAAAAAATCTAACAAATGAGCTTCCAGAATTATCGGCTGAGTAAGCCAAGGAGACCTGAATTCTGGGGTGTTAGAGCATCCTCAGGGGGCTGACAGCGCTTACCTGGGGAGAGAGTAGGGATCATAGCTAATTTATAAAGCAGGGATTCCTGGCTATCCTCTGCTCGTTCTAGGTGGCTCAAGTCACCCCACGGCTCCCTCTGAGGGAGCTTCTTCCTTCCTCTGTGATGAGCATCTGTCAGGGGAACAGGATGACCCACAGCCAGAGGATTGCCCCTCAGGCAAGGGAAGGGCATTCCGTGGGACCGGGGAGTCAGGCTGGGGTGTTCAAGACCCACGGCCAGGGCTTTGTCCTCGTCATGTTTCAGTAACATGAGGGTTAGCCTGAGCGGTCCCACTGGCCCTGTCCCCTGGACACCATCACGGTCTCTGGCATCCACTGCTTTCTTTTCTGCTTCCTGGTTTCTACTGGCGTCTTCTGCCAGCGCCCACCACCACTACCCCTGCCCCCCACTCCTGATTGCTGCTCACCTTTCCTCTCCCTAAAGACGTTTTCCCACGGCTCTGGCCGGTCCTCCTGTCTCCTGAGCTCCCCAGGTATTACACTGAGGATCTTCAGTGCGGTCCTTAAAGCCCGGCTGCTGGATAACCTTACCAGGCTCTGCAGAACCCCCAAAGCCTCGGCCCACCCGAAGACAACTAAACAGGTGTCCAGGGTCTCCTCAAAGCTGCCCTGGGATGCAGAATATGCATCCAAGGCCGAGGACACAAAGTACCTCTGATCTGTGTGTCCTGTGCGGATTCAAATCCTCCTCCTACGAAAGCAAACACATGACCCTTCAAATGCTATTTTTGTTTGTTTGTTTTTTGAGACAGAGTTTCTCTGTGTAGCCCTGGTAGAACTCACTCTGTAGAGCAGGCTGGTCTTGGACTCACAGAGATCCGCCTGCCTCTGCCTCCTGAGTGCTGGGATTAAAGGGGTGTGCAACCAACACCCGGCTCAAAAGCCTTTTTTTTTTTTTTAAGATTTATTTATTTTTCTGTACATTGATGTTTTGCCTGCATGTATGTCTGTGAAAGGGTGACAGATCCCCTGGAACTGGAGTTACAGACAGTTGATTGTTGCTGTGTGGTTGCTGGGAATTGAACCCAGATCCTCTGGAAGAACAGTCATTGCTCTTTAACCGCTGAGCCACCTCTCCAACCCCTAAATGCCATTCTTAATGATACTACTGGCTTATTGGGCTGTTATTTCTTGTCTTCTCTCTTCTTCACACTTCTCTTTTCCCACGTTCCCTGTATTACTTCCTTATTTATTTTAATATTTTTTTTGGGGGGGGGGTAGCAAGGCTCTCGCTTTGTAGCCCAGGCTGCTCTTGGAAATGGAATCCTCCTGTCTTAGCCTCCTAAGTAACCCTTTCTTTCCTTTAAAAAGCTTGGACCCCCAAGTCCTGAGGGCTGAATCGATGGCATCCCTCAGTCTTTCATGTCACATTCTCATAGTGGCCTCTGTAAGATGTGTCTCTATTGAGTTCCAAAGGTAATTATCCCTGTGGCCCAATCCTGCTCTGCTCCTTTGTATAAAGATGGCTGTCTTCATTTGTTTGCATTTATCGTTTTGTCTGAATGTGTTCTGACAAAGCCTATTCATTTGAGCATCTGTATTTTAATGCAAATCCCTTGTCCCTGGCTTCTTCACACCCAGATGCACATTTTTGCACACTCATCTCCCTGACTTCTCCCTTGACTTTTTGAGAGATGAGGCAATTTTCCACAAGGAGAACAAACTTTTCCAGGCTAAAAAAAAATGTGGTAGCATGTGTATCTCCCATCCCTCTGTCCCACACTGGAAGTTCCGCAGAGATGCAGATGTGAAGAAATGCCTCACTTCCCACAAGATCCTAGGACCTTGATGCAGAACGGAGCGACTCAGCCTTATGGAGCCAGAGTATCAAGTCAGCTCGGGAGGCATCTGGCAAACAATTAGCCCCAGCCCCACCTTCTCCCGATTGGCCCTGATTTTACAGCCACTAATATGGCTGTCCAAGTTCCTCGTCGCCTGGGAAAGCAGGCAACAGCGCCTTCTCCACGCAGGGACTTGTACTAAGTCACATAGCAAAGCTGGGATAATGATGCAGAAGCTGGTCCTGCCAAGATCCCATTGGAGATTAAGTCTGCGCTCTGCAGCCATTGCCCAGCAGAAGGATGCCCGTTCGTGTCTAGTGTTTGCAGTCCACAATTGGAAACAAACAGCTCCGCAGGGGATCATGGTTGGAAGGAATGGACTGTGGCCTGGTCCTCTGTCCCTGGCTGTGATCTTTATAGTACCAGCAGTGGGACCCAGTGCTGAGATGACTTTAGGGTGTTTCCCAGTCACTTGACCACACCTTGAAAGAACTGCATTCTCTTGCCATCCCTGGGAGGTTCTGGCTTGGGGCATGCTCTCTGCAGCTTGTCTCCTGCCCCAGCCTGCAGCTTTGGGATCCAGCCGGGATCCCAGAGGAATCCAGAGGGAACAGTGGTGACTGAGCTCCAACAAATGGATCATCTTTGGTCTCTTTGTGTAGAAGCAAATACAAACTGTTTTTTCTGGTTTTGTTTGTTTTGTCTTGTGAGTGATGTGCTGGGCAGAAGGGTGGTATGTTAGGTCTAGTTCAGTGCTCTGGCCTCAGAGAACCGAAACTGAGGTCAGATGGACTTGCTGGGGGTGACGGAGCAAGCAGAAGAGCACCCCGGGGGGAATCCAGAGTCCCTAGCCCTAAGCTATTCTTCCACCATGTCATCTGCAGCTGAAGGTTTGATCCCCTGCAGGGCCGCTTGTCCTGAGCATATGGAAGACATCAGATGCTCTGCAGGAAAGCCGTGGCCTCCCGCCACGAGCTGTAACACAGAGCCTGGACCAGGGCTGACTGGAGCATCTTGCTCTGTGCCTTCGTCCTTGCTTTGCTGACGTTTGGCTCTGGGACCTAGGACAGATCCCACAGTCATGCCGCTTAGCTGTCAACATTGGGAAAAAGGAACAGCAGCAGTAAGGCTAAGACAGCCTCAGGCTTCGGTTCAGAGTGGGTCCGCAGGGGAATGATCCCGGGAGAACAACCCAGAGCCGCCAGCGCTGGGTCCTATGTACCATGTCTACAGAGACGTCCTGAGAAGACAAAACCAGCAACAACAACAACAAAATGGGGGAAGTGCTTGGAACAAAGAGCAGAAGGAACGAGAAAAACCTTCAAACAGCATTCATTCAAAAATCGCAAGGCATGTTCTCTGTTGTGTCAAAAAACTTTTTTTTTTTTTTTTTTTTTTTTTTTTTTTTTTTTTTTTATAAAGGGAACGGCTGGGCACTGTGGAACAGGCCTGAAATCCCAGCTACTCAGGAGGATGGCAAGTTGAAGATCAGGAACTTATCGAGACCCTGTCTCAAAATTAAAACAGCCAAAGGAAACTGGAGGTACATTAGCAGACAGAGGTTCAACACTTGCCTGCCTGGACTGCACCCCTCAACATGAGAAAGAGAAAAGGTTCCTAATAGTACAAATTGGTTTTGTTTTGTTTTGTTTTTCTGTTTCCAAAACTTTTATGTTCTTCCCACCTCTTCCTTTTTCTTTACACACATACACAATTTTTAAAGCGGGGGTGGAGGGGGGGAGGAAGGAAGGAAGAAAGGAAGAAAAGAAGACTCTTTCTACACCTAGCCTGTTTTGTGGTCTTTTAAGTACTTTCCGAGCATCTGCTGTCGGATGAACTCTTGTGAGCCTCTGAATGGCTGCTGGGTTTGGAATCTTCACATGGGGATGCAGAGGCGACTGAGCAGAGGCATAGACCAGTCAGGAACCAGGCTCCCGGCTCCAGTGACCTGCCCCTCATAGCCACATGGACAACGGCAACCAAGGATGGTAGGCACAGGACAGCTAGACTCTAGACTCTGGCCTCATCCACAGAGAGGTTCCTGAATGACTGGACGTGGGACTTGGTAAAGCAGGACTTGTCTCTTGAGCTCCCAAGAACTGAGTGGAGTCATCTGAGGGGTGTGGAGGGTGCGGGGAGGACCAGGAGGCAGATCCCACATTCTAAGCCATCCCCCACTGAATAGACCTGGCCTAGAAACCAGCCGCGTTCTCTGGGCTGGGCTGCCTCTGCCAGAGCTGTGTGCCACAGCCGTCAGAGGTCATCAGCGGTCACTGGCATTTCCGGCTGCTTTAACACCCCTTCCGATTTCTTCCACCCACCCGTTGTTAGAACCCCGCAGCTCTCTGGAGAAGCGTGCAGCCCTGGTGTCTCTGGGTGAGGAGAGCTTGGCCAGTTCACAAGGTGACCCACAGCAAGAGCCACGGGCTCAGGTGTCGATGACTCGTGGCTCTCTACCTTAGAGCCGTGGAGTCGGAGGGAAGCAGAACCTCACACATGCTTCTCGAGAGCATGGCTGTCCTGTTCCTTCCCACGTTACTTCCTCTGGTTACGGGGTATGGTCACCTCTGTCCCGTGTCCCGGTGTGCTAGAGCGTGGACAGTAACTATACCGTGGTGCCTTGAGTGATGTCACCGTGAGACCAGTGTGGCAAGGTATCCCTGGGCAAAGGAGGAAAGACATAACCATTCCCAGAACAGGGTGTTTGCGAGGTCACTGGATGGATGGAATGTGGATGCGGAGGGTGTGGTGTGGGAAAACACCGGCAGCCTGTCAGGGTGCTGTCCATTTGGGGCTGCTCGAGGTTCTGCCCCCTCTGCCCCCTCCCTTGGTTACAGGAGGGTGGAGTCAGACTCTGGGTGTGAGGGGGGTGTGTGGTAAACACCGGGGCAGAACACAGCACCAGCTGGGTGACTTGGCTGTTTCCTTGGGACTGATCCTGTGGCCTTCACTCATAAACCAACTTCTCCTGGATACCCGCATCTGATGCATTGAACTCACTGGGAACCTGTTTAAAATGCTTATTCCAGGGTGGTCTGGGGTGGAGCCTAGCATCAGTGTTTAACTGTGTTATCTAGATGCTTCTGATGCGTGTGGCTGATGGACCACATCTGGGGGCCACTTCTCTGAAGGTTGGTTAGACCTGCCTATAGAGATGTGTAACCTGCCCTCCGTCTCGGTTGCTCCCGAGGTGGCTTGCTGACCGCTTCTGCCAGTCCCCATGAGGAGGGGCAGTTGATTCTTTTCCCAGTGTCCAGTCTGGGATGTCCAAGTGCTTCCCACCGTAGGTTACCTGGAGCCACAGTGTCCCGTGGCCTCGGCAGTCCGTCCCTCAAACTGTTCGCCAGAACTGAACCGTAACAAAATCTCAGTGCTCTAGGGTTCCTTTGTGTGCTGACTCGGCCCATGGCACAGCGACACTGATTGCATTCACTGCAGGGAATGCTGGTTATTAGGCCAGGCTAGCCCAATGGCTGTATGTTTTCACGTCACTGGTTCACCAGTGTGTGGGCAAACAAGTTATGAACCAGGGTGCTCAAGCAGGCAGTGTTGTCCGTTACGTTGTCCCACAAAGATAACAACATAATAACATTAAAAAAAAAAGTGATTGAAACCCTAGTCTGGATGTTTGTATATGCCCCAAAAGGACTGTTAATAAATGAGAAATGTTTGACTCACCTTCACCCCCTCCTTTGTTGGAAACCATAGCGTGTGTTCTTCCTGCAGCAATCTGTGCCCCAAACATGTTTCAGAGATGTCAACGTCACTCAGTTCGGGGCCACCCGGGAGGGACTGTTTCTAGGAGAAAGTAACTACTTTACAGGACTGTATTCAGGCAGGGCTGGGGTCACCACTTCTGACCGTCCCTCTCACTGGTTTATGGTCAGGCTGTGTGTGGCTTCTGGGAGTTCTAATCACACCTGATGTATGGAGACCTTGGTGGCTACATTTAAGGCTTCAAATATTAGCAGAGGACTCTCTCCCTGCCTGAAGCCAAGTGGTGGATGCGTTCCGTGTGCCAGCGCGTGCCAGCCAGCTGAAAACCCAATAGAGTTTAATTAAGCACATTCTTTACGGGCAGCAGGGTAGACTCCTGGTGTCAGGGACAGGCATTCTTTCAGGTCTGTGGTTGTATTTTGGGCTCATTCTTTCTGCCTTCTCCAGGAGATCTCAACATCAACTCTACCTCCGGAGAACCCCTGTGGTGTGTACCAGAACTGCTCCTGAGATCTCTTCTCCCATTGGTCTGGGCCAAGCGTGTCCCCATTTATAGTCTTCTGCGGGTGACTCCGACTTGCTTTGGGGAACTACTGACCTATATAGGCTGGTGGTTCTCTTACGTCAAGGCCTTCACTACTCCAGATCTTCCGAGCTTCAGGCATATGTGACCTGTTTGCCAGGCAGATCCAGCTGGGGTATCTAACAGGCACACCGGGTTCTTGGTGGACACCCGAGGATAAATTCTATACTTATCTCATCAGCCGTACTCAATTCACTGAATTTACTCTTTCTTCCAAAATGTATCTCAAGTCTGTAGAGAAACTTTGGCCTTTTGTGAACAGTCTGTTGTCACTGGATGGAAGAAGGCATGCCTTCGATTCACAAGGTTTCTCTTCTTCTTGAGAATGTGTAACCATGGCTCCCATCCCATAGCAACGTGCTAAGAGCTGTTACTCTCCTTTGCACGAACACACAGCTCTTCCTGTTCCTTCCTCTAGCGGAGCCAAGACAGAGCTGGAACAACTCACAACTTTGTACCACCAGAGACTCATCAACGACAGAAGGGAATAAGCATGGCATAATGCAGCACAGGATACGTGATATCCACAGTGCCTGGAGCCTGCACATCCTGCCTTATCCCAGCTCCCTTCCACATCCTCATAGTGAACACTCTCTCGGACCTTGGGGCCCGAAGTCTCTACCCAGAAAAATCTGGAGCACTGCCCTTGTTTACCTGCTTCGTTCTGTGGTTTTTCAGAGCACCCCCCCCCTCTGCCAAACAGCTGGTGGTGGCGATGACATCTCCAATCGGGACCCTCGGGCCAAACGGTCTTACTGGCTGCAACACTGCCAGCCAAACGAAACGAGGACAGAATGCCCCTGAGTTTCATTGCTGTGTAGACATTTCCTCCAAACTGAAACAGAATATAAGAATAACAGAATGCAGAACTTAAGTCTCAGGGAGCTAATGACACCCAGAAGACTCAGAAACTTCTAGATTTACAAGGCGCCTTCCCTGTCTTATAGAAGCATCACACACTTCCCAGGGCAGAGGAGATTCTTCTGTCTGCAAGTTTGTCAGGATGTCCATAGATCGGCTTCCAAAAATCATCATACAGGCTGGGCTAGGCTTTTCGGTGATGCCACTCCGTTGAGTTAGCATTTGTTCGAGTTTTCTGCCGTTGCGATGAAGACTGATAACAAAAGCAGCTTGGGGGAGAAAATGGTTTGTATCAGCTTCCAGGTCACAGCCCATCACTGAAGGAAGTCCAGCAGGAACTCAAGCAGAAATCATGGAGGACTGCTGCTTACCAGCTTGCTTCTCCCACCAAAGGCTGACTTTTATATACAGCCTAGGCTGACCTTCGTAGGGATGGCGCCACCCGCAGTGGGCTGGCTCCTCCATCAACAGTCAGGATCAGCAATCCTCAAAGATATGGCCACAGGCCAATTGGATTGAAGTCATTCTTCAACTGAGGTTTCTTCTGTCCAGGTGACTCTAGGTTGTGTCAAGTCAATAATTAAAACTAGTCAGGATACCCAATGCCCATGTAAGGGAACCCAATAAACGCATTGGTTCATTACCACTACACCTGAGCGGAGTTGTTTCTCTGATCTGTAGTCGGTGCCTAGGGTAGACAGGTGTTTGTTCCCATCTCTCCAGGAAGAGATGCAGAACACAACAATGAATGCAAGTTGTGCACACCCAGCCCGTGGCACTGCTTCTGCCTCAGTTTCTTCTCTAATCATCCCTTTGCCAACGGGCAGCATGAGGCTCCTGGCCAGTCCGTGATCTGTCTTTCCCACATGGCTGGGGCTGACCCTCATACCACAGAATTTTACAGCGGAGCAGTTTTCAAACAATCTGCTCTCAGCATTTGCTCGCTCTTTCAGAAATCTGCCGGGGATGAGCCGCCAAGATATTTTGTTTACGTGAACTATCCGTTAATGTTTGCTGCCAGCATTAAAACAGAGAAACTCAATAAAAGTACCTTTTGCTCTTAAGGGACTGACTGGAAGATGTTGGTTCGCTGAGCTGTATGTATTTTCTAAATGTTGATACATCTCTCTATCAAATATTCAAAACCACACTCGCTAACGTGTCTGCTGGAATGCCACTGGGAAAGTACGTAAGAATCTGGAAGCTGTCAAGCTCACAGTGGTAAACTCAGTTTCCCAAAATCCCAATGCTCACTTGAAAGCTCCATTTTTTTTTTGTCGTTCCCCCCCCCCCCCCCGGCCCCCGCCCGTCAGCTGTTTTCCTTGAACTTGCCGAGATTCATTGCTAGGAAAATGTCTGCCCAGACCCAGGTCTGAATAACCAGAGCTTGCTTGGCAGCTGTGTCTTTCAAATAGAAACATATTTTCTGAAGGAAAAAAAAAATGTGAACGGTGTAGCTCACTACTCATTCTATATGGACACACAAGTAACTTTTCATTGAGACCGTCATGCTACTTCATATGTGACAAAGCAGTGTGGGGATGATCGGACCACACTGGCTTTTAAAAGAACATGTGCCGGCCATGGTGGCGCACGCTTTTAATCCCAGCACTCGGGAGACAGTGGCAGGTGGATCTCTGAGTTCGAGGCCAGCCTGGTCTACAGAGTGAGTTCCAGGACAGCCAAGACTACACAGAGAAATCCCATCTTAAAAAAAAAAAAAAATGCTATCCAAGAGCTGAGAATTAAAATAAAGCTCTTGTTCTTTCACCAACGAGGAACGTATGTGAAGCTGGCCTGTTTTAATTAAAAATTGTATTGCGTGTATTTATTATATATGTGCGTGCACATGCATATGGCATGGTGCATCTGTGGCGATCCGAGGACACTTTGCAGGAGTCAGTTCTCTCCTCCTACCGTGTGGGTCCAGGCTCCTGATCTCAGATCATCAGGCTTGATGGCAATGCCTTTACTCACCGGGTCACCTGACTGGCCTCTGTCTTATTTTTACATTTTTATTTTCGTCATGTCTGTGCTAGTGGAGAAACAATGTAAACTCCTCCAGGGTGGTATGGCTGTCTTGATCTGCCCCGGGGGGATGGCAATCTTAACCAGCATTGCTTTCTCAGCATTGCTGTGCACGTCCACACAGAGAGCAAAGGAAGGTGACATCCATGCTCCATGATGGAGACTGTTGTGACTCCATTGTCCTCCTCGGAGCCCTGGCATCCATACACAGTACCTTCTAATCGATGAACTAACCCAGCCACTTCCCAAGGCTCCTCCCATCCCTTCTGCAAGGACAGTCTCGACCAGAAGGTGTTTTAGAAACTGGGGTCTGCTCCCTGTCCTTAGCAGGCCCTTCCATGGACACCGAGTCCCAAAGTGAAGTAGCAGAACCGAGTGGGTAAACCTTCAGCATTAGTCAGCAACCATGCATCATGGGGAGGCTCCTGGTGGGAGGTGTTCCTTTGCCGCCCCAGGGCCCCTCAGCAGCTTTTGTGTGGAGCCCCGTGTGCTTTGCCTATGAGTGACTAATACAAGCGTCCTCTGAGGAGACCGTTGACGGAGAGCGATGCCCTCGACTGTCTGGTGGGGGAAGTGTGATCTGGTTTTGCCGATGGGGGATTGGCATGGTGAGAGGCGGATGACTTGGTAAGTTCAAGAGTGAATCAGCCCTCACCGCCCTGTGGGTTCAGAGACTTTTGGGGCTCGCTCCCAGAGAAAGCAGAGGTGGACAGAATGCCGTACTGCAGGCGTGGAGAGGCTGCCCAGGGGGTCCAGCACAGCTGGAGGGCAGATGTGTCAATCAGGCAGCATGTGTCTACCCCCCTCACAAAGGTGCACTGCATTCCCTTCTCAAATCTCTTAGTTAGAAAACCTCCTAAAAATGATGTCTGTGGGTCAATGTATCTTTTGTCTGGTGATAACGATCCCAGAGGGAGTGGGTAGGAAGATGTCCAGATCATCAGTCAATCTTAGCTGGAGCATAGTTTATCCCGTTTTACAGGCAAGGGAGATGACTCCCAGAAAGGATACTTGACTTGCCATGACCACAGCCTAAGTGGCAGAGCAGGGACCTGGGCTGAGACCTCCAGGCTTGGCTCATAGGTTAATCAATACTCTTCCCATCTAGGCCTTATGCAAATGCTGGCTGTTAGGGCAAAATCTTAAAGAGACTCTTTCTACCCGAGACACTTGCCTTTCTGAGCTCGTTGGCCAGCCTGGCAGGGCTTCCTCATAAACACAAACAAAGCGTGCCAGCCCTGGGAGTGGTTCCAGGCTTTGAATCCCATGACAGTCGCCGAGCTTCCGTGTCTGGCTTCTCCATCGCATTCCACTGAAAACCATAAATCCACAGGGTGTGGGATGTACGCCTAGGATCCCAGCACTCGGGAGGCTAAGCAGGAGGGCCTAAGAGTTTGAGGCCAGCCTGGGCTACAAAGAGAGGCTGAGGCTAGAAGACTGGTGAGCTTGAGGATAGCCTGGGCTACATAGTGAGATTCTGTCTTACAACAACAAACCAAAAAACAAAACAAAACAAAACAAAACCCCCCAAAAAACCACCACCAACAACAAAAAACGGAAAGAAAAAGCATACACGCTATTCACTCTTATTTCCCCTGGGCTATCCTGAGCTAGAAGGGAGAGTACTGAACTGGAAGACAGTCGAGCAGGGCTTTGGTTCCTTGCTGTTTAGTGTCTGGTTGACTTGCTGCCTTGTCATTACCTCTGTGTGCCTCGGTTTCCTTACGTAACACGAACATATTATACACCATGTATCACAACCCAGCTTCACACGGCATCAAAGAACCTAATTGTTCTAAATACACCTTTGCGCTGGTGAATGTCTTTGAGGAAACAGGGGGTGGGGCAGCCAGATGCCTGGATTATTAGCCATGCTTGGAGTGTTCAATGGGGCCATGTTTTCGTCTGTAAAGTAGGACAGGCCTTTCAGCTAAGCACTGCCCTCCTTAAGTGAGCTCCAGAAATCTCAGTGTCGGGCCAATCCAGACCCACAGGCTGAGGGCAGGCCCAGAGACTACAGGAGAGGCGCCACCAGGGATACTGGATTTGTTTCTTCTCCAGTAGTTCGGGATGGGTGTGGGGCTGCTGTCTGATGTCGGTGTGGCCTGGTGGAAGAATTCACGATTGCTTGGCTCAGGACTCTGGTACCATTCCAGGCTGGGATCTTCTGACCACGCCCTCCAGTACTAGAATGCATGGTCCTGCCTGGCACAGGCATCAGACACTTCAGGGTCCTGCAAAGAAGGAAATGGAGTCACTGATGTTTGAGCATAGACCCCCAGACACTTGCAAAGAGCTTCCCAGCAGTCACTTAGCAGCACGGTTTTTCCAGTCTTCTTGGGGGTGGGGTGGGGTGTGGCTGGCTATGTGTGTAATGATTTAGGAGCAAGGACTCCAAAGCCCCAGAGTCTAAACTGGGAGGTTCCTGCCTCCTCCTCCTCCTCCTCCTCCTCCTCCTCCTCCTCCTCCTCCTCCTCCTCCTCCTCCTTCTCTCTCTCTCTCTCTCTCTCTCTCTCTCTCTCTCTCTCTCTCTCTCTCTCTCTCTCTCTCTCTCTCGGGTTCTGGGGCTCAGGCTTATGCCCTCTTGCTTGCAAGGCAAACACGTTACCGGCTGATCCATCTCCCTGGCCTCTCTCTGCCTCTTTTACCTGGGTGTTGTTTGGTTATTGTTTGGCTTTTTGAGTTTCACTTGCCAGCTCAGCCTAGCCAGGAACTATGGAGCCTGGGCTTTCCTCAAACTCATGGTGATTCTGCCTTAGCCTTTCAAGTGCTGGGACTGTAGATGTGAGCCACCACACCTGCTTTTTAATTTCAATTAGGAGACTTGAAAGATACCAGCCTCTTAGCATGTTATGAAAAATTTCTGTGTTAAAATGCGTATAAAGGCAGTCAGTACCGTGCTCTGACTCCTAGATCAACTTTAGCCACTGTATCAATATTGGTTACTATAGATTTCTGAGTTCCCAGAGCACAGGGCAGGGGCTGGTGCTAGAATGCACAGCGCTGAGCTGAGGAGTGACTCCATCAATCACAGGGCTTCGGAAGGACAACCTCCTAAGTTAGGCTTTCCTGGGGGTGGGTGCACCCAGGCTGCACGGTCAGCAGCATCTCAGTCCCTTCCAGTGGGGTTCGTGGTAAACTCTCCAATGGGGTTCAGGAAAGAGGGGTGCTGTAAAGCAAGTGTCCTGCACCTGCTACTCCTCCACTGTGCTGTTCCACCCACAAGTTGGCCTGCCTTTAGGCCCCACTTGAAAGGAGGGTGGGCTTTTCCAGGCTGGAGGTCAGGGAGATTGGGGGTCAGGCCAGAACTTCCTGTCTCCTCCAGAGAGAACTTGGGAGAAGGGTACGAGGTTGTCTCACCCCATCATCTTTGAAGACTTGCTCACCTTTCCCTCAGCCTCTTAGGGACATACAGATGCACACTTAAAATTTGAATTGAAACAATTACACAGATTTGTGAGGTATAGTGCAACCTTTCAATGAGTACTCAGTGTGTAATGACCAGATCAGGTAGCCTGCCCTGCACCTTACACTGTTACCCCCGACATATAGAGTAGAGTCTCCTGAATGAATCATGCCTCATTCAGGCTTCAGTGGGAAGTGAATTGGCTTCCTCCTGCAGGTGACATCACAGTGTGGGATGGGGTTGGGGAGGGTGCTGCTGGGGGTGTGAGGGTTGGGAAGAGGGGGTAGAAATGCTCTTTGCGCAAGCAGGAAGTCTTCCAGGTGGCATGATGGGATGCACCCTGGCTCTCATTTCCTGGATGTCCCCAGGCTGAGAAGCAAGCGTAATGAAGACATTTCCACGGTGCTTTATTGCCTGTTCAGTGGAACCGGATTGAAGCTGGTGTTCCGAAGACTCTTAGCCCTTGAAGTGGTTTTCCTTAGTCATGTCGTTAAGAAGACAATTAAGGAACTATTCCTCTGCACAATAAGCCTATATAAAGTTTATGTTTGGAAAGGATTTTGTACCAGCTTTAAAGATTAGTGAGACCCGATGGAGCTGGTGTGTGGGCTGTGGTTTATCTAACTATATTAACAGTTTAGATCACACCACTGAAGATCAGCTGTAGCCTAAAGTCTTTATCCTAAAAAGATTTTGGACTCCACATACTGGCTCGCTCCTGTGAGTCAACGTGTGATGTCTGTGGTGTTAAAACACAGGACAGTGACGCGTGTGTCACATCAAACACATTTTAGTGAAGGAAGAAGGAAGGAAATAGGGAGGGAGGGAGAAAAAAACAAAGGAGGAAGAGAGGGGAGGAGGGGGGAGATTCTTGTGAATTTCTTTAGAATGATTATTACTATTATCATTTTGTATTGTTTTGTTTTTTGAGACAGGGTTTCTCCATGTAACAGCTCTGCCTGTCCTGGAACTCACTCTGTAGACCAGGCTGGCCTTGAACTCACAGAGATCCACCTGCCTCTGCCTTCTGAGTGCTGGGATTAAAGGCCTGTGCTACCACCACCTGGCTAGAATTATTTTTATGAAATACTGTCTACTACAGTGTGCCTCAACCCATGGGTCTCCATCCCTTTGGGGGTTGAATGACCCTTTCACAGGGGTCACCTAAGACCATTGGAAATGTCAGATTCATTACGATTTATAACAGTAGCAAAATTATAGTTACGAAGTAGCAATGAAAATAATTGTATGGTTGGGGGTCGCCACAACATGAGAAACTGTATTAAAGGGTCGCAGCATTAGGAAGGTGGAGAACCACTACTCTAGTATTTTCTGAAGGTAAGATTCTGGAAAATAAGATTTAAAAACTTCTTCGCTAAAACAGGTTCTCCTTCCAAATGTCTCAGAAACTCTAGCTTCAGTTAGCCCTTCCAGCTGTCAGATGGCCTGTCACCGGATTGGCTCACATTCCCGTGAGTCCCGCCCCCAAGTTCTCAAGGGAAAGTTTCCATTGAGTTATTTGCTCTCAATGGTTTAACTGGAAGCTAGCCTTCTGTTTTTCTACAAAACCACAAACACCACACACATCCTTTAAACTCAGTGAGGTGACCTGACTTGAGCAAGTATGTGTGCGGATGTGACTGATTTCCACAGCACACGGAGAGACGTGGAAGTATTTATTCTTGATGAGAGGCAGCGAGGGGCAGGGGCAGAGCCGACATGACCCCTCATCTCTTTCACTGGAAGAGAATGCTTCCTCGAGGGTGCCGACAGCCAGGCTTGTTGGGGGCAAACGGAAAAACAGGGTCAGAACCGAGGGCATTTCACCTGGAGAACGATTTGAGAGAGCTGCTGTTGGTACCTGAGGGCCGCCCTGGGGAAAGATTTGCTCTGGCTATCCCAAGAAGAACTGGGTCAAAGGGTGGGTGTGAGTCTAGGAGAAAATGTTCCTCACGCACATCTGTCTGGGACAGTGATGTCAGCTCCCCATTGGTGGCTTGTTTTAACCGAGACAAGAAGTCGGTTTGGCAAGCGTGCTGGAGGAGGGATGCCCGGATGAAGGCCAGCTTTGGGCTCCACACTTCCGGCCTTCTCAAGCTGTATTGCCAACTCTGCCTCCATGCACATAAGAACACGCCTCTTTAAGAGCCAGGTGGTAGGCCAGAAGACGTCTCAGAGGGCTGGGAGGGGACCTGGAGATTTAGGATTTAGTCAGAGCCTTGCCAACGGCCTAGAAGAGCAATCTTAGGCCATGTCAACCCATGCTTCCCCGGCTTCAGTGCTCAGAGCCTGGCATCTTGGGGACTTACCCGAAATCCTTCAGAACACACATGCTTGTGGCTGTCATTCCTTTTATCCTCTATTGGTCCTGAAGGTACGAGTGGGATTGGAGTGTGGTGGGACAGAGGTGACTCAGTCCCTGCCCCTTCGCACTGGGAACTACAGTCTGGTTATAAGTGATGTAACCTAAGGCAGCAATAGAGTGGGTACATTACTCATCAGGACTGTCTAGGGTTCAGGGATGCTTCACAGGGGAGCTGATGTATGAGGTGTATGCTGAACGACAGGACAGGTTTCTGAATGAGAGAAAGGGAGTTATTATTATTATTATTATTATTATTATTATTATTATTATATCATAATGATTTTCTCTCCCTGAGTAAGATAAGTGTTCGATTCTGTAGCTTTCATTTCTTTCTGATACTCGATAGCCACTTCTCACTCCCAGAAGACACATGTATCTGTCACCGTTCCATTTAATCAAGGAAACAAACTCATTTATCAATGGGAACTGTAGGTAGAGGCCAGCAGTGGATGATGAGAGGTGGGGGCGACGGGAGGGGACAAGGGACACCTTGAAGATGACTGTGGGTTTGGGGATTTAGCTCAGTGGTAGAGCGCTTGCCTAGCAACCTCAAGGCCCTGGGTTCGGTCCTCAGCTCCGGAAAAAAAGAAAATGAAGATGACTGTGAATAGACATAAAGTTAACTCATCATGGGGCCAGTAGTCATTGGTAAGAGTGATAGTTTCAGTAGGCACTGTGCCAAGATGAAGGCAACAAGACATGTACATCTCAGAGTCACCCCGCAGGGTGACAGGCATGTGTGTGACAGATGCACAGAAGGGCTGGGAGGTGTGCACGAGACAAACAGAGTCCTCATTCACGTGGGATGTGCTCCCCCTGTGCCTGGGAGCCGAGAGGAGCGGGCAGCCCTCCTAGGGCTGGCGTGCTGAGATGGGTGAAGCGCCATGGCTAGACTCTGAGCTTAGATTCCTAGGGTTAGACTTTTCTTGGTCGGGCAGAAAGGGCTGGTTCTCCCCTCTCATTTACTTTCTCCCCAACTGTGCGCATCCAGACATTACTTCCTCTGCGGGTGACTGGCTCTGGTGGTCACAGGTGCCTCTTCATGGTAGAGTCTCGGTCGGCCAGACTCTGAATTCCCTGATTGTTGGTGGGAGGTCAACCTGATCTTCAGGAAGAGTCCCTGACAGAGAGAGCCATGGTCTTTAGGTGACACACAAGCCGCACAGAGGCTTGAAGGAAGGGAAGCATGGCGGGGTAGCCCATGGGGTTAGAACTGTTAGCGATGAATAACATGCCATCTCCAGCATCCTAATCTACTAACGGTAGCTGTTATTCCTCTCTCTCTTCCCCTTCCTTCCCCTCCCTCCCTCCCTCCCTCCCTCCCTCCCTCCCTCCCTCCCTCCCTCCCTCCCTCCCTCCCTCTGTATCCCCTCCTTCCCTCTCTATCCCCTCCCTCCCTCCTCTTTCTCTCCCTCTCTCTGAGACAGTAGGGATGACAGCTCTTTCCCAAATCCATGACAACAGTTGGCCAAGTTGTTTTTTCAGAGGCAGAGAACACTGCCTTCCAGCAGTTTCCTGGGCCCCTTTCAGCTTCAGTGAAACCACGTTGCCCCTTACAGGCAGCTGTTTTTAACCCCTGTACATTTGGGGCCTCTTCCTGGTCCTCTTTAATTTACATTTTTTCCTCAGATGTGTATGCAAATATTCGAGATAACTTGGAGAGAACAATTTTCTCTCTTACTTTTACAAGCCTATACACATCCGATGCAAATAAGACTGTTCATATTAAGTGGTAACGGAGTTCCCATGCCTCAAATAAGACTGTAACAGGGAGTTCCCATGCCTCGCTTCAAATAGCATCTGTTTAAATTTTCATATCGGCAATAAGAACAGCCTCACCGTGCAGTGCAATGATGCTTTTAAAGAGGCATTTCTAACTTCTTATGTTAATGGGCTCGAGAACCTATAATGAGTGTAGAAATCATGCATATTACCAGGTGTAATGCCAGGAAGAGACCAGAGCGGGAGGAGCCAGCGTCACACTGCTGAGGGGTTGGTCCAGCCTCTCCCTTAATCTGAATGAAGGGCAAAACCTAGAGGATTTTTTGGTGACAGTCGGTGATTGTCATTGCCTCTGACGGAAGACGTAGAGAGCTTTTTGGAGGAGATGACATGGAAGTTTGACAGGAAAATCATTTAAGAAAACCAAAAGTTTGTGCTGGCAGAGGGAGAGAGGAAAAGGAGTCTTGTATAATATTAAAAGGACCAGCCTTAATATTATACCTCCCAGGGGCTCAGAACTATGAACGGTGAGAAATAGTTTCAGGAAATGAATCTAAGTACACCAAGCTCTTTGTCCGTCTACTTTGTTCCTCTGGGATAAAATCCTATCTACACAGCTTCAGGTCTGTTCTCGTGCCTAGCTCCTCTCCTGCCTGATTTCTCTCTACCTTTATCTCCTGTTCCCTCTAAGTGCTATCTTAATTCTCTCGTCTTAATTCTGCCTCATCTAGGTCCTTCTCATCTTGTTCTTACCCAGCTAGTACTTCCCCATCTGGCTCTTCCTCATCTTCCATCTCGTCCACATGTTCTCTCTGGTCAAAATCCTCCTTATCCCTCTCAGTTCTCTATCCTCAAGTTCTCTACCCTCTCTTCCTCTCCGTCTCCTTATACTTCTAGGTTCTACGCCCCTTTTCTGAAAATAAAACTGCCTTTTTATTCCTTTGACCCTTATCTGTCCAAGCTATCTGTCGGTTTTTTCTGCAGGGTGGGGGAAAGTGTGCTCAGTCGCTAGGCAACCTGTGTACAGCTAGATGCCTCTGGGATTAAAGGCATGGGTCACCACCACCAATACAGGGCATTTTCTTTCTTTCTTTCTTTCTTTCTTTCTTTCTTTCTTTCTTTCTTTCTTTCTTTCTTTCTTTCTTTCTTTCTTTCTTTCTTTCTTTTGTTTTTTTGTTTTTCGAGACAGGGTTTCTCTGTGTAGCTTTGCACCTTTACTGGAACTTGTTTTGGAGACCAGGCTGGCCTCGAACTCACAGAGATATGCCTGCCTCTGCCTCCCGAGTGCTGGGATTAAAGGCGTGCGCCACCACTGCCTGGCCACAGGGCATTTTCTTTCTTTCTTTTCTTTCTTTTTTTTTTAAGATTTATTTATTTATTATGTATACAGAGGAGGGCACCAGATCTCATTACAGATGGTTGTGAGCCACCATGTGGTTGCTGGGAATTGAACTCAGGACCTCTGGAAGAGCAGTCGGTGCTCTTAACCTCTGAGCCATCTCTCCAGCCCGGCATTTTCTTAATTAGTGATTGCTGTAGGAGGGCCCAGACCATTGTGGGCGGTGGTACCCTGGGCTAGTGGTGGTCCTGGGTTCTATAAGAGAGCAGGCTGAGCAAGCCATGAGGAATAAGCCAGTAAGCAGCACTCCTCCATGGCCTCTGCATCAGCTCCTGCCTCCAGGTTCCTGCCTTGTTTGAGTTCCTGCCTGGCTTCCTTGAGTGATGGACTACCAGGTGGAAGTGCAAGCCCAATAGATCCTTCCCTTCCCAGCTTGCTTCTTGGTTATAGTGTTTCATTGCAGCAATAGGAACCCTGACTAAGACACAGGGTAAGCCCTGACAGAGATCCGCCAGGCCTGGCCTGGATCAGCAGATCTGCTCCGCTGAGCCCAGCCTAATTCTCTGAATTGCCAGTTCAAAGAATGGTGAGTTACAGAAATGACTATAGTGAACTTCCAAGCATTGGGTGGTTTGTGACTCCAAGAACTCCAGCTGCTGCGGGAATAAGCCCAGACCCAAGGAACTCAGAGTTCGCTGTCCTGGGATGCCGGGGCCACCTGCATGTGGAAATTATTGTGACCAGAGCAGTCTACAGTAGCTTGTAAAATATGGCCACATTTTCACCCCCCTGCCAAGAAATAGAATCTTTTTGGGGGGTGGCGGTTCAAGACAGGGTTTCTCTATGTAGTTTTGGTACCTGTCCTAGATCTCGCTCTGTAGACCAGGCTGGCCTTGAACTCACAGAGATCTGCCTGGCTCTGCCTCCTAAGTGCTGGGATTAAAAGGCATGCGCCACCGCCGCCTGGCAGAAAAAGAATCTTTAAACAACAAAGCAAAGCAAAATAAACCAAAGCCTCAATTTGAGAAGGGCCGTGGGACTTACTTTGGCCAAATGAACAGAATGTCATTTGTGAGCAGATGTCATATAAGCAGAGGTCTGAAAAACACTTCTGTCCTGGGTTATTTCTCCTTGCTGCTTTTGGAAATCACATTACTTTATAAAAATAAATTATAAATATGTAGAATAAATAAATAAATACCTAGAAAATAGGCAATCTGTGTTTAGAGAGGCCCCCGAGTTTTTAGTGGACTCTGGACAAGCCATCCTAGAGTAGTTGGCCCTGGCAGCCTCCACCCGCCATTGATTGTAGACACAAGCGCTGGCCTAGCTGAGATCTGCCAAGATCATCTCTGCGCAGACCTGGAGAACTCCTCTGAGGCCAGCCTATATTGCTGTTTTGTGAATCTCAAAATCAAGGGTGAGTGAGATACATGGCTATCCCTTTTGTTGTTGTTGTTGTTTACTTGTTTGTTGTTTTTTGGGGGTTTTGTTGGAGGGGGAGGGATGAGATAAGCCCCACCTGGAATTTGCTATGTAGACCAGGCTGGCCTCAAACTCATAGAGACTCCCCTTACCTCTACCACCTAAGTGCGAGGATTAAAGGCGTGAGCACCCACTGATCTGTATAGCTTAAAGCATTCAGTTTTCAAAAAATGACCCGACACCCTCCCACCTCGCCCCCTCTCCTCCACCCTGGCCGTCAGCTCACCTGGATTGGCTCTGTCTGTGAGTTTCAACGCTTTGTTTTCTGCCAGCTGAGGAGTCTGAGGCCCAGGCAGTTATTTTCCCACTTCTTACCCTGCGGGGCTATGGATCAGACATAACTCAGTTTTGGAGTTGTGGTGATCAGTCTTTCCCATGATCCTTCAGGCCAGGAGGTGGTAAGTCCCTATACTTTGCCTCTGTTTCATTGCTTCATGAGAGGCCAGCTGAGTCCTGAGAAGATCCTTTGTGATGAGCCTCATTCTATGTGCAAGCATCAGTGGCCAGTTTTGGCAAACTGAAGCATGAGGCTTAGAGAGAGGGCACAGAACCCCTGCTTCGAGGAGTACTTCTGTTGTGGAATATTATTTTAAGGTGTGTTACATTTGTTCATGCTATGGAACATTTGTTTAATGATGCAAAGATGTGTTGTGTTCTTTTATGTTGCATGTGTTTAACTCCGTGAAGCTGTGTTACTGTGCCTGTCTAAAACACCTGATGGTCTAATAAAGAGCTGAACGGCCAATAGCGAGGCAGGAGAAAGGATAGGAAGGGCTGGCAGGCAGAGAGGATATAGAGAAGGAGAGATGTGGGAACAAAGAAGAATAAAGAGCAAGAGAACAATGAGAGAAGGATGCTAGGGGCCAGTCACCCAGCCAGCCCCTGAGTAAGAGTGAAAGTAAGATAAACAGAACTAAGAGAAAGGCAAAAGCCCAGATGGGATAACTTACGTTAGGGAAAGCTGGCTAGAAACAAGCCAAGCTAAGTAAGTAAGAATTTATAAGTAAGAATAAGCCTCTATGTGATTTATTTGGGAGCTGAGTGGCAGCCCCCACCCCCAACAAGCAAAAGAGCCAAAAGAGCAAAACAACCACCAACACACTTCTGGGAACCTTCCCCAAGTGCTGCTCTGGTCGAAAACTTGGTAAGTCATGCTGGTGAGCCTCTCTGCCAAAGAACTTTCCCCTGCTGGACCCTGGGAGCTATCTGGAGCTTTGCTTTCTTCAGGGAGCAGTTAACGCTTCTTTTCCTGCCAACTTCTCCACATCAACAAATGGAAAACAAACCCTTCCAGTGCCCCCGGCCCCTTCTGTCCCCCGGGGGGAGGGGCATTTTTCTTGAGCAATTTTAATCACACAGTGGGCCATACATTAAGCAAATCAAGAAATCCGTTGTCCCGGGGACCTTTAGAAGCAAATGGTGGCTTTATCATCTCTTCCTAACTGTCATCTATGAAATCAGGACCCTCCAGGGGCAGGACTTCTACCAGTGTGTATCGGTTACTCATGGCGATCCTTGACGCTGATGCTGATGACGACAGACAACACAGCAAACAGGGATCCGCCTCTCCCGCCACCATTGCCCTTGTTCCTGTGGAGACGAATTTGTACTTGATGGCCAAGGGTGTATAAGGAAGTTTGGAATGAAGAGAGGCACTGGTGGGGGTGTGGCGGTTTGAATGGGAATGGCCCCCAGAGGTATGTTTGGATGCTTGGTGCCAGTTGGTAGAATTGTTTGCAAAGGATTAGGAGGTGTGGCCTTGTTGGAGGAGGTATGACCCTGGGGACAGGCTTCGAGGTTTCAAAAGTCCAGGCCATTCCCGGTTAGCTCTCTTTCTCTCTCTCTTTTCTCTCTCTCCCTCCCCCTCCCTCCTTCCATCCCTCCCTCCTCCTTTCTCCCCCTCCTTCCGTCCCTCCCCGCCCTCTGTCCCATACTTGTGGAGCAGGATGTTATCTCTCAGCTACTGTCCCAGCACTCTGCCTATCTACCGACTGCCATGCTCCCCATGATGGTTGCGGAGAGTCTAGCCCTCTGGAAAGGTGAGCCCCAATTAAATGTCTTCTTTTATAAGTTGCCTTGGTGATAGTGTTTAGTCATGGCGTTAGAAGAGCAGCTAGGATGGGGGTGATATAAACTTCTCATCTAGACGGCTTGTTTACCCTCACAGTGATGATTCGCGGTTGGTCTTAGGTCCCGTGAGAGGGTTTAACTGCAACCCAGTCCTTCTCGGAAGACCTCTCCACCATTTTTCTCTGGCCTTCTCACAGGCTTGGAGCAGACCTTCCCTTTGAGGGAGCCAGCAGTCACTGAGAGCTGATGGAGGCAGAGGGCATTGGTATCTCACATCTGAGGATGCTGGATTCACACGGCACACTGGGGAGTGTGATTGTTTCTGAAGATACAGATACACAACTCAAGTGTGGAGAATAAAAGAGACTTGGTGATTTTCGGGGGGGACAGTGCGGGGGTGGGGGGAATGTCTGCATTTGCTTTGGGATCAGGACCGTTCTTTATATGAGACTGTCCTGTGTGCTAGCTCCTAGGCCACTAAGAGCTAGTAGCACCCCGTCATCTTTGTGACAATAAAAAATGTCCTCATTTCATTCCAACAACCCCTGTGATAGAGACAATATGGCCCCTGGGCGAGAAACATGGCACAAGAGATGGGTTCAGAAGGAAGTGGGGGGGGCAGTGCTGCTGATGCTGAAGAAAGAGATGTGTGTGGGGGCCACTTCCAAAGGCCCGGGGGAAGCTTCCCCAGGAACCCCACTCTTCCGCTTGACTCTTGGTCCCTAGCATAGCAACCAGAACCCTCAGGTGACGAAACAGGACCTTACTAGACACGAGGAAGCTGAGGCAGTAAGGCAGGGAGGAGGGCAGAATTCGGAACGAGTTGGGGAAGTCTTTTCTGGACAGTGTTGGGGTCCTCGGTGGATCACTGAGGACCAAAGGCCTGGCTGGGGTGTGGGTGGCCTTGGTCTCCTCACCCTCTCCTGTTTCAGAAGTCACAGTCTGGGGTCCCGGGGAAGGAAGGAACTAGCGACTGGGTTTTAAGTATGAATCCAGCTTATTTCTGTGGGTCCTTCCAGAAGCCCCCCTTCTCCCAGATACTGTGTGGTCAGCCTCTTCTCTTCAGCTCTTTGCTAAGTTAGAACTCACCTCCTCCCAGCCCCAGGCTTTCCTTTATCTTAGCTTATTTTCTTCAAAGCACTTGTTGGGTTGTACATTTGGCTTTTTTTTTTTTTTAAATTAATTGATCAAAATCAGCTTTTAGGAACACAGGCCCTTTGAAACAGCAAGTCGATCTCTCCTTTTCACTGAACTTCCTGTTGCCTGGCACGTGATAGGTGCTCGGGGACTATGTTTTGAATACGTGGACAGAATGGTTAGCATACACCAAGTGCTGTGCTAAGCAGTTTGCATGGATTGTCTCATTCCAACCTTAAGGATATTTGTAGAGTAACTACTGTATTATGCTTGTGTTTTACACAAAACAAAACCTAAAGAAGGAGCTTGCCTAGGGTCAGGCAGCTATTTCTTGTCTCAATAAGGATTTGATTGACTGGAGCATCCACACTCACGTAGGAAAACAAATATGAAGACTGAAATCACTGTCCTCTAGAGAAGCAAATGCCAAATGTCCCAGTATAGCATGGTTGATGCAGGACTGTGGATGCTTGGAATCGGGGTGATCATTTTTAGCTAGAAGTAGGAATCCTTTGAGAAAGACACTGAATTTGAGCTGAACCTTAAGAGTATTACAATGGTTAATTTTATGTACCAACTTGGCTAGGCCATTGTCTTCGTTTGCTTTCTGTTGTTATCATAAACGTCATGACCAAAACCAACACAGGGATGAAAGTGTAGCTAGAGTTTTCCTGCCTTGCCCACAGTCAGGACAAATCTTTGTCACCTGCCAGTCCCACAGCCGCTCAGACCCAACCAAGTAAACACAGAGACTTATATTGCTTACAAACTGTATGGCCGTGGCAGGCTTCTTGCTAACTGTTCTTATAGCTTAAATTAATCCATTTCCACAAATCTATACCCTGCCACGTGGCTCGTGGCTTACCGGCATCTTTTCATGCTGATTGTCATGGTGGCAGCTGGCAGTGACTCCTTCTGCCTTCCTGTTCTTTCTTTTTTCCTCTCTGTTAGTCCCGCCTATACTTCCTGCCTAGCCACGGCCAATCAGTGTTTTATTTATTGACCAATCAGAGCAACTTGACATACAGACCATCCCACAGCACAGCCAAGTGCAGACCATCTCAGACACCTGCACTCAGGCCCCTGGTGCTAATCATCCTCTATGTGGACCTGCTGGGTAAAGCCACGAGGAACCCAAGAATGGGCTCCCACAGGACATACAGAACATCCCACAGCACTCTCCCCCCCCCTTTTTTTTCAAAAACCAAAACCAACACAGGGATGAAAGCATTTGTTACATCTTACATGTTAGAGTCCATCATGGAGGAAATCAGGGCAGGAGCCTGGAGGCCAGAGCCATGGAGGGGTGCTGCCTACTGACTTGCTCTTCATGGCTTGCTCAGTCTGATTTCTTAAATGACCTAGGACCACCTACCCAAGGGTGGCACTGCCCATAGTAGCCTGGACCCTCACATATCAATCATTACTCAAAAACAAACAAACAAACAAACAAACAAAAAGCTCCGCAGACTTGCCTACAGGACATTCTGTCGGAGGCATCTTCTCAATTGAGTTTCTCTCTTCTCAGATGATTCTAGTGAATGTGAAGTTGACAAAAAAAAAAAAAAAAACCTAACTAGTACAGCCGTAGTGTCTAGATCTTTAGTCACTCAGCACTTGAGATGTTGCTATGAAGGCAATTTAAAGATGTAAAAAATGATAAATCAGTAGACTTTGAAGCATGTCATCTCTAATGATGTGGACAAGTCTCCTCCACTCAAAAGGCAGTCCCCCAAGGAAAAGGACATCTGGAGTTTGGATTTGGACCGCAAAATCAACTGTATCCAACATTTCCAGCCTGCCATCCTGACCTGAAGGGTTTTGACTTGCTAATCCTTCCCACCACATGAGCTAATTTCTCTAAAGTAACCCACCTTCTCAATCTGCACACACACACATACACACACACACTCACCCCATTGTCTGTTTTCCTGGAGAACTCTGACAAACATGGACTGGTGTCTTTTAGGAGTGCAGAGCCGAGGCAAAGAGAACGTGAGCTGGTACTGGAGAGGTGTGTCCAAACTGGGGTGACTGGGTGGCTGTGCCATAGAAGGTCCACTGAGGAAATGGGGACCACCTTGGGCAGATGGCTGTGTCCACTGTGTGGAAGGTAGTAGACACAAGAACGAGGCTTCTAGACTTTGCTTTAGGAAATAAAAGTCAGTATACAACAGAATCCACTACCCACCCAAGGCCACCAACACCCCTCTTTCTGCAGGAAATCACTAGTCCAAGGTGAGATCCATGAAGAGAGAGAACAGCCAAAGGTAGCTGGAGGGAACCTGGGAAGGAAGGTGTGCTGGAAAAGAACGGCTAGTTTCAGATGGTTTTTCCTCTGTTCCAGACCTCCGAGAAGGTGGCAGCTTCCACCTGGAGCACAACGCCATCCCTGACTGATCTACTTAACTACACTGTGAGATTCAGCCTGGCCCCAGAGCACATCTCCACCCTCACCTCAGCTGTCCACATGGCTCACAGCTGTCTGACCCAGGTCATCCTCCCTACCCTGTTCACTTGGTGATCACCAGGCCTGCTCTAAGGGTCTTTCTGGGGTCAGCGTTTCTCCTCAGGGCTCTGTGTAGTGTGAGCCTGCTGGACAGATGCCCATTTTCCTGCTGTCCTGCCATTGCCCGTGGAACTCCTAGGGGGCATGAACCGTTTTTTGTAACCTCCACTGAGAGGTCTAGCCCACATCTCACCTGGTGCCAAGATGGTCTGGAGGTGTGAGTGGAATGGGTGAAATTCTCCTTTCCGCTTGCCCTCTAAAGTTGCTTTGCTTTCTCTCCAGGGGCAGGGACTGGAATGGTTGGAATGTGGCCTCGGTTTGCCTTTGGGGGTGTTGGCGCCCTTGTGATTTCTGGTCTTGGGGGATGGCAGTTCTTGCCTCCCCTCTGGAGGCCATGGATCTGGAACGGCTCCCATGGCTTTCCTCTTCATTCTCCCTCACCCTCTTTCCTCACAGAACTTCCCTCTAGACTCATGGTCCAGAACCATCAGGTACCAGTGGACGAAGCTTCTGACCACACCCTCTGTAGCTAAGTGGAGGAATATGAGTCACGCCAGTTCTTTTCTCTCTGAACCCCAACTAGGAAGGAGAGATTTTCGCCTTTGAGCAATGTCCTCCTGGGAGCCAAAGTTCCCAGACTGACACGCTGCCAGGCTGGTTTCCTTGATCTTCTGCCTCTCAAACCTCTTCCCAAGGTGAGGGCTTCTGAGCTGTTGTCTGTTTTTTTGCAGGGAGAGAGGGACCGCACCATGGGGTGTTCACTGTGCAGCCTTTTCAAATGCTGAGACTGTTCTTCTTTCTCTACTGTGCTGCGTCTACAGATGCTTGCATTTAGACTCCATCAACTAGTTACTCTACCCTTGCGTCCTCCAGAGTCACTTTCAAAATGTTCTGGAAGGTTCTCCTTGGAAGTGGAGGGAGTGAAGTCCCTACATGGTGAGACTCTGCTGCCCCAGCTGCTGAGCTGAGCCTTCCATGGGTCTCTTCAGGGTCATTGTAAGCTGTGCTGTGTGCTGAGGGGGTAGGGGAAGATGAGGAAATGGTCACAACCCAGAGGTGTCCTTGTTCCAGGGTAGCCATTTTTGTCTACCTTGTCACAAAATCTTGTCTAGACCTCATCTGGAAGCCAAATACACTGAATATACTTACCCATGGACAGCCACCCCCGTCCAGGGGTGAGGTTTCCTTTGCCTTCATTTTACTTTCTCTCTCTCTTTCTCTCTCTCTCTCTCTCTCTCTCTCTCTCTCTCTCTCTCTCTCTCTCTCCCTCCCTCCCTCCCTCCCTTCCTTCTTTCTTTTTAAATTGAAAATAGATCCTTCTTTCATACAATACATCCTGATCATGGTTTCCCCTCCATCCACTCCTTCACACACACACACACACACACACACACACACCACCTCCCCTGTCCCCCAGATCCATTTCCCTTCCATTTACTCTTCAGAAAACAGCACTACTCTAAGAGATAATATCCAAACAGGACAAAACAAGATACAATAAGATGAGGAAAAAACCCAATAGGAGGAAAAGGGTCTCCAGAGCAGGCAAAAGAATCAGAGATCCACTTGTTCCCACTGTTAGATTGGAGGATTTCTCAAAGGGACCCACTCATTCCCTGGGTAAATCTCTCCCAGGTTCTACCATCATTGCAGATTTTAAACACGTTTTTCAGAGTCCAGATAACTTGTTCTGTCTTTCAAAGTCCCTTGGTCTGCCTCAGTTTACCTTACCAAACTCCACCTTCCACTACTCATCCCATAGCTTGTGTGACCACAAGGCAAGCATTTCCTGATATTTCCTTTTTAGAATAACTCACCTCCACAATCCCAGTAGCGGTCCTTCTGTGAGGCCAGAGAGTGCATGGACTAATCACTTGAGAGAGAGAGAGAGAGAGAGAGAGAGAGAGAGAGAGAGAGAGAGAGAGAGAGAGTCTGTATGGGTGTGTCCGGGGGGAGTATCAGATCTAACCCACTGAAGGCCTGTATAGACAAAAGCTGACTCTTCCCCAGGGAAGAAAGAAATCTCCCTGCCCGTTGGCCTTAGGAGTGAGACCCCAGCTCTTCCCATTCCTATGGCAGCTGCCAATCTGCCTACTGGAACTGGCTTATCAGCTCTTCAGACTTTGAATTCGCCGGCCTCCGTCATTGCAGAAGCCGATCCCTTCTACCAAACATTTTAAACTTGGTATTTATGTTGTTGATATATATATCTGTATGATAGCTGTACCCTGTACTGGTTCCATTTTTCTCGAGACTGTAACTCATAGAGTAGGGCTAAACGAAATCACACACGCATGAAACAGCATAGACGCACAATGAAGCAGCAGTGACTCACTGGGATGTTCTCTTTCCCTTACAGAGTCTAGGCAGCCGGGTTCTCGCGGGTGGCTCTGTGGGTGCCACCCCCCCCCCCCCATCAGTGTTACTGGGACTTCTCTGAGGGCAGTTCCCTCTCCTATTCTCTGTCACCTCCTCACTTTTAGGCTTCAGGGCTTGTGCCTTCAGCACCTGGGCGTGGCTGGGCGGCCTCTAATTCGGCACCCTTGGGCAGCCTGTCTGTTGCTGGCATGCCTCCGCCAACTCTCCACTGCCGTGCTTGTTAGCATGCCCCCCTGGGACGTGGCCGGTGCCACATGGCACCTGACTTCGGTCCTCTCCGTCCCCAGTTCAGCCTGCCACACAGCCTGGTCTGGTGACTTCTGCTTTTGTGTGCATAGCATGCCCAGATGCTGGGCCCTGGTTCCTCTTCCTTCGATGAGCCGTCCCGACAGACAGACGGACAGACAGACGGAGTCTCTGCCTCCCGCCTCCCTCCTCGCTGCTCAGTGGGCCAGTTCTCAGCATGGCCCATAGATGAACTCAGCGCGAGAACGTGAGAACCCATCAAGTGGGACTGGGAGTCGTGGGCAGAGGGGAAAAGGCAGTGTGGGGAAGCGCAGTGGGGGAGGGGCAGCTGACTTTCAGAGGCCACAGGGTAGACATTTGTCTTTCATGATTTTTGTTTGCCCAGAATATAACCTGCTCTTTTCTTTTGTGTGTGTGTGTGGGATCCTCAGTGGATGGGCCTTACTGGAAGAGGCAGTTAGAAGCAGGCCCCTGTCTCATATGAGAGAGCTGAGGATCCAGCCATCTGTTTTCAGTGTCTTGACCTTCAGGGCCTAGGAATGGAGGCAGGTTTGGTTTGGGCTACCAACTTAGGTTAGTTAACTAAAGATAACTCAGGCCATCTTCATTTTTCTCAGGAACCTCCAAGAGATAGGAGAGACCCACCCATCAAGCTTATTTCCCCCATATTTCAGTCGCTCATTTATCCCATCCCCTTGGGACCATGAAAGTCCTGGTGCCGGGCAGAATCAAAGCAGGTGTATTCTTTAAGCCCTGGCGTCCGCAGCTGACTTTGTTTCTCTTTCTTTTTGTTCTACAGGAAGGTGTGGGAGAGAACAAAAGGCAATTAGCTGCTTGTCTTTACTGTCTGGGACTGTGTCCACACGCTCAAATTGTCTGTCACGAAGGAAGGGCTGATTGTAACCGTGGGCATGGGGAAGGGCTGATTGTGACCGTGGGCATGGGGAAGGGCTGATTGTAACCGTGGGCATGGGGAGTTTGGAGAGCAAAACCAGACTGAAGGCAAGTCCAGAAAAGTACTGATTTTTTTTTTTTTATTATTTAAGAAAAGGAGCAGCAAGTTACAAAACCAAGATTCTCAAATAGGAAAGAACTTTAGAAATAGAATATGAGCTGAAATCAAGCCCTACTGTGTGACTAGCACACTCTATAGTACCCCCCCCCCTTTTTTTTTGCGAATCAGTACCTGATGTTTGTCTTGGCATATTGGGTGCCTCACCTCTTACGTGTGGTGATTAATTTTAATCCCATTTAGCCCGCCTCTCTCTCTCTTCTTTGACAGTGATTGGCTGAGATATGGGGTTGTGACCGTAACCTAGCCAATGGGATGTGAAGAGAAGTTTGTTAAGGATTCTAAAAATACTTTCTTCATTCAGACGGAGGTACCAAGGTACTTCCTCCTTCAGCCTGAGTGTGATGACCTATCAGTGTGAGAAAGGGTTACTTCCTGTTGAGGTTGCCATTGCGGATCACAAAGGGCCAAGACAGCCCAAAGCTATCTATCTCTCCCAGAGCCTTCTCAAGCTGATGGCTCATCTTCAGTCTTCAGAACCCCAGCAGGATTTCCACTTGCCTAATGCCCTCTTGGACGCTATGAAGATTCTGGATACAGGCTTCCCTGGCTTCAGTAAGATTCCGTTTGTTTTCTTCATATCGATAGGTCATTTTGCTGATACTTTGTGAGCCAACATTTGAAACCAGTAAACAATGGACTGGGGTGGTACAGAGCTCTCATTTACTCTAGTAACTTAGCTTTTCTTCACCATAAGGAGGTAACCGAGGCAGACGGCTTCATAATGGAAAAAAAAATTTTTTTTTTTTTTTCCATAAAGAAAAGCTTGTTTAGCTTCCAGTTTGGGAGGTTCAGGGCTTGGCTCAGCTGCAGCAAGGGCGCTCCTGGCTGTTGCTTTTTCATGGCGGAGGTTCCAGGGTTGGGCTTGTTCTTACGGCAACCCATTCTGAAAAGAACCCCTGTAAGTCGGGCATGGTGGCACACACCGGAGATTCCAGGACTGAGGGCGGAAACCGTAGAGGAGAGGCCTTACATGATCAGACTCTGTCAAACAAACAACAAAAAAGGACTTACTTTAATCCCTCCTGAAGGCTGTGACTTTAACGACCCACACCTCTCAGAGGCTCCAGCTCTTAGAGTTTCCACCTCTCCCCGCAGTCACATTGGATACGAACCAGTGCACAAGCCGTTGGGGCACAAACCACATCCAAACCCTGTTATCCAGCTTAGAGGGACAGGCTGCCCTTCGGCCTTCGCCTCAATACCTGCCGTCTTTGCATGGTTTCCTGTGGGCCTCCTGTTATACTGAGTCTTCCGCAGCTCTCCCATCTTCTTGAGATTTGGGGGTCTTTCCTGGAGCTTGAAAAAGGGAAAGCTGCCCGGTGGAGCGCCTTTAATCCCAGCGCTCGGGAGGCAGAGGCAGGAGGATCTCTGTAAGTTCGAGGACAGCCTGGGCTACAGAGCAAGATCCAGGACAGGCTCCAACACTACACAGAGAATGTGGGAGCCCATTCTGGGGTTCCTCGCGGCTTTACCCAGCAGGTCCGAATAGAGGATGATCAGGACCACGGGCCTGAGTGCAGGTGTCTGAGATGGCCTGCACTTGGCTGTGCTGGGGGAGGAGGTCTTTTGCTCCACCCCCTTGGCGTCTCTATAAAAACCCTGGGCCAGACACAGTCCGGGCCCGTTGGAATAGGTTCCAGGCCCTCTCGAGGCTATCCTTTATTTTCTATCTGTTTATCTCCGCAAGATTCTCCACTATAAATCCTTCTATCTAATATTTCCTGCTGATCGCACTCAAGAAAACTCTGGGAAGCTGTGGGGGTGGTGGGTAAACGCCCCACAAGAGAAACCCTATCTCGAAACAAACAAACAAACAAACAAAAAAGGAGGGGGGAGCTGTAGATCTCAGCAAACATCCTCTCACACCTCCTCACCCTCCTTGGAGTAATCTAATTTCTTTCAACCACCCACCCCCTCAATTCATAAGTAAAAGACTAGAAACACGATGCAGAGGCTGTAGATTTGCTTCCTTGCCCCTTCATGATTTTCTTAGTTCATTCTCGAGCTTTAACAAGCCCATTCAAAACCGTCCCATCTCACCAGGTGGTGGGGGCACACACCTTTAATCCTAGCACATAGGAGGCAGAAGTAGGCAGATCTCTGTGAGTTCGAGGCCAGTCTGGTCTTCATAGCTAGTTGCGGGACAGCCAGGGATACACAGAGAAACCCTATCTCAACAAAACAAAACAAATAAACCTGTCCCATCTCAGGTTTGCTTTTTACAATCCTGTTTGCTTTTCCCCTTTGGGAGGGGATCACAGGCCACATTTGCTAGTACAGCCCACGTTCCAGTTGGATTTGCTGCCCAACAGTTGTAGAGACCAAAGTGTCTGGGAAATGGCTTCCAAGGCTTCTGTCTGATGTGTGATCTTGAGCTGAGTGATCTTGGATTAGTCATCCCTCTTGTGAGCCAGATTTCCTTCTCTGTCAGGGAGGGGACAGGACTGGATGGTCCCCAAGAATCCTACAGCTCTTGGAGATCTTGAAGTTTATTGAAAGAGAAGGCATTCCTAAGATTTATGAGTGGTTATTTTTTAATTATGAAAACAAAACATGTTTGCTGCAAATATTAGAACAACTCAAAAGTCTGCAAAGCCAAATTGCCTGTGTCCTTCCTTCCTCCCCCAAACCCCAGAGACCATCTTTTGGGGTCTGTGTTTGCCAAGAGCACTCAGTGCATTTGTGTGATGTTGACCTCAGTGACAGCTCCACACCCTACACACACACACACACACACACACACACACACACGCCGCCGCCCAGTTCACTGGATAATGAAGGGCTGTGCTGAGAAGAAGCTGTGTGAGGTTTTACACACACAGTTCTCCTTTCCTTGGAGGACAATCACAGACTTCAGTGTTGCTGAAGAATTGCAGCCCTCTGCTGCCTGTGGCCTCACTTACATCTTTATCAGAAAATAGAACACAGAAATCTCAGCCTTAGTTTGCAGAGCCACATCTTCCGGGCCGCTGGTGGCCAGGGATCCAACCATCCTGTAGCAGCTGCGGTGGGAAGTTCAGGTTCAGAGATTGGGCGTTGATTTCAGTGCTCTGTTCTTTCAAGCAGCCTAAGTGTTACCTCCTGATGCTTGCCTGTGTTTTCAATCACCTGGAGTCGGGCTCTGTGGCTGAGAAGAGAGACGGTGCGTGTCGTTGTAGAACAGCAATGAGATGCAGTCTACCACCTTCTCTTCCAGAGATGGAGTCCGTGAGGAGAGAGGGACCCAGGGCTCCGGCCACCCAAATTGTCAGCTTTATCCCTTCTATTGTCGTCTACACCTGCCTTCACCAGGGCAAAAGCAAAGTGTGTGGGAGGGGGGCGGTGAGGGGGATAGAACTCAGCATGGACTCAGATGTGCCCGTGAAGGGTGGCTGGTGCTGAGGAAGGGGGAGTCCTGGGAAAGGTGTGCAAGGGAGAGACAGAGCATGGACTGTTTCTCTCTGTAAGACACAGGGGGGTGAGGAAGGGGGTAAGGGGCTAGGCCTGGGGCATTCCAATGGGCTAGACAGAGAAGATGGGTGACTAGTCCTGACCTGTAGCACAGAATGAGTGATTCAGTCTCCAAAGGGACTGGAGAATCAGGGAGCAAAAAATCATAAATCGTTATTACAATACTGCTCAGTACTACTGTTAGCTCATCCATCCATCTATCCATCCATCCATTCATTTGTTACTAGGTGAACATTTCTTCCAGTTTTTAATCTTTCCCCTCCCCTAGGCGGGCCTCAAGCTCCGTATGTATGTAGCCGGAGATGACCTTGAGCGTCTGATCTTCTTGCTTCTGCTGGAATTACAAGCATGCGTCACCACGCCCAGCTTGAGTGAGGTCAGGAACCCAACTCAGGACTTCCTGCATACTAGACAAGTACTCTGCCAACTGGGCTGCATCCTCAGCCCCTGCCTCTTGTCTGGAAGGAGAGATTTCAGCTCAGAGACACAGGCAGTTTAAGAAGTTTTCTTAGCAAAGCAAAGCACAATAAGGCAAAGGATAGGCATGCAGGGGGTGGGGGGGCAGGGACTGGTGACTCTAAAGGCCTGTGGTTGGCAGACCATTGGGTTCTGTATTGTGGATTTTAAAGGCACTTTATGAATATTCATGAAATGAGTGACAGCTTTACAAGGTACCCTGACCTGGTTCACCTCCCAAATCAGGGTAGACCAGATCTTTCTTCTAGGGTACTTCTTCCCATTATTCTCTTGAAAAGCCCACTGGGAGTGGAGGGGGTGGGTGGGTGGGGAGTCAAAACCATAATGCTTTTTTCCCTCCCCGCTGGAGCTGAGGACCAAACCCAGGGCCTTGTGCTTGCTAGGCAAGTGCTCTACCACTGAGCTAAATCCCCAACCCTGCAAATGATTTTATAATGAAGTGGGGGTCTTTGAGGATGCAGACCCTTCTTTAATGCACATGTGCATCAACCAAGAAAGCACTCTGAGTTTCTGATACAGTAGGAGGGACATAAATGTTTCAAGCGAGTTTTATCACAAGGGGCGTTCTGACCACCAAGAGCCGCAGCTACGCTGGTACAATGCTTGTTTCCTTGGCTCCCTCCCAACTAGCCCCTTGTCTAATCCAGGAGACCCAGCCACCATGATACAGCCTCGGTGTCCCTTGGTTACTTTATATTTAACTCCTTGCCTACCCAGTCTTATAATCATTCGCTAATTCATTCATCCACACATCCATCAAATGGTACTGAGTCTGTGTTTTGTGCTGGGTACTGTGCTAGGTCCTGAGGACACAAGACAGATAATGAAATGGTTCTGGGTCTCGTGAAAGGGAGGAGGCCAGTGCTGGATTTCAAGATGAGGCCAGGAAGAGGGGTGGGAAGAGATAGGGTGGAGCTTGAGGCCTGGGGCTATGAAAGAGGGTGGAGGGAACAGATGTTTACAAGAAAGAAAGAACGATGGGATGGGGTTGGAGGGTTGCTGCATCTTTTCAGAATCTGGCCTGGTCTAGGGCAGGGTCAGACCTGTGGGGCATGGAGAAGAGGTGATAGATGGTTTCTGAGGTTACGATTTGGGGTCTCAGAATATTGGGGTAGGAACAGGGACCACAGTTGGATGAGGGGAGACAACTCCAAGGGCCTTAGCTCTGAGTCATGGCCTCACGGTCTCTCATCTCCAGACAGGCACCTGGGAGGGCCAGCCGTCCCTCCACTCCTATCAGGAACCATTCATTCTCTCTGTTTTCTTTGCAGCAGTGAATTGAGACAACTGACTCTAAGTAGTTTAATTTGGGAGCCTCGGGGCTGTCCCTTCCAAGGAATGCTGGCTGAAGTGGATGGAAAATTAGAGAATCCCAGGAATGGCAGGACAGAGACGGTGTAAAGCATTTCAGCCACACTCTGGGAGGATCTGTTCTTTATACGGTCTCACCTCAGACTGGGCGGGCCGCGCCCTTAGTTTTGTCGTCCATAAAAATGGATGCAATGATGTCATCACACAGGACCCCGTCGAGAATTAAGTTGCCGCCTCCAGTACACCATCCTGAAGCAGGACAGGTGCTTGCTAAGCGTCCGCTTCCACCCTCAGCCTCAACCTCAACTGATGTATGGCCCCAGTGGAAAGAGAGTATTCTGGACTGTCTTACCTTGGGATCCTTGACATCTCGCACCTACCCGTGTGTAATTACCATTGAGGTGTGGTAATTAATGACAATTACCATCAAGTGTGGCCTGAGGGGTCAACAGGTCTGTAAAGAGCAGGGAGAACAGAGGTCCCACAACAGCTCTCTGTGTGACAAATAGGGGTGGGAAGTGGTGTCACTGGCTTGAAAGGGCCTGGGTGGGGCTGGAGAGATGGCTCAGAGGTTAAGAGCACTGGCTGCTCTTCCAGAGGTCCTGAGTTCAATTCCCAGCAACCACATGGTGGCTTACAACCATCTATAATGAGATCTGGTACCCTCTTCTGACCTACAGTCATACATGCTGTATACATAATAAATAAATCTTTAAAAAAAAAAAGAAAAAAAAAAAAAGAAAGGGCCTGGGTGGCCAGAGGACTTAGAAGATGGTATGACTCTGCTGCTGTTAGCCACATAATCGTATGACACTATTCGATATCTTTGGGTTTTACTTCCTCACTTAGAGGACACAGCTTGCGCCAGTTGGCTCTATTCACCACGTAGAGCTCGTGCACACACTGGGAAGAGCCTACAGTGTGGACGCCAGGTCAAGGAGTTAGTAGTGCTTCTGTCTCCTCATTGGTGGAGGGTGGGGTATTAACAGAGCTTCCCCTCTCCTCCCTCACCTACTGGGCCCCAAAAGCTGACCAGACACACTCTTCGATACATACAGAAGCCTTTGACCTCTTACTGTCCTTGTCGTGGAAAATCAGCTGTTTGCAAAAGTCCTCCCACTCTTCAACTTGTAGCACACTCTCGGCCACATGGCCACCTTCTGTTGAGCCAACTGGAGTATGGAGATCAAGGACCTTGGTTTGCCCTGCGGAGGAGTTGGTAATTTTCCCTTTCAGATCTAAGGCCTGTGGTAAGATAAAGATCTCAGCTTCTTCTTCTTCTTCTTCTTCTTCTTCTTCTTCTTCTTCTTCTTCTTCTTCTTCTTCTTCTTCTTCTTCTTCTTCTTCTTCTTCTCCTTCTCCTTCTCCTTCTCCTTCTCCTTCTCCTTCTCCTTCTCCTTCTCCTTCTCCTTCTCCTTCTCCTTCTCCTTCTCCTTCTCCTTCTCCTTCTCCTTCTCCTTCTCCTTCTCCTTCTCCTTCTCCTTCTTCTTCTTCTTCTTCTTCTTCTTCTTCTTTTTAATCTCCTTTGCAGAAAATCCTCAAAATCTTAGAAACTTCTAGAAGCCTTTATTCCATCCTCTTCTCCATTTTTGCAGAGGAAAGCACAAAGGACCCGGAGTGGGGAGAGGAAGAGCCTTAGAAAGCTTAGCAATTGATTGTCCTCGATCTCCTTCCTGGACCCTATCTTTGACCAGGAGGGGCCTGACTGATGTAGAGAGGAATGAGAGGAAGGCTCATTGGGAGGTTACCGCCATAGTTCAGTATGATATGATGGGGGCCTATGTGGAGTGGGAAGGGGGTTAGATGTTTAATCCAACGACAATCGTCATAGTAAACTGGTGACTGGTGACTGGATGTGTGAGCTTCAGCGGGAACAGAAGACGCCTGTTGTTGGTTGGTGCAGGACAAGGCATGTGTAGGAGGTGAGAGTTCGGAGGGTGGGCAGTGAGCTTTAGGCAGGCTTGGGGAAGTAACCGTGGGACATGCAGAGAAAAGCGTCCAGTGGATAGTGAGTGGCTGTGTGGCCTGAGCTCAGAGTGCAGATGGAGCGTGAGACGTGGTGCTCCACCTGCCAGATCTAGAAACTGAACCATGGGAGGGGAGGGTCAGCAGAGGAGAATTCAGGGCAAGGTATAAATAGAGGCACGGATACCTTCCCTGGGAGGGTTATTCCTGCCCTCCAATCACCTTTCTCTCAGACCAGCACTGCACATAATGGTGTGTGTGTGTGTGTGTGTGTGTGTGTGTGTGTGTGTGTGTGTGTGTGTTTATAGAACAGAGCTAACCGCTGAGAGGCTAAGTGGCTTTCTCTGATGCCCTGAATTCAGCATTAAAAATCGTCCCCGCTAACCTGCCATCTGATTTCTCTCCAGCTGGCTGGTAATTTCTGTTAAATCCCAAATGACCATGTGTGAGGCTCCCGGGGGCCTTCAAAGAACACAGGTCCCAGGAACACAAAAGCGCCTGGGAGATTTCTCAGCCCAGGGAGCTTAAGCTTCTTTTTTCTTTAATTTTTAAATAACTCGTTCCAGATTTAGCAAAAGATCCATTCAGAAGGAGCCTGGCCAGGCAGTGTGAGTTGACAGCTCTGTTTCTGAACAATCCATTACTGATTCAGTGCCAGCCACGAAGCCAGCAGGTGCTGAGCTAAACGAAACTTGTAGGAGCACACACCGAGAGATGAGGAACAGGGAGAGTGACGGCAGCCTGCGCTCAGGGTGGTCCCTCCAGAGAGGAAGACAAGAGGGTTGGGGTGAGTGTCTCTCCCCACTTGGTATAGGGAAACTTACGTGTTCCCCGGTGTGCTGGGTATTCCATTAGACCTTTCCATAAGTGATGACTTAGTCCTCGTCCGTGACCTGTGGGGCATGGCACATCTCCACTGGACAGATAAGCGAATGGGACCTTTGCAGGTGGTAGGTGTGTTTGAGGGTGGACAGTGAAGAGACTGCCAATGTGAGAGAGAACGGCCAGAGGCCTGTGGAAGAGTCCAGAGCAGAGAAAGAAGCAGACTGGACATGGCCGGGCCTAGGGAGGCAGGACAGTGGGAGAGAACAGTGAGATAGATAGATAGATAGATAGATAGATAGATAGATAGATAGATAGATAGATAGACAGACAGATAGAATAAGTCTGAGCGGGAGATGAAGATATGTATAGTGAGAATAGCTGGGTTATAAGAAGGATGCGTAGCTGTGGAGGGGAAGCCTGTGGACTGGAGGGATTTTAGGGTAGAGAAGGAGGTGAGAAGGGCCAGGACGCCAGCATGGACTTTGAACTGTGTAACAGGTACTTGTGATGCTGAGGGAGCCTGGAGGCCCCACAGCCCTAGCCAGATGTCCCTTCTGTCAGAGGCAAGGGGAATGACTCCTTTTGGTAGGTGGGAACCGGTTTCACAAGTTTCTGAGGAGTTCTGGCTTTTATCTAACCACCAGAAATCCTCCTATAGTCCAGGCTGAGCTCATTTCTGACTGTTTGGACAGCCTTTGAGACCCAACAGTGATCGGTTACAAAAGGCCGCTGCATTCAAGCATCTGATTCTGGGTCCAGAGCTCTCTTCTCAGTGACGTATTAGCAGGGCAGGAGGATGGTGTGGTAACTGCTCTTCTCCAAGACTGTCCCAGGGAACTGATTTCGGTATCCATCCCCTCTTGTATCTCCCTTCCATAGGGTATCTGGGCTAGCCCTATGTGGCTGCTGTGGAGAAAATGATGCTAGAGATTTCTGAAGCTAGGGCCAGGTGACATAGAGCTTGTTCTCTGAGATGCTTAGATGTTATGAGAAGCAAGTAGCTATGGAAGACGTCTGACTTCTTGGAGACTAACTACCATGCTGTTTTGAAGCCCAAGCTAATCACGAGAATGGGGGTATAGAGGAAGATGCCCCGTCTCTCTCCAGCTGCTCAAACTATCCCAGCTGAGGCATAAATCATGTGAGTAAATAGTCATTTGAGATGACATTCCCAGTAGTGTCTCCACATGTCTCCACCTCAGCTCTTTTCTGATGGTAACTGTGAGAGGCATCGTGGAACATCTACCCACCAAGGCCCAGGTGACCCTCAGGATTGTGGGAAATAATCGTTGCTGTACACAACCAGGTTTTAGAGTAACTCATTTTCCAGTGACTTAGTGATATGTCAAAACTCAACCCAAACAACTAATTTTCAGGATTACTTTACCCATAATAGACATTATGAACAGTTTGTATTGGCCATTTATTATGTGTCAAGGACTGTGCTAAATATTCTTTTTAAAAGGGATTTTGAAAGCTTTAAAGTGTGTGTGTGTGTGTGTGTGTGTGTGTGTGTGTGTGTGTGTGTGTGTGCTCACTCATGTGTGCACACATGAGTAGAGGTACCTGTAAAGGCCAGAAGAGGGTGTGAGATCCACTGGAGTTCAGGTTATATATATATATATATATATATATATATATATATATATATATATATATATATATATATATATATATAACTTTTGTGGCTCCCATATAGGAGTAAGATCTCAATGTATCTGTCTTTCTGTGCTCAGCTTATTTTACTTAACGTGACATCCTCCAGTTCCAACCACAATACTAACAATGGCAGGATTTCATTCTTTTTCCTAAGCCTATCTTACTGTGTATAGTTATCCAGTAAACTTACTTAACATACTAGGAAGGTCCAGGGATGTTCTATATTAAGCCCAAGGTCACAGACTAGTAAGTGGAAAGGTCAGGCTTTAAATCCCCCATATGCAAACTCATGTGTAGCACCATTACATTTTAAGCTTCTCGATAGGAGGCAGGCAACTCTCAGAGGACCAGACTGATGGGTGGACTCAGATCTAGGGACTGGCCTCGGAAAGCTTCACCAAGCTTAGAGGGCTTGTCCTGGGAGGGGTAAAGCAGCTGTTGAGACCTACAGCTCTGGCTTTGTGGATTCATTCACACGGAGAAACAAATAGATGTGACCTTTTCCTTTTGAAATGGTTTTCAAGGGAAGCCAGTGCTGCCAGCAGGGTCTAGATTGATGGCATCGGATGCCGAGACACGGAGCCTCTACCTTCTGTCACTTCGCTTGGCACGTCGGGTCAGATCAGCCAGAACCACAGCCAGGCTCAGAAATGTCACATCGATTGCTTACTCAGAACACGTTCCCCTGGCCTTTCCTCCCATCTAGTCTGTGGGACGAGGGGGCCTGCTGTAGATTTCATGTCTGCAGGGCAAAAGGAGCAGACAAGGAGACCTGAGTCACGTCAGAAGGCACAGATAAGGGAAGGTGGAAGTCTCACATGAGGACCCATAGGCTGACGTTTGGGGCTGCTCCTTCTCCCTCCGGGTGGGCCTTGGGGAGCCCCAGGCGAACGAACACACAGAGGCTCTGTCACTGGGTAGCATGGCCCCTGCAGGACTGCTTGAGAACAGAGTGCCGGGCAGGGCTGACTTCCTGGGACTCCGGATCGGGGCCTCTGTGTGCAAAGATGCTTTCCATCAGCCCCCACCTCATCTGCTACACATCTACAGCCCCTCCAAAGCGTCGGCCATTTGAGGGCAGGTGAGCATGGGTGCCACCTAGAAAACAGCGTGAGGCGGTGTTGAAAAGCACTAGATGACCCCTGTTACAAGAGGAATCAGATTGGTGGGCCAGATCCTATACCCTCAGCCTCCCAGGGCCTCCATCCTACACCCAGATTCCCTTCTCATCGGAACCCTGCCTGCTCCTCAGAGCCTGCCTGGCCTTCCCCTCCATTGGAAAAGCCCACTTTCCACCCTGGGTATTTTGCTTCCCAAGCCTCCCTTTGAGTTCTGCTTACCTTTTGTTTTCTGTACCCACACACCATGTGTATTATTACATTGACTTACTTAGTCTTCCATACATTGATTCTTTTATTGTCCTTAAACTGACTGATTTTTGAAAGAGAAACAGTATGATGCAAACCAGAACCATTTGCTATAAATAGGAGTCACCTGTATGAACAAATACAGTGTTGGCTGCCAAGGACCTGGGCTTGCAACTTACTCTGTGTTTATGGAAGGGAATATTGCCATCTGTGAAAGATACACCAACGAGACACTCTTCTACAGGGAACCAAGGTAGTCCGGCAGAGTGGCATTGGCTGCTGACTCTTCCATTAATGCTAATTAATTAATGAATTAATGTTCGGCCTGAAGATCTCTTCTCCCACCCATGGCTTCATCTTCACGTTTTGATAATCATGGACATTCCAAATTTAGCCTTGCCTCCAAATTTAGGTTCTCTTGCTGTTCTGTGGACATCGCTGAGTTCTTTTTCCAAATATTTATAGCAACAGGGTCCTATTTTATAGTAAGCAGACAACACTCACGGTGATTTGTCTGTCATCTAGATGTCCTTAGTCTCAGTTCTAGCCTGCCAGAGGTCTCAGGCCCCGTGAGTCAACAACCATGCTCTTCGTGGTGTGCGTGCAGGATGAGCGAGCTGCAGGATGAGCGAGCTGCAGGATGAGTGAGCTGCAGGATGAGTGAGCTGCAGGAGATGAGTGAACTGCAGGATGAGTGAGCTGCAGGAGATGAGTGAGCTGCAGGATGAGTGAGCTGCAGGAGATGAGTGAGCCACAGGATGAGTGAGCTGCCGGATGAGTGAGCTGCAGTAGATGAGTGAGCTGCAGGAGATGAGTGAGCTGCAGGAGATGAGTGAGCTGCAGGAGATGAGTGAACTGCAGGAGATGAGTGAACTGCAGGATGAGTGAGCCGCAGGATGAGTGAGCTGCAGGAGATGAGTGAGCTGCAGGAGATGAGTGAGCTGCAGGAGATGAGTGAACTGCAGGAGATGAGTGAGCTGCAGGATGAGTGAGCTGCAGGTTTGCATGCAGCATCTTCTGTGCTCCATGCTGACCACTCAGGTTTGTCCTGCTGAAAGGAATTCAGTGCCTTGGGACTGCTTCACTGGCCCGGGCTACTCTGAAGCTGATTTCATAGCACCATATCAAATGCTACGCACACAAGCCACTTCCTGGCTCAGATCAATCATTCTTTGCAGTGTACAGTTCAACAAATTTTGTACAATGAAAAGAATTTGCAAAATCAAATGCATCGTGCATGAGGGCTTATTGTCTGGAGTTGTACACATTAGTGAAAGGGAGCACTTGAAATCGGTGGACCCACTACATGTATTCATTGCTTCCTCATCCATTCAGCAAACTCTAGCAAAGCACCTACTGTGTGCCAGGCCTTGGGGGTGGTGGGGGGTGGAAAAGTAAGTTGTGTTTCTACTCTGGAGAGGGTCATCATTCAGAAAGGGTGATAGCCTGAGTCCGGAACAATCGCTGCAAACCAAGGCAACCCAGGCACGAGCCAAGTGCAGGGAGAGTTGGAGAACCCTGAGTTCCCACTGAAAGACCTGGAAAAAGTAACACGAAGCGATGACCTTTGAATGAAGCTTTGAGAACGAGCCAGGCTTGTCAGAGAAAGGGCATTCCAGGCTAACAAACAACCAGGGAGCAAGAGCCCGGAGGCTCCTGTCTGTGTTTTCTGAAAGTGATCAATTTCCAGAGCTGGTTACAGTCTAGGATATCTGTGGGGAGGAACAGGAGACAGAGAGAGAGGTGGTAGACCTGGAAGGGCTTTCGGTGTCTAACAAAGGGGTGCTGTTGGGGTCCCTTAAAGGGGGAATGTAACAGAGTGGCTAATTCTGCTCACAGAGTTCTGCTGGGCCTGTGAGTTCCTGGCACAGAAGCTCAGTTTCTCATGATGGAAGAGGCACATGGGAGTGAGCAGAGAGCAGTGCTCAGGGATTCTAGGGAGGTGCTTGCACGGGGAGCAGTGCCCCAGGAGAGATGGCCCCCTTTTGACAGTCTGTATTCAGTTTTCTTTGGGTTTCAGAAGTGATGGTTGGCATTTCAGCAGCCCTTTTGGGCCCCAAAGCTGCCTTGAGGATGAAAGCCAAGCATGGAGATGGCCGAAGAAAAAGAGCAGACAGCAACCTTGTATGTCATCTCTTCTGCGTGAAAAATATACAAGGTGTGTGTGTGTGTGTGTGTGTGTGTGTGTGTGTGTGTGTGTGTGTGTGTGTGTGTACACACACAGGTGCACATGCAGGCGTGTGTGCAATTGAGACCAGGGACTAATGACTGATGTCTTCCTCACTTTTCACCTGGATCACACCGATTATGCCAGCCTGGCTGGCCAGCGAGCGCCAGGGATTTTCCTGTCTCCACCCTCCCAGTACTGGGATCACAGGCTACACTGAGCTTTTCAAATGGATGCTGGAGATTCAAACTCAGGTCTCTTGTGCTTGTCTGGCAGGCACTTTACTGACTCAGCCATCTCGCCAGCGCCCAGGCCTTTATTTAAATTAGCATGACTTTGGGGGTTCTAGGGTGCTCAGCCAAACCTAACAGCAATTCATGAGCGCCTCTTGGACTTCTAGGCCATGGTGGATAACTTTCCCATCTGGGTCTCCTTTGTACCTACTGATGTTATTTGTGTGTTGGGTTTTGTTTTGTTCTGTTTCTTGATCTTACTTCTTGATTTCCCTGGTGGTTTTGCTGACTTTTGTTTCGTTGTTTTGTTTTGTTTTTTTTTTCAATCAGACAGATGGAATTTCACTACGCTACCCAGACTCATTTTTAACTCATGGATGGGCTCAGGTGGTCCCCCTGCTTCATCCTTTCCAGTCCAGCAAGGACTGCAGGTGGGCCTGGCTTTCTGGTCAATTTCAAGGGGATGCCAGACAGTGTATAAAGCAGTGTTATCAAAGGCAGGACCTGCCAGTCCTGTGTGTAGCTTTAAAACGTACAGTGACACAGACTTTCAACCTTCAGGCCTCATTTCCCCAAGAGCACGCTGGGTGTTGTTCATCTCTCGTCCCCCAAGCCCGAGCTGCTGAGCACAGAAGGGCAGATTGCTCACAGGGCTCATGCCAAAGCTCATTGATTCCATTTCCCTCCTCTCTGGGACCTTGGCTTTTCCGGAACCTTCGGTCTTGGTAGCTCTCCAACGACTTTAAGTGGATTTTAGAAGTTCACATTTTACATAATTTTCTAGCTATGGTTGGCAGTACGGTTGGTCTGATACGATCTAGTTGGTCGAAGCTGGGATCTGAAGTCGCATTTCTACCGCAGGCAGGTAGGGCAGAGGAAGTCTGGGGGAGTCGTCTAGGGAAAAGCAATTGGAGCTTGAAGGCAGGTCAGGGAGGGAGGGAAGACAGGATGAAGACATCTGGGTGATTTAGGGAAAGAGACCTGGCTGGGTCAGCCTCGGGTGGGGGGAGGGTGCTCAAGACAGACTCCCAGGCCCTGGCTCTCAGCTGGCTTGAGCCAAAGGGTGGGTGCGCCATTTTAACATTATCTGAAGGAGTGGGGCTTGGGAAGAAGTCTTTCTGATGGAAGTGGGTGCAGGGGCATCAAATGCACCGCGGACAGCGTCCTGGGCCAGTGGCATGGACTATGCCAGCTGTGGCTTCTCAATGGCCTAATACGCGTGCTTCTGCTGTCGAGTAGCTGTGGTCCTCCTCCCCTCCCGCACCTTCTCTCCACCCTGTTCCTTTTCTGCCTGCTTCTCCAGCCTTCCGGACGATTACAAGTGAGCCCCTAGAACTCATATCATCCAGTGTCCAATCACAGAGTTCTCCAATCTCTCGTGGACAAGAGTTAACATAAATCTAGCACATAGGCGCATCTCACTTCTCAGATCCTTGTCGAACTGATAGGAAAGGGCTGGAGGAGAGGCGGGCAAGGTGGAACAGGGTGTGGCTCTTTCAGGCAGCTGGTGGTATTGTGTGCACCGATGCTTCATGGACGCCATAGCCGATATATATTTCCCTGAAACTGTGAAACCCAAGAAAGAGATGGAGCTTCTAGGTGTGGATTTGTCCTATCTTCCCTCCCAGCCTAGGCGTCAGGGTCCCTTGAGTGACGCTGAGCCAGGGCTCAGTATTCCAATTCCAGGGCTCGGCATGACCTCCTTCTAATGTACCTCTATGCACGCTAAACAGAGGTTCGCTCACATTTACTCTTCAGTTGGGGAGCATCGGGGGCCCCGTCAGATTTGAGTGACCCTCCCTCCTGGTGGTGGCTTATCTAACCAAAGAGCAGGCTCTGCTCTCCACCTGGCTTAAAGGCTGCCAGGGCACAAACCATCTATTCAGGGGCAGGTGCCCTGAGCTGGAGGCCCAGAGGCACAGCCAGACTTGAGGAGTCACCGGGCCAATGTGGCTCTTATAGTCTACTAGAGGGTGGTGGGAAGGGACCAGAACATTGCCTGTAGATCAGTTTCTGCTTGCCTGACCCAAGGCCTGATCATGGAAGACCCTACTTACTAGCATTTGACTTTTCTCTGGGCTCAGGGAGGAGTCAGTCAGGAAGTTAAGTGGCTTGATTTATTTTTTTGGAAATTTGGCTGTAGATAAAAATGGATGGGACGGGAAGGGATTGTGGAAACGGTTTGGATCTGCTCTATCGGGAAAGTTCAAGGAAACATCGGCTCTTCTCTTCACTCAGCCGAGTCGGGGGCCATGCAGAGGACAAAGCCACAAGAGGATGTGGGCAAGGTCGGGGCGACCTCTGGATGCTCTCCTCTGAGTTAGACTCTCAGGTATAACCACAGGATTAGGGAACAAGATAGTTCTGTTTGGGCCCGTGGTTTCAAGTGTCTGTGGAAGATTTAAGAAGCTGGATAGAGCCAGGCACCAGGCAGAGATGCCGCACACCTTTAATCCCAGCCTTTAATAATCAGGAGGCAGAGGTAAGTGGATCTCTGAGTTCAGGGCCAGCCTGGTCTACAGAGGGAGTTCCAGAACTGCCAAGGCCACACACAGAGAAACCTTGTCTTGAAAAATCAAAGGAAGAGGGAGGGGGATGGATTGACAGTTAAGGTCTAAACGAGAGATTTGGATTTGGTCTTGGGTCAGAGTGGACCTCTCTGGTCCCCATGCTTCATACTCCCTAAGGTGGGTGTTGACTATGTGTGGGTTACATCCTTAGCTTTCACCCCGTCCACATTTTCTCAAACTGTCTTTTATTAGGCCTCTCCAGAAGGTCATGCTCTGTGGCTGGCCCTGTCTGTGATCCCCAGTCCTCCTGACAATCCATCCAGCTATGCCTGTGGGGAGCTGGAGTTTGGACCGGAGTGTGCCTATCTTTAATTTTTAAAAATGATTATTATTATTATTATTATTTATTTTATAAATCATTTGAGCATTTCATACAATGTATTTTGATTACATTCATTCCCCATTCCTCACCCAACTTCTCCCAAATCCACTCCCACCTTCCAGGCCACTCCCAACTTCATGTCCACCTATTTATTTATTTATTTTCCCCATGTCCTTTAAAAAAATCCTTTAAAGATTTATTATTTTGTGTATGAGCATTTTGCCTGCCTGCATGTTTGTGCATTGTGTGTGTGTGTGCCTGGTGCCTGCTGAGGTCGGAAGAGGGCGTCAGACTCCACCAGGACTGCAGTTAACAGATAACTGGGAGTCCACATGTGGTGCTGGGAATTGAACCCAGGTCCTCTGCAAGAGCAACAAGTGCTTTTGATGGCTGCTGAGTCATCTCTCCAGTTCTTCCTCCTTCTCCTTCTTCTTCTATTTTTTATTAAATAACTCACCAAGTCCAGTTTGTGCTAACTATCTCCTCATGAATGTGGAACTATTCACAGGAATGTGGTCAACCCACCAGGACTCACGTCCTTAAAGAAAACTGTCTCTGTCTCTCTCTCTCTCTCTCTCTCTCTCTCTCTCTCTCTCTCTCTCTCTCTCTCTCTCTCAGAAGCTATCCATTGCCCACAGCTCCTCAGTTAGGGAAGAGGCTCATGACCTCCTGCTCCCTCCATGACAGACCGTTGACTGGCTTGATCTTGTACAGCTCTTGTGCAGACAACCACAGCTGCTGTGAGCGCGTGAGCCGCATCAGTGCTGTGGTTCTGTCCTACACAGAAGATGCTGTTTGTCTCCAGGTCCTCCCCAAACTCTGGCTCTTACAGTCTTTCCACCTCTCTCTTTTTTTCCCCAGTGGTCCCTGAGCCTTGAAGAGGAGTGTGTGTGTGTGTGTGTGTGTGTGTGTGTATGAGACAATCTCTGCACTTTGATCCATTTTGGGTTTCTACATTAATCACTACCCACTGCATAAACCTCTCTGATGAGGTCTGAGAGCTGCAGTAATCTGTGGATGGAGAGATACAGGCTACTGTGTCCATTTAGCAGAACGGTTGTAGTTACAGGTTCACCCCTGAGGCCCGTGAGTACCCCAACCACGGGTTCCTGGCCAGGCTCACAGTAATACCCTGCAATCTTGATGTTCTAATGGGAGATCAAGAACTCATAAGTGAATGGGCTTTCTAACTTCTCAAGGCTGACTCAGCCCTTGTGAGAATCATGGAGGAGGGCACACGTGGAAAAGGCATTGTTGGGGGAAGCTCGGTGGTACTGGAAGAATCTTGAGGAATGTACTCTAAACTTAAATTGCAGTGCACAGGTCATGGTCCAGTATTCGGCTCCCGTTAACACCTGCTTTACAATGTACTCTGCTTTTCCATTGCCAGCCCCAAGGCCTCTGGACCAGACCTTAGTGCCTTTGTGATCATGATATATGCATGTATCTTTGTCCTACAAGATAGGCTTCCCCACATCTCCTTCCAATGCGCCAGGACATATCCAATGTCACCTCTTCCCTGCTGCTTCCCTGTGATGCCGTGGATACCCATCCACGTGTAATTACACTAATCTGGTGTAACTGAGGACACAACCTGGCCCCTTTATGTTTACACACTTGTCTCACCTCTCTGCTGCAAACTCCCCAAAGGCCCCTTTACATCCTTCTAGAGGTGGTACCTCATCCAAGGCCAGTCACACAGGTACGTAAGCATTGTTGGAGACACCTGTCAATAAAAACCATCACACATGCACTCGAGAAAACTCTTTAGCTTGGCTGCGGAAGACTTGACCTCAGGCCTCATCTCTCGCTTTCATACTTGGCTTCCTGAGTCACCTGGATGGGGCATTTCTCTAAAGGAAGGATAGAATCAATGGTTCAGATTGAACCCTATCCGGATGCTCTGAAATTGACAGGCTCATTCCACTTCCTACAGACTGAGAGTAAAGACCCCAAAGACACAATGCCCTTCTATCCACAGCTCAGAGGCTTGCAGATCTGGCCAGCCTATGTGGCAATGGGAGTCAGGGAAAGCTTTAAGGAAGAGGTGCTGGGGGCGGAGGAGGAGGAGGAGAGTACAGAGGGAGAAAGGACCAGAAGGACAGACGTTCACAATAGCACACGAGAAATAGTGTATGCGTGGGCCAGGGAGGACTAGCTTAGGTGGGCCAGGCGGCTCTCCGTCCCTCGGAGTTGCTTGTCACATCTCAGCGGAGCTGGCCCAGGACCTCAAGGAAGGTATGCTGACCGCACTCTGGGGCTTGTTTTGTGTCCCAAGTTTATTTGCGAGTCATCGGAGGCGGCTTGGCACATCTGTCTTTCTGACTTGCCAGGTGCCGCATGCCATGCCGGGTCCTGTGCCCAGAAGGGGTTTCGTAAAGGCTCAGCAGGGAACTAGCAATCAACCAAACAGCCTTGGAGGATTTTGTTCAGTGCGCTCGGGGGCAGGGCTGAGGGCTGAGTAATTTTCCAAAGCTCTGGAGGCCTGGCGAGGCCGGTGGTGAACTCACAGGGGTAAATTGCTCGCCCCTGTGAAGTGAATGAGCTCTCCCAGGGCACTGAGCGGTTAGAGGGAGAAGTAATTCACTAAAATGGTGCCTCCTGCTGCAGACACACAGGAGCTTGGAAATTAACTTATCACCGAACATTTCAGAGGAGAATTATTTTATCAGGATGGCTGTAATAGAGACTGGAGCTAGTCTTGTGATTTCCCCAGGCTGGCAGATCTTGAGAGGCCCAGGCAACATCTGTTCATGTAACCGTGCTTGTGGCGATAAAACTTTGTCTTTTGACTCCAGTGATGCTGCTAGGAAACTGAGAACCAGAAAGTGGGGAGGACCCCAGAGCCATTCAAGGATCCTTGGTTCCCAGAGTGGTGTCTGTGCTCTGCTGACTTCTCATAGCCCTGGGGATGTTCTCCTCCCTGTTAGGAGGTCCCTGCATGTGTGACTGGGTCCTTTCATGGCACCTAACTCTTCATCGTACGTACTTCCCCCTGTCTGCAGGTCCGGAGACAGAGTCCCTCCGGCCCCTGCTGCGTGAGCTGTGACTGGTCCATGGTGTTTCCCAACAATGAGAGCCTGTAAAGAGTCAGAACTCTCATCCTTGGGAATGAGAATTTGGAAAAGAAGCCAAGAACACAGGCAGGGGAACGTCCTGGTGCCTGCCCAGGGTTATGTGTGACCCCTTAGCTCCGGGTACTTCGTGACAGAGGTGTGTTCAGAGGATGATGGGAGCAGAGGCATGGTTATGAAACTCTGTGGAGGGAAGCCCTGAAAACCCTGTGACAGGGTCTGTGAGGAGAAAGGTATTTGTTACAAGCCTGACAACCCCATCCCCAGAACCCACATGGTGGAAGAAGAAAACCAGTTGTCCATTGACTTCCACATGTGTGCTATCACACACACACACACACACACACACACACACACACACACACACACACATACACACACACACACACCCCACGCTTGTGTACATGTGTGCACACACACACAAATAATAAATAAATAAATGTAATCTAAAAGGAACCTGTGACTGACTCAATAATGGCTAACAAATCGTCCATGTCCTCTGCCCACAGAGGAGGCCTGCTGGAGAGAACCTCTAGAGCAGTGGTTCTCAACCTGGGGGTCATGACACCTGGGGGTGTCACATGACCCTTTCACAGGGCTTGCCTAAGATCATCCCCAATGTCAGATCTTTACGATTCCTAACAGTAGCAAAGTTACAGTGATGAAATAGTAACAAAATAACTTTATGGCTGCGTGTGGGGCGGGGGGGGGGGGGGGGGTGTCACCACAACGTAAGGAACCGTAGTAAAAGGTCACAGCCTTAGGAAGGCTGAGAACCACTGTCTAGAGCCTTGGGTTGGAACTGCCCTTAAAACTCACCCATTGTTGCTGGGTGGTAGTGCACGCCTTAAATCCCAGCACTCAGGAGGCAGAGCGAGGCGGATCTCTGTGAGTTCAAGGCCAGCCTGGTCTACAGAGCGAGTTCCAGGACAGCCAGGGCTACACAGAGAAACCCTGTCTCGAAAAACCAAAGAAACCCCTCCCCCGTTGCCTTCCTCCCCAGCCTCCTGATGTTGCTCTGTGTCTGCGTCCCAGCCTTTCTGTGTTTGTGTTCAATCAGCAACTACTATAAATAATCCAGACCTTTTGGGTTACAAGACCACCACTCTGGACAGCGGCCCACTATTTCAGGACCCCTGCTCATAGACGAGTCAAAAGCCCATTTGAGCTCAGGGACCCTAGTGGCAAATGGTGTCCACGACTTTCCCCGTATAGGTCGCTGTGCAGTGAGTGAGTCCGCCGTCTCTCTCCCCGGTTCTCGCTGAGGGGCTGACTTGAGGAAGTCAGCCTGGTTTGCCGTGCTGAGACACTGCCTGGGACGCAGGCAGAGGCCAGAAGATCGCAGAGGTAGGGACACAGGTGGAGGCCTGACCGCTCACCTCAAGTGTTAGGAAGCTGACCTGAGCCGTGTTTCCCCAGACATGGTCAGGAGGAAGGGGCTGGGAGCAAGAGCTCAGAGATGGCCCCAGGAAGTAGGGATTCTGTCATCTCTGTCACCCTGGGTCATTTATTCTACTGGACCCCTCTTTTTTCCTTCCTTCCTTCCTTCTTTCTTTTCTTTTTCTTTTTTTTTTTTTTTTTTTTTTCGAGACAGGGTTTCTCTGTGTAGCTTTGCGCCTTTCCTGGAACTCACTCTGTAGCCCAGGCTGGCCTCGAACTCACAGAGATCCGCCTGCCTCTGCCTCCCGAGTGCTGGGATTAAAGGCGTGCGCCACCACCGCGGGTGCCCCTCTTGCTGTATCTTTGTCCTATCCACTCCCGGTGCTGGGATGGGAGCACCAGACAGCGGTGAGGAGGCGCTCGCTAAGCAGAACAAGGTGAATGGTGGCTGACTCCCTGGCCTCCCCAGAGGCGCCTGCGCTCTGCAGCGAGCTCTCCAGGGGTGGGAAAGCCCAGCTTGCCCAACAGGTATTGACCCCAGTTTCCCTTCTCATTTCCTTTAAGGATCTGGCCTGGCTACTCTATCGGCTGTGGTGACAGGAAGGTCATGCGTCCTTCCATGTGGAGAGGAGCGACACCCTTGGCTTCCTTCTCCTCTCTGGGGACTAAGGAGTGAGTTCACCTGGCTGTTGGAAGGTAAACACTGGTTGGGCCTTGTGGGTTCTTCTCACTTCCTGTTAGGTGACCTGGAGGCCCCACTGCCCGATCTCCAGGGGCCCCGTGCCCCTGGCCCAGCCCAGGCGTTTCTATTTCGAGGTTCTGCCGCCAGAGGCTAGTTCTGCAGGAAAAGACCAACCTCCAACCCACCTATCTTTATCTCCCCGTGTCTTCTCTGTCTTTTCCTCAGCTGATTCAGAACTCGGGTGGGGAAGATGAGATTTGTTTTTAAAAAAAAGAAATGTGGGTTCCCGAGCAGAGCAAGGTCTTTGGAGGTCTCGCCCCTGGAATTTCTGAGTCCGGAGACAGATAGGAAGCAAAGTAGGTCAGGGTTATTGGTAGGCTGTGCCCTGGAGGGAGAGGGGTGAAGTTACCTGCCGAGTGAGGGCCCTGCCCTGCACCTGCTCTGCACAGCCTGGGCACTTAGCTCCTGTTTCTCAGAAGAACCGCAGCAGCTCCAGGCCTTTGGCCAGATTCTGAAGAACAAACACGATTCCAGGCAGCCGGGGAGAGGGAGGGCGGAGGGCGTTCCGGCATGAGTCAAGAGTCACCGACTAGACTCACCGCGCAGGAAGGCGAGCGGAGATGCTGACTGCGCCTGCTCCCTCCGGGCAGTACTGAACGGCAGGATAAAGGGTTTGGGTCTTACTGTATGGGCATATGAAGATCGCACCATGGGAACTAGAAAGGTGGCGCCAAGGGAGCAGATGGAAGACCGGAAGAGGCTGCTGCAGGGACCCGAGATACCGTCCTGTCAAGGTCACCTTCTGCTCCCCGCCCCCTCTCCAGTCCCATTCCTCTGAGATACTCAGTGTGAATGGATGGAGTATCTTTTCCCCCACACATTTCCTTTTGCACACACAAACAAACAAAACCAACTGTAGCACCCTGTCCTCCTCGCAGGAAAGCTGATGGTGACCACACCACACTCGTTCTTCTAGAACATGCTTTTTCCACTTCGCATCATCCAGCAAGCATTGTCCATCTCCTTCAATTGTGCTACTAATGATTGTATTTTAATCTGCATATAGGGCGTCCATAATTTAGTCAACCGATTTCCTCCGGATGGACATTCAGATTATTTCAAACTTTTATTAATATAAAAGGAAAGGGGGTGTAATAGATGTTCTTAAAATTCGCTCCTGTGTACTTACTTTAACATTTATTTTAGTAGAACAGATAGATGTTCAAAAGTTAATGCCTTGGGGGCCGATGAAGTGGCTCAATGAGTAAGCCTGATGACCCGAGTTCAATCCCTGGGATCCATGTGGTGGACAAAGAGAACTAATTCCTGCAAGTTGTCCTCTCATTTCCACCCACCATGGCACACACGTGTGAGCACACACACACATAAGGAGATAGACATATCTATATAATATATATATTATATATAAATATATTATATATATATAATAAAACACTTTATTATTTTTTTTACAAACTAACATTCCTGGATTAAAGAGCAGTTCCATTTAAAATTTTAGGGGCCATTTCCACACGGCCTTTTGACATTGTTTAGCAAATGAATCCCCACGGCTATGAGCATAGGTTTGGCGGCCGAAGGGAAAAGTCTGAGGAGACCATGGTAGAAGAATATTTTCATTAACCGGATCTCTTGTCTTGTCCTCAGAGAGGTACAGCTTGGAGTAATGATCTTGACAAGTAATTTAGCAATTATCTTACAAAATTGCGTTCATATTTACAGTGACCTGACAATTTCACCGCGAGGCGAACACGTAAGGAAAATGCTTTCTTCTTTCAGCCCTGCTCCATCCAGCAGCGATTGCTCCTACCAGCCAAACTCAGAGACAGCCTTGCCCTTTGACACGCATCCTGGTTGGTTTTAGGTCAACTTGACACAAGCTGGAGCCACCAGAGAGGAAGGCCTGAGAACATGCCTCCATAAAGCAAGCCTGTGTTTATTAACTAGTGATTGACCGGGAAAGGGCCCAGCCCGCTGTAGGTGGGGCTGCCCCTTGGCTGGTGGTTCAGGCTGAGCAAGCCAGTAAGCAGCAACCCTCCATGGCCTCTGCATCAGCTCCTGCCTCCAGGTTCCTGCCCTGTGTGAGTTCCTGTCCTGACTTCCTTCAGTGATGAACAGTGACGTTGACTCATAAGCCAAATAAATCCTTTCCTCCTCGGCTTGCTTTGGGTCACGGTGTTTCATTCCAGCTGTAGTAAAGTAACCCCAAGACAACATGATATCAGTTAAATAAATTGTGGTAATAAAAATGAGTGAATGAATTTAGCTGCATACCACTAAATTTGCAGATACAAATACTGTGTAATGGACACAATGTATTTACATGCACAGAATATTTGTAATTCAGAAAAATCATCCTTCTTACTGAACTATCCCAGTCTCTACATGTATAGAATAGTGAATAAAAATCAAGACTTGGGAAACTATTGCTTACTATTACCTATTGACCTACTTAGAAACAACTAAATCTAAACAAAACTATTTTTTAAAAAGCTATGCATAAAGTAAAATGTTCTTTGAAAGCTAAAAATAGGCCAGGCATGGTGGCCCAGCCTTTTAATCACAGCACTCGGGAAGCAGAGGCAGGTGGATCTCTGTAAGTTCAAGGCCAGCGTGGTCTACAGAATGAGTTCCAGGACAGCTAGGGCTACACAGAGAAACCCTGTCTCGAAAAACCAAAAAGGAAAGAAAGAAAAGAAAAGAAAAGAAAAAAAAGGCAGCTAAAAATAGGTAAAAGGTTGTCAAAGCGTGTGCGTTGGGGGGTGGGGTGGAGAAGGAGGTCTGATGGAGGAGAGATGTACAGTTAGACATACATTAATATTGATGCTCGGGCCCTTTGAAGCCGTTTGTTGGCATTACTTACGTATAATTACAAATAAATGACAACTAATTAGTTAACTTGCAAGTTAATCAGTTGATGATGTAAACTAGACAGTTTGTGGGAGTGTGCTAGAAGAGAAAGGGGAGAGAGATGAAGCAATGGGGATCCCAGCACTAGGAGGCAAGGTCTCTGCCTCTCAGCGCCACAGGATTCCCAGCCTCTCAGATGCGGATCAGGGCGATGCCGAGGGATATTGACACTCAATACAGGATTCCGGTTAGGACTGGAGAACTCTGTCATAAGAAATGGCACAGGTCCCCCGTCATGGCAGCCCTCGGTGTATCGACGACATCAGGAGCTGTCCTTTTGAAGGTTTGGGAATGACTGCTTTCCTCCTATTCTGTATGTTTCATCCTTTGGAAATTGTTATCTTATCTTGGGATGATGTACCATGTATGTATTGGGGTTCCTCTATGTAGCTTGGGCTTCAGCATGAGGCTCTCTGGGGTTGGGTGAGTTGACTAGAGGGAAGCCCCATTCTTACTTTGCAAGACATGCTCACCTCCACATCACCTCTCTGCTGCTTCAGCCAGTTGGCAACACCCTGAGGTTCAGGAGGGGCATGGCAAAAGGGTGCAGCAGATTGGAATGGGGAAGACTGTCACTGGGAAGAATTAAGAGGGACCTCATCCAGGTTGGGGCCTTTGGCTTTAAGACAGGGATACCTGATCCCTCCCCAAGGGATTTCTGTACCGAAACAATCAGCCTCCCTCCCGATCTGGCTCATGCCAGCCTTCTGTGGTAAGAAAGGGACTGAGCAGCTCCTTGGGGTTGGGTCGGGGCAGGTGGGCCAGGATGGTAGAGCAGACTCTTATCTGTGCCTTCATCCTGAGGCTCAGAGCAGAGTGTCTCAGAGAACAGCCGTAATTGTTTAATGACAGATGAAATACTCACTCTGCCCAGCAGCAGGAGAAGATGGTGAGCTGTTACTGTTATTATTTTTGATTTACAAAAGAGCGAGTCATAAAGCCCCGGGCCACTTAGCTAATGGACACATAATTCACCAGGTGCTCGCTAATGCATCATGATGTAGGCATCAGAGCTAGCTCTCTGTTTCTTTCCAGCCTTGGCCTGGTGGACCTGAACAGCACAGTTACGACTGCTCCAAACAGAGGATGTTCCTGTCCCTTTTCCATTCCATATCCTCGTTTCATGGCCTCGGCACCGAGATCTTAATCTATAAGCAATTAGGTCATTCACCGAAGAAGACATTTCAGGGACTGCAGATACAGGGATCTGTTCTCACCACCACCTAAACTACCTCTCAGTAAACACCACTCGCTGACATGGTCTGTGCAACTCGCCATGTACTCTACCCACGACGACAGGGCTCCCCTCCCAAGCTGCCTTGAAACTCTGCTCCTTCCGAAGTTCCAAATCAAATGGTGCCTCCTCTCTGGAAGACCTTGCCTCTCCTGGTTGAACTCAAGTACTCAAGTACTTCTGCACGTCCTCCTCTGCAGGCATCTAAATAGTTCCGTGGTGTGCACAGCTCCACCCTTCTCCAAGGCTCGAGGCTCCCTAGAGGGCAGGGTCTGAGGTTTCCCGAGGTAAGAGGTGTGGCAGGTTTAGCAGAGAGAGGCCATTGACTCTGTGCTCTGAACAGCACCTTGGCACGGGGCAGGAAAATTCAGCTCTTTGCTGAATACGTGGAACTGAGAGAAGGCTACAGAGGTGATCGAGAAGCAGGATGCGGGTTTATGAGACTTGTGAATTACTTTTTCTGGGAAAGGAGAGAGAGAATTATAATTTCGTGATGATAAAATTTGTTGTAACTCGGGGCTTTGTTCCAATTGCCAGGCTGGGAGTTTGACGTGTTCCCAGTTTGGTTTCGCTGGGTACAGGAAACTAATTAGACTGTGTGATTTGAGCTGGTTGTGTTTGAACATTCCCTGGCCTCTGGGAATTGAAAGTATGCATATTGTCAGTAGGGTAGAGGAAGGTAGTGGCTTCTTTAACCATAATGTACCCACATATGTGGGTTTCTTTCTAATTCCAGGTGAGGGAGGTGTCATCATTTAGATTTCAAAATATTTTGTTATACATGACTTTAATTTTCGAAATATTTATAATAATAATACTTGGCCTCCCAACCCAGCCGAGGAATCCAATATTCTACTGCCAAGGGCAATCTGTTGGAATTATTGCTTGTTAGTTCAAATAGTCTCCATGAACTTGGACTATTTGGGGAAGACGCATACTAGCTGCTGCCTCCATTGCCACCCCCAAACATAGCACTTAGTGAGTACCCACTTCTTTCTAAACTATAAAAGAATTCATCGAAATGAGTAATATTTCTTGCATTTTAAGAGGAGGAAACCGGAACCCCAAACGGATAAGTGGCTTTAGCTGAAGCCTGAAGCTGGGATTCAAACTCAGGCCCGCCAGTCCTCAAAGGTCCACAGATCTCCCAGGAGACCGGGCTGGATTCTGGGTGGGCCACGTGTCCTTAGTGAGTGTCACTGTGCCCCAGTCAGGCCCATTCAGTGCAGCAGGAAGGCTGCTTGCTAGGGGGTGTGTGGAGGGCTGGGTCCTTTCTTAGGAGAGGGGCCCTCCTCATCTATTGATGTCCACTCAAAGGCAAATCAGGACAAGAGATGCCATTGCCCGTAGTCTGAACGCTGGTGTCTCTGTGAGCCAATGCATTTGCTCCGAGATGCAGTTCCTTCAGGTTCCCGTGGGGAAGACATTGCGTGTTTTTGAGATTTGGTCTCCTCCTTACAAAATGAAACTAATAAAATTCTCTTGCTTGGGTCATAAAATGATTTTACTATTTATTGAATGGTGGTGCTGGAAATAGTACGTGAAACATGTGACCATGCCCTTGATAGGGTTGATGTCGATATTGAGCGACAGGATTCGGACCAAGGGCTTAGTTAATGAAAAGTACAGGCTGCGTCTGTGGACAATAGGAACCCTGAGCCTCAGGGAAAGCATGTGATTTATCAGGGTTTTTCCATTTGCTCGTTGAGGAACTGGATCTATGTCCCTCCACCGCACTATGAAGCTTCCCTCCCCCAACTCACTGTCCTTCATGGGGCAGGGTGGACAGAAGGAAGGTGGTCTGAACACAGCATCTGCAGCAGAAGAGAGAAGAGAAAATGAAAACACTCCTGAGGAGTGTGGGTCTCTTCCGGGTGTCTTTCGTGAGATACTCCAAGCAGCCACCTCCGTCAGAAGGGCTGAAGAGGCAAGAGGCTCCTAGCCTATTCGAGTGGCACACACAGTGTGTCGAAGGGGACATAAGAGTAGTTAAAACTCAGCTGACATTTGTCACTCCCGGAAAGCACCTCTAGTGCTCATCCCAGCAAGCTGCAGGCAGGCAGGCAGGCTGCACAGTGGGTGTAGGTGATGGATGGACGTAATATACCACAATGGCTCCGGGCTGGGCCTTGACTGCATTAGCTCCCACATTCTGGAGTGTGATACATAGATTCAATTTGCTTCTCTGGGGGATGGGCCTTACACTGGGGGCCTGTCCAGTCACATGTGGGAGCCAGGGAGGGGATCATGACCAAAGATCACACGGTAGTGGGGAAGGTAGGGGACATGGGCTACCTTGCTGCCACTCATGATGGCACAGTTCACCTTGGACTGGAGGACCATGGGAACGATGGCCCTTCCTGTGAAAATGGACCATTCCTTCCTGGGGTTGACTCATCCCAGACCATTAACTCCATTTCAGACACAGTGGGTGAGGCAGTCGGAGAATAGTTAGCAATGCACATTTCTGGAACCTTCCCAGTTTGTTTAAAAATTGTTTTCTTTTGTGCTTCTGGCTCATTCTTCTTAGCAGTATTGCAGTTTTGCAATATTTTTCAATGTTGCAAAATCGGTTGATTGTTTTCCAGAGCCTTTGGCTCACTCAGACAAAAGGGAGCTTGGATTAGTGAGGAGAACATTTGATTAGCAACTCATAAATCTAACTGGCTCTGTGATCTTGGCAAGTCCACTCTTTCAACAAACATTAGAGCCCTGGTTATGTGCAGGGGTGTTCTACTCAATGACTTGGAAGATGTCAAGATTTACAAAACACCTCCTGCCCTCAGGGAAGCACCTCTCACTTTCCCTGAAAGATAAGTATCATGGGATAGTCACAAGCTTCCCATCAGATTGTAGTGAGGACCAAGCATGGCAGTATTCAGCACCCAGGGGACTCAGTATAACGAGTGCTCAGCACATCTGGCAATGCTATGGGAAAGATTTGCCTTTTTCCCCCCTTCCTTATCCACCAATTGTCTTAGTAGCAGAAGCGTTATAACGGAAACTTTTCTACTTTAATTTGATGGTGACTTTTATTTTAATAAAAGATACTTGGGCAAGGGAGATGCTTGGTCAGCAAGGCAAGTCATGGCATCAGAACCTCAGCATCCTCATAAGAAGTGTAAGGTACCACTGAGTGTCACAATGCACATCTGTGACCCCAGCACTCAGGGTGTGGGGCAGGCATATTCTTGGAGCTGTTTGGCTTGTCAGCCTAGCTGAGCTTCAGGCTTAATCTCAAGGAAGAACATGAAAGAACAGGGTACCTGACAACCTCCTCTGGCCTCCATGCTCACACATGGTACATGCACTCACACACACATGTGCATTCCTCCCTCCAATGAAACACATTGTAATCATTTTTGTTGATCTAAGGATATAGACTTCAAGAACTAAATTGATAAACTCAACCTTTAAGTAAGTCTGAGGAAACTGGCTGTTGGGACAGAAACTGGCCGCAGGTGCAGGGGACTGCCTGCCAGGGTCATTGTTTCCATGAGGGGCCATGGAAAGATATACAGTCTGCTAAAAGAGAAGAAGAAATGGAGTCCCAACTTATCCTGGCAGCAGGCAACTGGACAGCTGGGCCATGGAATGGGTGTGAGCACACCTTGAGTCTGCCAGGCTCTCCATCACAGGACTGGAAGGGAGAGGTCCATAGAGACAGCTTGATGAGCACAGGAGATGGATAGATGAGGTGCTTAAATTCCCCTGCGATCCATCCACACGAGAAAGCACATGTTGAGTCTAAAAAGCCCAGGCAGGCAGAGGGCTGAGTGCTCTTTGGGGGCACATGAGTGAAGCGGGGTACACTTTCTGGATTCAGAGCTCTAGCTTTCCGCATAGCAGAAAGGGCAAAGCTCAGGGAATGTCCATCTCCATGTAAACTTCTGCTACTCCCTAGATTAGTCAGTCAGATTTCTGTCACTATAAAAAAAATTACCCAACTTAATTTTTTAAAGAGGTTTGTTTGGGCTCACGCTTTTCTTTGAGTCTCTAGTAGGGCTGACAGAGGCAACAATGAGGAGCATGTAAAAGAGATAAACTACCCATTCCATGGCCAGGAAGCAAAAGGAAGAGAGGAGACCACAACCCCACAATGTCTTTTGAGAGCGTATCCTTAATGACAGAAGGATTCCCCGTTAGCCTCACTACAAATGTTTCGCCACCTGTCAGTGGGACTAACCTGGCGACCGAGCTCTAAGTATATGGACCTTTGGGAGACGTTCAACACTCACACCATCATACTCTCCCCACGTCCTGAATCTCTCAAGATTGCGCTGGTAAATTTCCCTCGCCAACCACAAGTCAGTTCAGGAGGAGGCTGAGGGCTTCCAAACCACAGCCAACAAAACGAAGGATGGAAAGAGAAGTCCTAATATCATTGCGAGCCACAGCGAAAGATCCTGTAGTTGGTTGAACAAGAAATGGAGGTCCAAATACAGCCATGTTGTTGGCTTTAAATGCAGCGCTCGTTACCACACAAGAAAGGTCATGAGGCGTGACAGAATGGGGAGGGGGACAGAAGAGAATGCCAGGCCTGTGGAAGACACGTGAGGGGTGGGGGTGGGGGGAGAGCAGAAGAGAAGGGAGGCGTCTGTCACCGGCTTTTAAGGATTCTCCTGCACATGCACATGTGGGCTTACGGAGCTACATCATGCATGCACAGATTGCGTAATCACACAATGCACTGATGTCATGTACCATGTGTGAGCATGGAGGCCAGAGGAGGTTGTCAGGTACCCTTGCTTAGCTACGGAACTGCGCATGTGCGGTCATATAGCCGGAGGAGTGACAGAATCCTAACCTTCCAGACTTTTTGCTTATTATAAAAAGAGGCAGGTGAGCAGGAATAGAGGCGTTGTTCCCCGCAAAAGCCTGCTTCAAGCTGACTTGGTGGGTGTCTGTCGACTCTTGCGGGGGGGGGGGGGGGGTGGTGGTAGGGAAAGGGGTTTCTGAGGTAGACAGGCATCCTGGGATGGTGGGCTGTCCTCTGCTGCCTTGGACCTGTCCATCACCCCTCTCGGCCCGGGACTCTGGCTGCTTGTGTCTGAGAGGGTGCTGGTGAGACAGAGAAAAGCTTAGAAAAAAGAATTATTATTATTTTTTATATTTTTCCTTTGGGGGGTCCCCAGGGTGAGAGAGGGGGTCCTGAGACGAGAAAAGTTTGGGTTGCACCTATCTGAAACAGATCTGACCTGTCCAGATGGATTCAAGCCAGTTCTGGAGCTTGCTGACCTGTCCAGGTGAATTCAAGATGGTTTCTGGAGCTTAGAAACATTTTTAAACATATTAAGAAGCAGCCACGAGAAAATTAAAGTCTTGGGCTGGTTATAATAACATTGTAGTGTTTAGTACTCTGTGTATATTGGTTAATGTGAGAGAGAGAGAGAGAGAGAGAGAGAGAGAGAGAGAGAGAGAGAGAGAGAGAGAGAGAGATTTGGAACATGGTTTTAATTTTTACCTGAGATAAGCCTTATCAGAGACAGATTATTTTAAGGCACCTGTTTCCTTTATTAGTTTAGCATCCAGGAGACACAGGTGATCAATTGCTGAGAGCATTTAACAGTAATAGATGATTATATTAAAGTCTGGTTTTTGTAGAACACAGATGCTTTTGGGTCTGGGGGTGCAAATACCTTTTAGCTGTTACAGTTTCTTACTTGATGATCCTTGGACTCTGGCTCTATAGTGATCCTGTAACAATTAGCTGAGTAGTTAATTAGAAGAGGGAACCAGGAAGAGAAAAGCTTGTGGGTTGAGACCCTATTTTTCTGGAACTGGTGACAAGGCAGTGGATCCTGGTGTCCTCTGGAACTTGAGAGAGAGCAGGGCTCTGTCTGTGTCACTGTGCATGGGAAGCACTGCTGACCGGTCTGGAGTGAGGCACGGAGGGAGCAAATGAAATGAAAGCTCCTACCTTAGCTGGAAAATCTCTTCCCATTAGGTGCCCCTGAAAGGACAATTAAATGGTGGGGTCTGGTGAGGTGGTAAGGCTGTCCCCCTACCCCGACAATAGGGAAATGAGGAGAGGTGGGACCCCAAAACTTCCTCAGGACTGAGAAAGTGGCTCGGTGTCCAACAGGAAGGAAACAGATCGCCCCCATGCTGCATTCTGGGTTCCCTGCGAGCCCATGGCCAAGCCTAGGAGGTCTGCTGGAGGTCTTTGCCTGATGTCCCCATGCCATGAGGGCAGTCACCTGACCAGTTATCTCTCTAGGTGGCACTTGGAACAAGGCTCAGTTGATGGCCTGAGGAGGGGCAGGGCACACACTAGCCCACGTGGCCTCCTCTAGCACACATTTAAAACAGGGACCTGGAAGCCCTTATGCAGCTGCTTGGATAGCGTGTGCCAGCATTTGGCAGTTCTGTTCATGGGCTCTCTCATCTCTCCCATGGTACCTTAAATCCCACAGCTGAAACTTCTGCCTGTGGGGTCAGGAGGCCTCTCTCCAGATGCTTAAGCTTAGCCCTGATGTTGGGAAGCTCTGGGAGACATGAGATGGATTTTATTCCTTGTCTTGAATTATGGTTATTATTATTATTTTTAATAGTTTGCTGGCGTGAGAACAGCTTTAGGAAGGCCTGCCAGGAGGCAGGTTGTAAACTGATCTCTGGCTTTATAAAGAGCCATCCGGATTATTGTAATCCCAGTGTGGGTCCTGATGGTAAACTTATTTGCACGCGTCCTAGCCTGCTTCCAGACTTGTCCATGCTACCCAAGGCAGCTGAGAATGGGTGACAGTCAGAGTGAAAGAGGGAGCCAGAGTCAGGCTGGAGCAGCCGCCCGCCCCGATAGATACCGGAGAAACAGAGAGGAGGTCAGATAAGCCGAGGTCCTTTGAAGTCAGAGATTCCTCAGCTTCAGGAATGCAGGTGAGCAGGAGAGAAAGACTCAGAAAGGGGGTGTTCAGAGCTCAGGTTAAAGTGTGGGGATAAGGTAACTCTTTTCATTTGCCCGTTCGCTGGCAGGAGTTACATAATTCCCATGAAATATCGGGGTTCAAGCAGCTGTTACGTGGCCATATTTATGTAAACTAGGGATACTTAAGGCTTTTCTCAGAGGAGGAGTGGGACCAAGAGGAGGAAGTCTTTATGTCCCATGGCTGCAGCTGAAATAAAAATAAAAATAAAAAAATTAAAATAACAAACAGGATCCAAGACTCCCATCTTGGGTGTCCCCGAGAGTAGGTAATCTGTGGACTGGCATAAATTATCAGCACAAGTTACCCCACCCTTCATCAAGGGAAGGGCAAGGGCTGGGAGTGTACTTACCAGAGGACCCCCTGGGAGTCCAGACAGCATTCAATGCTTCCTCAAGAGAGAATAAGTCATGGTACACAGCCTGAGGACCCCCTGGGAGTCCGACATGAGGAATATATCTCAGGCTACAGTCGTGGGAAGTGGTGAGGGGCTGGAAAGGGAAAACTCACCAATCTGGGCAGCTGGTATGTTGTGCACAGCAGTCCCGGTGGTTGGGCAAATGAAAAAAGCGGGCAGTCGTAGATCCAAGAAACCTCGATACAGGGTCCCAGACACAGAGCACTAGGAGAGCCTGCTTCCTCATGGCACCAATGTTGGTTTTAAATGTGGCACTTGTTACTGTATGAGAAAGGTCATGAGGCACCACAAGATCAGAGCTTTATTAGGGGTGGACAGAAGAGAATGACCTGGCCTGTGGAAGACACATGCAGAGGGGGAGGGCGGGGGGAGGGGGAGGAGAGAGCAGAGAGAAGAGAGGGGAGGAGTCTGTGACTGGCTTTTTAAGGATTTCCCTGCACATGTGCATGTGGGCTTATGAAGCTACACCACGCATACACAGATTGCGTAATCACGCAGCGCACTGATGGTATAAAACCTAAGACCCCTTGCTTAGCTACTGAACTGCACATGTATGGTCATATATCTGGAGGAGAGGCAGAATCCTAACACATGTATTGCTTAATGACTGGGATACATGCTGAGAAGCGTGTCATTAGGTGATTTTTGTCATTATGTGAACACTAGTCTGCTCACACAAATCTATGGCATGGTATATACAGTATACACGTGTGCACGCACTCAGAGACAAAGAATAAGTTATTGCTTCTAGGCCCACAGTGAACAAAAAGACACAAGACTAAATCAAGTGTAAGAGAAATAAGTGGGGGCTCACTGTAAAATAACAACAAAAGTACAGTGTAGTAAATACATAAACCAGGAGCACAGTCACTCATCCAAAAGGATCATGGGCACTTTATTAACTGTCCACTTATGACTGGCAATGTGCTGTGGGAGGACCCTATAAGCTGTAAGCTGTGAATGTGTGTTACTCTCATTGGTTGGTAATAAAGCTGTCTGGCCAATGGCAAGGCAGGATAAGTTGAGGCAGAAAAACTAAGGAGGGGAAGAAGAAGGGTGGAGCCAGGGCAGACGCAAGCCAGTCCCCCAAGGAGCAAGATGCCAAAGGACTGATAAGCCACAGGTCACGTGGCAATGCAAAGATGAATAGAAATGGGTTAATTTTAAGTGTAAGAACTAGTTAGTAATAAACCCGAGCTACCGGCCAGGCATTTATAATTAATAGAAGCCTCTGGATGGTTATTTGGAAGAAGCTGCAGGATGGGGTGTGACAGAGAAAAACCTCTGTTTAGAGCAATGCAGTGATGTGCTTACACCAGCAGCACCACAAACACATAAACCACGTGTTGTACTGCAAAATTTTGACACCTAAGGGCATCACTAGGTAACCGGGATCTTTCGGCTTCAGTAGACTCTTGCAGGACTCATCATTGTGTATGTGGCCCATTGTGCAACACATAGATTATGTTAGTTAAGCTCTCCCTTAGAGGACTAAGCCTCATGCTACAGATCTGTTGGGAGAGAATGGGAGGTGTGGAAGTTAGTCTCTCTCTATCGAGGCAACGAACAATGTCTAAAGTTAATGATTCAAGAACTAATAATGCAAGCTATTTAGTTAGAGGTACAGAAGAGGCTTCTGGGGAGGCACCCTCCCTTCACTACCACTAAGGGAGTGTAAATAGTTGCTTTTGGGGAGTGGAGCTAGGCTGGGGAGGGAGGGCGCTTTGTCTCATAAGCTCTTAATAAGTACTCTTGTTTTTAATCATACACGCATCATTTTGAGGCATTTAAAGGCAATATTAAGTACCAGATGTGGCAGCCCATGCCCATCTGTTTTATAATTGGGGGCAATGGGCAGGGCTGAATCCTCGTTCTCTGTCTACATGGGCATGCCCCATTTTGTGAGCAGAGAAGTGAGGAGGCGGGTCATAATCTTCCAACTAACTGAAGAACGCCAGCCACGGTATCTCTCCTACAGCTGAGCAGTCCACGTTGCTGACTCAGCCCAGCCTCTAAAGAGCTCTATAGCTCGGGGTGAGGAGCTCATGAACTGGGGGCTGCTCTGGAAGACCATACTGCATACTCTGAACTTGCCTCTTGTCCAAACTTCTGGGGCCAATGAATGTAAAGATGTGCAGAAAGATGAGTTCCTGCTCTCTACCTTCGCTTATACTCAGGGTCGTACATTCCTCACACCTCAGCTCCTCTCCACCTTCCAGCACCTGCAGGAGAGTGGCATTTTATTCTTCAAGTAATTTAACTGAAGGAACTTTAACCATAGGGTCACTAGGCCCAGCGGGAGGCAGTGGGGTACCGCCTTGGTGTACAAAGAGAAAATTCTATGAGATGCACATAGCACACACTGAGGACACGGGTCCGCTCTCACTGCTGTAGATACTTGCAACCGGGTGTGCCCTCTCTAGCCAGGAGACTGGAGAAACTGGACAGATGACAGAAACAGACCTTGGGAGGCTTCAACAACAAGGCTGGCTCGGCCTTTTATCCCCCATGCAACAACATTCATCAGGCAACGAGCTGGTACATCCATCCTTCCTTGGTAAATGTTCTGGATACTTTGGCTCTGCTTCCTCTGCTCCTAGCTGCACACCTCCACCTCTTCTGGTGGTCCTCTGAAGTTCTGAGAATCTGGCTGTCCTTCTCTGTGAAGGGACAGAGTGATGCACTCTGTCCTTTCTCCTCAAATGTTACCACTGTGGCTAATGTCCTTGTCCCATAGGACATCACAGCATCATCAGAGAGAAACCCTCTCATCATCCCAGAGCTGGAACCATATCTCCTTCCTTCCCTTGGGCTGTGTGGCACCAGACTTGCTTTTCTCCATGACACCAGACTCCCGGCCACCTGCTCAAGGCCTCAGAACTTGGCTCTTAGGATACGGCTCTGGCCTCATTCCCAGCACTGTGAAGTCCTCACAAAATCTTTTCCTCTTGAACCCTTACCAACCTTACCAACTCCTGCCCGCAGTCCTGTTCTTCACAGCAAATTCCCTGAGCCCACGGGCTGCACGCATTGGCCCTTCTCATTGCTCACTCCCTCTTCTAACTTGTTACAGGCTCCTGCAGGTTATTCTCCCATTTCCTGAGGCTCCCTTCGCACCAGCTGTTAGGATTCTGCTGCCACTCCAGCTGCATGACTGCACATGCGCAGTTCAGGACCTGAGTAAGGGGTCTGCGTCTTACATCATCAGTGTACACTGGTGATTACGTGCGCACAGCGTGGTCATGCAATCAGCGCATGCATGACATAGCTCCGTAAGCCCACCTGCAAATGTTCACGGGAATCCTTTACAAAGCCGGACACAGACTCCTCCTCCCTCTCTGTTCTCCCTTCCTCCCCACCCTCCTCTGCTCTCTGTACATGCTTCTTCCCCAGGCCTGGTTCTTTTGTCCCCCTCCACCTCCTAATAAAGCTCTGATACTGGGTTTTGTCATGGCTCGTGACCTTTCTGCATGGTAACCAGCACCGCTTATTTTTAAAACAACACCAGCACCTTGAGTCTGAGGCTAGTTTCTAATCTGGTGTCCCTTGACTGATCCACTCTAGCTCAGTGTGGGGTGTTGCCGGGCTCGGTGTGTCTAGGGTTATGGGGAATCTTACTGCCTGACACTTCCGCATCACTCTGTCTGAGCTGGGCTCCATGTTGTCCTCTCCGGCTCAGGCTTCTGCAGAGAATGGACATGCACATGGTGTATAGTTCGATCCTGGTTTTCTGTTTTCTTACCCCATCATGTCCTCAGGGCAGAGAGTCAGTGTCCACACCCTACTGTGAGGCAGACTGCAAAGTACACTTTCTCTCATTCCTTTTCTGGATGAAGAACTCCTTCATTGCCTTGTTCTGCCTTCACAGGCCAGGAAAGAGTCACAAAACGGATCGTTTCTTAAGGATTAGCTGGAAGAGGCATGGTGCTCCCAGTACAGGCCTGGGAGGCAATTTACAGAGAACATCCAGGGTCAGCTCTGATGAACTGTGCGAGGAAAGTGCCAGAGCTGTGGAGAAAGAATGAAATTACTGTCTCAAAATATGATTCCATCAAATGCTTTTATGTGCAATTTATGATTAAAAATGACATAATTTAATTCTGATTACCCTCTCTTCTCACCTCCCACTCTCTCCTCCCATGTCTTGCGTGTCTTCTATTTGATGAGCCTAGTGGTCGGACCATGAGAACTGTTTGGATTGAACTGCTTTTTCGCTGACAAACCCTCCTCTGCCTCCCTGAGAGTCTGATGATAGATTCGGAATCTGCAGAGGTCAATGTCTTCAGGCATGTGCCATTTCTCCTTGTTTTGAAAACTCAGAATAACCCCGAAGCAAACAAAGCCTTCATTTATCTGAGACGGGAAAGAGGTGTGAGCTGTGGTGTGCTGTCTCCTTCTCCTCTTTCCTGCCACCCCCACCCTGTGAACCAGGGGCCTTTTTCTCCTCGGGCATCTCACAGTGTGTGTGGTGACTGCAGTTTCTATGGAAATGGACACGCCCTTGGCTTTCAAAGGCTAAACTGCCCCCATGAACAAATAGTCTATTGGGGGTAAGATACTCATTCTTCCTTCCCACTTGTCTTATGAACTACGCTAAATTGTGCTCTCTACTTGGGGACCAACCTACTGCGGTGGAGTTTCTGCTACCGCCCCTACTCAGGGGTTACTCAGAAATGTTTCTAGTCCCCCCTTGACCTCCCATTTAATTTTTTTCTTTTTCTTTTTCCTTTTGTTGAAGACAGATTCTTATCTCATACAACATATCCTAATTAGGTTTTCCCCTCCCCCTACTCCTCCCAGTTCCTCCCCACCTTCCCTCCCATCCCACCTTTCTGTCTCTCATTAGAAAAGAGCAGGCTTCCAAGAGATAGTAATAAAATATAACAGAATAATAAGATAAAACAACAACAAAAAGATCGTGCCAAAGTTGGACAAGACAAACCGAAGGGAGGAAAAGAGCCCAAGAGTAGGCACAAGAATCAGAGACCCACTCGTTTGCACACTCAGGAACCCCATAAAAACACTGCCCTGGAAGCCGTAATATACACCCAGAGGACCTGGTGCAGACCTGTGCAGGCCCTGTGCATGCTGCCTCAGTCTCTGTGAGCTCATCTGAGCCTTGCTCATGTTGATTTAGAGGGTCTTGCTTCCTTGGTGTCCTCCATCCCCTCTGGATCTTATACTCTTGCCGCCTCCTCTTCCTCAGCATTCCCTGAACTCTGAGAGGAGTTTGATGAAGACATCCCATTTAGGGCTGAGTGCTCCAGGGTCTCTCACTCTCTGAATGATGTCGACCTGTGGGTCTCTGTACTTGTTCCCATCTGCTGCAGGAGGAAGTTCCTCCGATGATGGCTGGACAAGGCATTGATCTATGAGTGTAGCAGAATATCATTAAGAGCCATTTTATCACTACGTTGTTTGTTTTGCCAGTAATATTTAGTTTCATCCTAGGTCCCTGGGCAATCTAGTTTCTGGTTCTTGGACACTCAACAGGGTTAGGTATGGGTTCCATCTCATGTGGGCCTTAAGTTGAATCAGATCTTGGTCGGCCCACAAGCTTTGTGCCACCATTGCCCTAGTTTATCTTGCAGGCAAGACACCATCACAGACTGAAGGGTTTGTGACTTGCTTGGTTGCTTGAAGAAGTTCTTTGGTAGCATGCAGAGTACCTTCCTGTACCAAATACTCTAGGACGTAGGGGTGAAGGCTCCATGTAGGCACCAACTCAACTTCCCCATGTTCAATGAATTGTGTGGGTGTTATCTTCAGCAATGGGGACTTGCTGTCAGTTTGTGGAGAACAATCTGTTGTCTTGGCAACAGCCTGGGTTGTTAGGGAATTCCTATGGGATGCCTTTAACCAACAACTCGCTTAGATGTAATTCCAGGACTGGAAGCTTCATTTGGCAACAAGTGACGCCGGTTGGAACTCCATTTCCCTCATTCTTCGACAATTTCATTTAGATTGACTTTGTTTATGCACATATTTTAGGAAGTTCCTACTGTATTAGGTTTCCACACTACCCCTCAAATGCCTCTTAATTTTGCCTGTCTCACTGAATTCTCTCCCCCCATCTTTTCCCTCTCCCTCCCTCATCTCTCGTCCCATCCATCCATAATTGTCCATTCTGTTTCTCTTTCCTAACAAGATTGCTCTGTACCCTCTAGTTCCTTACTCTACACTACCCTCTGTGGTTCTACATAGTATAGCTTGTTTATCATTAAATCAACAGCTAATATTCACTTATTTATTATTAAATCAACTGCTAATATCAGATAAGTGAATACATACCATATTGTCTTCCTGGTTCTGGGATACCTCACTCAGGATAATTTTTTCTAGTTCCACCCTTTTGCCTGCAATTTTGTGTTGTCATTTTTTTGATGGCTGAGTAATACTCTTTTGTGTATTATTCCAAATGTAATACAAATATTCATTATGGAGAGATGTCTAGGTTGTTTCTAATTTCTGGCTATTACGAATGGAATAGCATTGAACATGGTTGAACAAATGTTCTTGTGGTAGGATGAAACATCCTTTGGGTATGTGGCCAAGAGTGGTATAGCTGGATCTTGAGGTAGATTCATTCTGATCTTCCTGAGGAACCACCACACTGGTTTCCATAGTTGTTGTACAAGTTTGCAGTCCCACAAGCAATGAAAGAGTGTTCCCTTTACTCCACATCCATGTCAGCATGAGCTGTCGTTTGTGTTATTGATCTTAGCCATTCTGACAGGTGTAAGATGAAGTCTCAAAGTAGTTTTGACTTGCATTTCCTTGATGGCTAAGGATGTCGAAAATTTCTTTAAGTGTTTCTCATCCATTTGCATTTCCTCTATTCAGAATTCTCTGTTTAGATCTGTACCCCATTTTTAAATTAGATTGTTTTCTTGATATCTAGTTTTTTGAGTTCTTTATATATCTTGGATATTATCCCTCTATAGGATGTGTAGTTGGTAAAAATCTTTTTCCATTCTGTAGGCTGCTGCTTTGTTCAAATCACAATGTCCTTTGCCTTATAGAAGCTTTTCAGTTTCATGAGATCCCATTTATTAATGATTATTGATCTTAGTGTCTGTGCTATCAGTGTTTTGTTCAGAAAGTCATCTCCTGTGCCAATATGTTCAAGGCTATTCCCCTCTTTTTCTTCTACCAGGTTCAGTGTATCTGGTTTTATATTGAGGTCTTTTATCTTCCTGGACTTGATTTCTTTACAAGGTGATAAATATGGATATATTTGTGTTCTTCTACATGCAGCCATCCAGTTTTACCAGAACCATTTGCTAAAGATGCTTTCTTTTTTCCGTTGTGTATTTCTTGCTTCTTTATCAAAACTCAGGCATTTGTATGTGTGTGGATTTATGTTAGGGTCTTCAGTTCAATTTCATTGATCAATGTGTCTGTTTATATGCCAATACCACGCTATTTTTATTACTATAGCTCTGTAGTAGAGCTTGAATTCAGGGATGGTGGTACCTCCAGAAGTTCTTTTATTATTCAAGGGTTGTTTTAGCTATCCTGGATTTTTTTGTGTTTCCACATGAAGTTGAAAATTGTTCCTTCAAGATTGTGTTGGCATTTTGATGGGCATTACATTGACTCTGTAGATTGCTTTTAGTAGGATGGCCATTTTTACTAAATTAATCCTACCAATCCATGAGCATGGGAGACCTTTCCATCTTTTTTCCCCCAGTGACTTGGTTTTATCATACAAGTCTTTAACTTGATTGGCTAGAGTTACCCCAAGATATTTTATATTATTTATGGCTATTGTAAATTGTTTTATTTTCCTGATTTCTTTCTCAGTCCACCGCCCGGCTCATTTTCAGATTTTTCAGATTTCCCTCAGTTTGGGTTTTCTTTATTGGTTCTGTTTCCACTTTCAGGTCTTGAATGGTTTTCTTCATTTTCTTTCACTGTTTGTGTTTTCATAGATTTCTCTAAAGAATTTATTCACTTCCTCTTGAAGGACGTCTATAACACTCATAAAGGCTCTTTTAAGGTCTTTTTCTATGTTGGAACATTCAGAGTCTGCTGTGGTCTGGCTGCTGGGCTCTAGTGGAGACATATTGTCCTGGCTGTTATGGATTGTGTTTTTGTGCTGGTATCTTGGCATCGGGGATTGGGATGACTATAGTTCTAGATGCTGCTATCTGGCCTTGTCTTTGCTGGGTGAGTGTTTTAGTCCCAGTTTCTTTCCTCTCTGGTTCTTAGGAGAGTGTGTGGATGCATGTTACCTGTGGAGAAGCCTGATGGGTGTGGCCTCTAAGAGGCTCCAGGTGAAGTGTATCTGGGTATTGGGAGCTGATACTTAGGAATGGGAAGATGGGGCAGGGTGCAGGGCGAGGGGCCTCACAGAAGGGAGAAAAGCAGAATGACCCACAAGGATCTGCCTAGTCCCCTGGGAATGGGGACAGAGAGTGCAGAGAGGCCACCGCAGAAGGTCTGCTGCAGAGCTGGGGATTTGGAGGAGCAGAGGGAGAGGTAAAGATCTGGGCTTAGCTTACCTATTTCCCTGGCCAGAGTGTCCTGTTCGCATTAAAAATTTTTTTTTCAGAAAATAATCATGGCTTCCTCCTCATCAATAAGACATAGCCTTGGTACCGGGGTGAAGTGTAAGGGGGGAATGACAGGGAACCCCTTCCCCACTCTGCTGAAAGCCAGTCAGCTATACGGTTTCTCCTAGCAGCTGATCTGGATTCATTCAAGACTTCTGACCTAAGACCTATGGTCAAAGGCTACTCGGACATGTTGCTGTCCCCTGGACCTCAGGGAAACGTGTTCTGTCTACCTTGCTCACACATGTACATGTCTCCACCTGCCCCGGAGAATATTTTTAGGAGGGAGTAGGCAAATGGTTTGCACAATCAAACCGGGCATTATCAGGAATTACAACTCCCACACATTTGGTAATCCCTGAGTAACATGCCCTGTTACAGAAGAGAAGGTGGAAAAAAACAGACGTTCTGGGGGCGGGACCTGGGATGAAACATGTGTCCTTGCATATCCTTTGAAGGAATGCACTCAAAATTCCAGTCTACACACGGGTTAAATCAGATGGAGTCGTTATTTCCATCACCCTCCCCTTACTTCAGAATGCCTTCAAGCACAGGTGTGCTGGGCTGCGCCTGACATACCAGCTGGTTTGTGTAACTTCCGTTTTTGTTTTCTTTCAAATGTCATGGCTGAGACCTAAGTTCGTGACTTAGCAGCGGCGAGGGTCCTGGCCATTTTTGTGAGCTAAGATCATTAGACAAGAGAAGGTTCTACATACCTGCGGGCGGGTGGGTGCGGGGGGGGGGGGGGGGAAGCGGTGGCTTGCCTTGTTCGAGGTATAAAGAATCCCAGAGAGTCACGGTGAGTCCTAACAACCAGATAGCCTCTGGACCAAATTTCAACTCACAGGCTACAGGCATGGTCAGAGTGTTCATTAACTCAAGATCCTTGGGTTATTCCTCCAGACGGTCCACACTTCTGCTTAGGTCTCCTTGACAGGGGCTCACCACCTTCCAAGGCAGCTGTAATGGCCTGAGTGTCCTTCAAGGATCTGTATCATTAGAGGGCTTGGTCTCTGTAGTGCAGCTATTGGAGAGGGCACAATCTTTGCAGGGCTGGGCCTTTGGAGTGGTTTTTCGGTCACTGGAAGCACGAGGCAGTTCTCACATGACCCCTCTGTAGTTCTCACAAAATAGCTGTTACCAAAGGAGGGAATCTGGCCATTCATTATCCCTGTCTTTGACTCTTGGCTTAAATGTGTCCACTTGTCCTGACAACACATTTCCACCATTGCCATTATTGGTCTCTGCCATGACCCCCACTCCAGAATGAGCCAATGTGGGTACCATGCCCTTGAATCCCCCGAACTGCGAACTAAATAAAAGCATTTTCTTCATAAGCAGCCTGTGTCTGATGCTTTGTGGTGGTGTTGAAAGCTGACCAATGCAGCAGCTCATCTTTCTCTTCTGGTTTTATGGTGGATTTGTTAAAATCTCTCCCTCTGGGCTCTGAATCAGCAAACCTGTCTGTCTTCCACATGCAAGACAGTCCTTCAGGTGCTGGCAGACAGATCCCCTGCCTCCCTCAGCCTTGCACGCTCCAAGGTCTCTGTTTCCTCACAGCTCCTGGAGTAGCTGCTCTTCAGACATAGGGAGATGGGAGCTGGTTCTCATCTGGTGTGTACTATGAATCTGATGAAATTACTACAGTCAATAAGCTCTCATCTCCTCTCTCTCTCTCTCTCTCTCTCTCTCTCTCTCTCTCTCTCTCTCTCTCTCTCTGATGACGTCATCACTGAAGAATCTGCCTCTTGGTGCTCCTGACTTAGAGGGCCATGTCCCCAGGTAAGGGCTGAAGTTGTAGAACTTGGTGAGTGACCCAAAGCCTGTGTTCTGGCAGACTTGGCATTGTTCCAGGTTGGAGTGAACCAGGGACTAGAAAGGTCCATCATTTCCCCTTCTTTCCCCCTCTTCTTCCTCACTGCACTCATTCTGAGTTCTCCCACCTCCCATCCAGGCCCAGTGAGGCTTCCTGCTCCTGTCTGCTGAGTGTCTGCTCTGGTTCCCTTTCCTCTCGATAGCTATCCTTGCCTGCTTTATCCCCAGGGCTCTGTCCCTCTCCATTCCAGGCTCCTACTTCATGTTTACCCAGCCCTCTCCACACAAACAGACCTGTTGAGATAAAGACCTTAATCAGTCAAACCCTCAGGAAACTCAGAATGAGAGGACAGCGGAGGGCTAGAAGCAGTTCATAGTCTAGAAAGATCAGTTTGCAGAAGCCCTTTATATGGTCGTTATTTGGGGTCCCCGCCTTTCATCACCAGGCAGAGAACCCTCCCACTTTGTCCAGCCAGTCAGGATCCGAAGGGTCATGCGTATAGGAAAGTGGAAGTCCAGAGGCCCAGGGCTATTGCAAACAGACTCCTGAGGGTCAGAGGTCACATCTGTGGTTGAGGGGAACAAAAGGTGAAATGGGCAGAAACTGGCACACCCCTTGTTGGGCAGATGCATTCCTAAACCAGGGGCCCTAAGTGGCTAGGAAGTTCAGCCTCAAGTTGACTTGGCTCAAGTTTCTATGTGTTACACACCGCTGTGCAGTGCATGTGGGCACTTTGATATGGAAGGCATAGGTACAGTTCCTGCCCAGGTTTCACAGATGGGAGGGACCGTGCTCAGCAACAGCGTGCCCAGGGCGGGAAACACACTGTGTCACAACAGCATATTGTCATCCTCCAAATGCTTAGCATCATTCCTAGAGTTAAGCAAGTTTTCGTTTAGAGGGAGCATCTCATGTGTTAGGAAAAAATTCCTTTACAAATGAAAGTGTACTGGTGTGGATTTTTTCCCCCTCTCTTGCAAATATTCTCTTTGTGTTTGTTAATAGAAACAAGAGTTAGTGTTGTCAGCCGGCAAATCTCAGAGTGCCTGTTTTGTTGGCCATTCTTTTGTAGATCATGTGATCAGGAAATACAAACTTGGGGCTGAAACTGAGTCACCCGCTCTGCCAGCTGTGGGAATGAGGGCAAGGCACGGTGGGAATGAGGAGGGCTGGGAAGACGTCTATTCTTGGTAGCTTCCCTAGAATCAAATTTGCTGCTCAAACAAAGTGAGCTCTCTGGAGCAGATCCCCAAACTCAAGGCAAACGTCTTCACTGTTAACCACATGCCGTGCACTCATGCTCCAGAATCTGCCCTGCGTGTGGCCTTCCCTCACCTAGGCTGAATATGCTAGAAAGTGCAGAGGGCCGAACTCTGTGGCCATGGAGCTTCTCTCTGGGATGTGGCAGCAGGCTTCTGAGGATAGCTAGGCAGAGCCCTGCAGAGAGATCTTAATGGAGATAAGCACCCAGAGTGGGCATTCATGGCCACCCCGAGGTAGGCATATGCCTAGACTTCCATGTGTATGGGAATATCATTGCATGGGCACATATGCATTCCTGAATTTACAGGTGAAATGGCCAGGGATTTAGAACCAAGTACAGGAAGCACACTTCGAGCCCCTGCCTTCAGGCATGCAGTCTACTAATGGAGCAGAGATACTAATATTTTTTTGCGTGGGGACGTGGGGGGATAGGGAGTGGGGTGGGGAGGAGGAGTGATTTGGGTTTTTGAGACAGGGTTTCTCTGTGTAACATTCTTAGCTGTTCTGGAAATCACTCTGTAGACCAGGCTGTCCTCGAACTCACAGTGATCCGCCTGCCTCTGCCTCCCGAGTGCTGGGATTAAAAGGCGTGGGCCACCACCAGCCCGTTGAGATACTGGTATTTTTCAGTTGATGAGAATGAGGTTAGAGACCTGCTGTTTTATGGCCTCCCCTCCAGAGCTCACGTCCTTCCAAACTGTGTCCCAGCCTGCACACTTCCGGGAACTCCACAACTGTGTATCTAACTTCCTGCTAATTACACTCTCAATACACCCCCCGCCTGGCCCTCTCCATGCCATTTGGCACACTAATCTGCCGTCAGTCAATCAGGGTTCGAGCCCGGGCTTCCCCTGGACCCTTCCTTTCTCCGTTTCTTACCTCCTTTCATCTTACCTACTTTTAATTACCTTTAGAACTGAATCTTTCTTTGTCGACCCCCTTGGCTCCTGCTCCCCCGGTCCCGTCCTGGGTCCCCTGAACTGTTGCAATGGTCTGCAAGCTGGCTCCCTTCTCTGAAGTCTGACGACCCCACCCTCCACAGGGCTACCCCTGAGACTCTTCTAAGACCCAGCTCTGACCGCACTGACCTCTGCTGTAAACCGAGGGACTCCAGCGGCAGCCCGCACACCCCCTGCTCTGTCACAGACCAGCATCCAGCCCTCACAGTTCCCTGGCTCCCGCCCTTACTCACTCCTGCTGTCCATCTTCACAAGCTCCTGGCTTTTCACGTGCCTGCCTGGGCCAGGGTGCTCGCCAGTCCCCGGGTCCACAGTATGATTACTTCTTCTGAAGAAGGCTTTCTTGGGGTTCTGTCCTGGGGCTGTCACCCCCTGGAACAGGGACGGTGTCATTTGTGTCTTAGCCTGATCCAGAAGGGCTTCAGCTTATGAACTGAGGGAAACACTTGTCAAGGGAATGAGTGAGTGAACGAATGAGTGAACGAATGAATGAAGTGTGACTGATGTTGTTACTATGGCAGGAAAGAAGAGCAGCGGGAAGAAGATGCTGAACCAGGGTGAGGTTATTAGAGGTCATCACCTTTGGACACATCAGAGATCACCTGCCTTCTGTCACACCACTATGGAGATAACAGGGCACAAACACCCCTTTGGTTTCCCAGTCTATCACCTATAGGTCATAATAACTCTTGGGTAGAAGCACTACAGTGACCAGTGAAGCTAACGGGTATGAATATGCTTTGAAAATTATAAATGACTGTTCAGACATGGTAGGGCAGTGTCCAGCATCCCTGATGGTCAGAAGCCTCAGTGCTGGTGATTCAGAGAATGTCCAGTATGGAAACAGGCACAGAGCAGACACAAGAGTCCTGTCATAGAGGGCTGTATCGTAGCCCTCTGTGCCTAGCAGAGTCCCTACAGAAGGTCAAGGCTGCACTTGCGGCATGAGCCTTTGCTTAGCGAGATTCCAGGTGGTCAGGGAAACAGAGCATGGGGGAGTTAAGTCCAGCTCCTGGACTGACCCACAGTCCCAGTGGGAATCGGGCTCTGAGCTGACGTCCTGTGCGTGCACACAATGAAGAACTCTGCTTTCTCGGACTGTGGTTTGTAGCCCTCGGAGCCTTAAAAATAGAACCGAAAGAATATTTTTAGTGCATTATCCTGAGGCGTGGCTGGCTCCTGTGGGGCCTCGTGTGACGCATGAAAATAGCTTTGGTCTGTTTGCAAGTGATTCAGACAGCTGGTTTAAAGTTTCAGAGGTGTAAAAATACAAACAAGAAAGGGCGCTGAATTCTAACTATAGGTCACCTCATCCCCACACATCTGGAAAACTACCCCTAACCAGACTCAGGGGAGCCTGGGTTCTCTGGGCCTTGGACAAACCACAATGCTGCTTAGAGGGAGCTGGAGGTCTTCCAGATGGCAGACAGGACAAAGCAGAAGAAACCAAGTGGGAAACTGAGGCTATGAGAGGCTGTTTCACTTAGCCAAAGTTGTATAGTCGATTTGTGACAAGGAGGCATTTGCACCCATGCCTAATTCCAAAGCCAGTTTTTATTTTATTTTATATTTGAGTGTATCCGTGTGTGTGTGTGTGTGTGTGTGTGTGTGTGTGTGTGTGTGTGTGTGTGTGGTGGTCATGGTGGGGGGGGTTTATAGGTGCTCATACACATGTATGCACAAGCATGTGGCAGCCAGAAGACAATCTTGGATAAGAATTGTTTCTTAATTACTGTCCACCTTGGTGGGTTTCTTCATTTGTTTGTTTTGAGAGGTCTCTCACTGGCCCAGGGCTTATCAAATACTCCCAGCTTTTTATATGGGTTCTGGGGATCAAACTCAGACCCACATGCGTACCAGCTCATGCCTCCAGCCAGGTTCCTGCCCTGTTTGAGCTCCTGCCATAACTGTTCTCGATGATGGACTGTTACTTGGGAGTGTAAGTGAAATATACCCTTTCCTCTTCATGCTGCGTTCGATCATAGCATTTCATCACAGAATTTCATCACAAGCAATCCTAATTTAGATACCTTCCAGAGCTAGTTTCTCTGCCGTGAGACCATTTATTCTCCGCAAGGCACGCTACAAACCTCATCTCACTTGGTGCTCCTGTGAGGCAATACTGTTAGTCCAGTTTGGCAGGTAATGAAGCCATTGCTCAGAAAGCAAGGAGGCTGCCCACCACTTCACAGTTAAGGGGCCCTTAGGCCACATCAGGGTTCGGGGACCCAAATGCCTTGAGCCCCTGGCAAAGGTCAGTCTCTATAGGTGGCTGAGACAAATAACCAATGGTTATATAGCCACGAGTGCTTCAGGACCTGGCTGGCTTGGAAGAGACGTGCATGGCCTCTGTCTTTCATCACGAATTCCTTCTGAGGGACAAAGGAGCCAGGGCTGAGACCCAGAACTCAGTATGTGGGAGCGATAGGCTGCATGGACCACGGACTTGCCTATCATTCAGAGATCCCCTCTACTCCAGGAGACCCTCAAGAGCAGCACCCAGAGCCCGTGAGCACTGTCTCTGAGCCCTTGGTGGGGGAAGCTCACCATGAGGCCAGTCTAGGTTCCATTTCCTTGGACATAGAACTGTGGTTCCAATCAGCTTTGCACATTGTGTGAAGATCAGGTCTGAAAGCTACTGCTGGGAAGACCGGTACTTTCTGAAACAAGTGAGCTATGAGGGTAGACAATCTGCAACACTGCATCCATCTCATCTTACTACACAGAGCCATGTAAGTGACAGTCATTCATTTCAGGCCACTGTCTACATCCTGGTAAGAGTGCATACAATTTTGTGTGAGCAGAGACCCACCAGATAATATAAGCCATGCTAGGACTTGCCTCAGTCGACTATGTGGCAACAAACACAAATGTATCCTTTTAGTTCCTGTGCCCAGTTCCCCTGTAGGGATGGTGCTGTGGGATGTTCTGTATGTCCTGTGGGAGCCCATTCTCGGGTTCCTCGTGGCTTTACCCAGCAGGTCCACATAGAGGATGATTAGGACCACAGGCCTGAGTGCAGGTGTCTGAGATGGTCTGCACTTGGCTGTGCTGGGGGATGGGCTGTATGTCAGATTGCTCTGATTGGTCAATAAATAAAACACTGGCCAGTGGCTAGGCAGGAAGTATAGGCGGGACTAACAGAGAGGAGAAAAGAAAGAACAGGAAGGCAGAAGGAGTCACTGCCAGCTGCCGCCATGACAAGCAGCATGTGAAGATGCTGGTAAGCCACAAACCACGTGGCAAGGTATAGATTTATAGAAATGGATTAATTTAAGCTGTAAGGACAGTTAGCAAGAAGCCTGCCAGGGCCATACAGTTTGTAACCAATATAAGTCTCTGTGTTTACTTGGTTGGGTCTGAGCGGCCGTGGGACTGGCGGGTGACAGAGATTTGTTCGGACTGTGGGCAAGGCAAGAAAACTCTAGCTACAGGATGTGCTTTTATGTCTTTGGTGGTCTGATTGCAATTCACATCCTGCTTCCTATTACAGCCATCTTGTACCGTGCTCCAACCTCGTGGACAAAAAACACACCACAAAACAGACTCACTTCAAATTACTCACTACAAGCCGACCTGGATTTGACCTCTACTGGGTTATTAGCCGTGGAGGAAAAAAAGGAGGTAGGGGACAATAAAGACACAAAACCTCACCTGTAGTTTGTCAGGTGACTTCCTGGCCTCCATCTTTTTAAACAAGAAAGCTCTATATCAACTCTGCAGTCTTTACAGTAACAAAACCGACCTGGTGATGCTCCATAGCAATGCTTCTCAACCTTCCTAGTGCTGCGACCCGAAATTCAGTTCCCTCACAAACCTTTTCTTTTCTTCCCTTCTGTCCTACGTCCGTCCTTCCTTCTTTCTTTCCTTCCTTCCTTCCTTTTTGAAAGCCAAGTGAAGTAATAAATATGCAAGCAATTTTTTTAATTGCAAAGGGCTCTAAAATACGAAGCTGTCATTTTGTTAAATATTTGGATTATTCAGTGGTTGCTGACATTTTCCAACGTCTGTCTTTTTAAAGAAAAGATGAACCTGAATGTTGATATATCTTTGCCCTTGGCACATGGCTGTCCTTGAGCAAGGTGCTAAAAATGCAGCACCAGCCCGCCAAACTCAGCTTCATCTTTCCTGGGACCGTCCTTCTTGCGACTGAGTCACTGTGCCTCTTGACTCTCTGCAGTTGTCTCCATCAGCAGCAAAGTGTGTGACCGTGCCTGTGATGAACTTCAAGCCACTTGAGCAAATCTCCCTGTCGTTAGTCACAATGACAGAGCTGTACTGTACACTTGAGAAACCAGTAGCTTTGCAAGACTTAGTCTTCTCCAGTCTCCAGGCCAGGCTTGGTTCGTAACTACATTTGCAGACGCCCTTGTGTGCTAGCCCTGGATTTTGTGGCCTCAGGGCGTAGGCTCTGGAGGGTTATCATACCTTTTGCTTTATGGTCTTCTACAGGATTTGACACTTTTTTCAACACTTCTCAGGGCCTGACTGAGAGCCACATTTCCACCCCCAGTCTTCGGAACTCAGCAAACCTATCCGCGGGTGTAGGAGCAAATCTATCCACGGGTGTAGGAAAAAGCTCTAGAGGAGCCCTGGGTTGTCAATTAGGAGGCAATAAAGCCAAGGCCCAGCAGGGCCAAGGAGAAGTCAGTAGGAGATGTTGACAATTAGGCTGTGAGGATCAAGTCCTCAAAACAGCCCGGCTTCTGATTATGTCCCCGCACTATTGGTGGGCTCTTAAGAGGGTCTTTTGGACATGATGGATCTTTGGCATCCCTGCAATCAACCCAGAAGAATAAGAGCAAGTCTTACTGGAAGAGGGTGAAAGGACCATGGAGACATTTACACATGGAAAAACTTCAGTGCTATAGAAAGAAGTGGTATGACCTCTTGTGTAAGGGACTCTGACCACACGACTTCCTTCCGGAGGGCTTTTGTTATGGGAAGGCAGGCTCTGACACTAAGCCTAGGATTTATCACACTGCAACCATTGTCTTAATGAGTGAACTGGTGCAAGGAACACTTAATAGGTTCTTTCTTCTTTATGCTCAGCAGCCACTAGAAATGCAGTAGAGACGGTCTCGAGGTCTCATATTCCAGTTGGAGCAGACAGCTATGCAGACGATGAGCACACATCACGGCAATGACCCAGCAGGTGTGTCTGTAGGCCCAGGAACACCGCAGGGCTTCCCAGCCCAGCTGCTGGGAAGGCAGGTTATAATGGAAGACACTAAGCCTTCTAGAAACCTGTGTCCTATCCTGGCGGTGTCCAGCATCTTCCAGATTTACAAGGAATTAAGGAAGGGAAGGCAGGGAGACCTGGAAGGAAATACACTGTGTTCAGTACTCTGGAGGCAAGAGCAAGCATGGGATGGAGATGAGTGGTCACAGAGTCCATGGGAGAGGATAAGCTCACTGAGGAATAACAACAGAGGTCAAGCAATGTGGTCTAGGTTGTCCTTGAACTCATGACCTTGCCTCCCAAGGTGCCCAATCAAACTGCACAAACTGGTGAGATTGCCAAGCAGTGGGGAAAGCATCCATAGCCCATATTTCCCACTACTACATCTGGAATGCCCTCCACCGCTCCCTCTCTCCCCACACTCCGAAGACAACCCTAGGAGGCCTTTGCTCGCAGGGATGCTGGAGAGAATGCTCCCTGCTTCATCAGTGAGCTCCAGGGATCTCATCTCAGAGGCTTTGGGAGGGGTAGGCTCTGGACAAGCAATCTAATAGGTATAAAGGCACCATTCCACTCCCTCTGTTCCTGAACCCTCAGAAATGAGGATCTCTCTAGGCATCCATCAGAATTCCAGTAGGGCACCAAGGAAGGCGGACCCACAGTTCCATACCCGTATCTGAATGTGGCTGTAGATAAATGGGCTGGAGAGAGTGGGGGGTGGGGGTGGGGTGGGAAGGCAGCGGGGTAGGAGTTGGCGTAGGGATGGGTTGGGACTGTGACTAGGGGATGCATTAAAAGGAATTCTCCATCTTTTGAATATACTTCCTCTCTGGAGGTCTTCTGCAGGAAAGGTAGCCGCCTTGGATGGAGGCTGGCAGAATGCTTTCTCAGCAACAAAATCAATGCAATGAACCGGCTGTGGGTTTCTGAACCCACACCCTCATCCTATTAGAAGTGTGGAAAATATCAGAAACGGCCTTACGCGGCAGGATATGAAAGCTGGAACCTCAAAGTGTGGGGGATTGCTGCAGAGGATGCCTCACTTGTTCCTAGCTTCTCAGATGAGCTCTGTATAGAAGAGTATGTGAGACAACGTCCTTCAGATGAACAAGATGTTGCCATGGTAGAAGCGGCCTACAGATACTTGAAGGTACCCAGGAAAAGCATGATGAAGGAATGGGACTGCAAACGATACTTAAGTGGCATATAAATTTAAATTGGGAGAACCCACGTGGAAAGAATCCCAGGATACCTCGTTCATTCATCCTTCTTAAAATCTCAGTTAACAGACTTTAAGTCTAATGCCATGCGCTGGGTACTGAGCTTGGGGCTGGCTACACAGCACCTAGCAAAGCACATCTTTCTTATTTTTATGGAACTTTCAGCCTAGAGGGGAAGAGACATGGTGGACAAAACAGCAAAGGCACATGGGTAACAGGAAACACCTGCTCTTAGACGGACAGCCACTTGGGAAGTGTGGGGTTCGAGTCGAGAACTAACGGTTGAAGAGGATTCGTTCAAGTGAAGAGCTTGGGAAAGGACATGTGGGACAGAGGGAACGCATCTGCCATGGTCCTGGGCAGGAGTGAACTTGGCCTTGGGAAGAAGACACGGGATGGGGCTTTACAAACCAGGAACACACTGGGCGGTGGTGGCACACGCCTTTAATCCCAGCACTCGGGAGGCAGAGGCAGGCGGATCTCTGTGAGTTCGAGGCCAGCCTGGGTTACAGAGTGAGTTCCAAGAAAGACGCAAAGCTGCACAGAGAAACCCCCGTCTTGAAAAACAAAACAAAACAAACAAACAAAGAAAAAAACAAAACCAGGAACACAGCGAGGGCTTGAGCTGCACTTTGGGGGTGATGGGGAATTGCCAGGGGCTTTTGATGAGGGTAGCTCCGTGATGGGGTCTAGGTTGTTAAGCCGTTTACCTGACAGTGTTGGAAAAAGCAAGAGAGAAAATAATGAGAGCAAATCAGTGCTTCAAAGTGGAGCAGGGGGAAGAGTGGAGGATGGGAAGAGGACTGGAAAAGTGTCTCCAGCTGGATTAGACAGGACTCCGGGCTAAGAGCGATGTCGAGGTCAGGGGAAGGAAAAATCAAAGCCAGGCGGTGGTGGCGCACGCCTTTAATCCCAGCACTCCGGAGGCAGAGGCAGGCGGATCTCTGTGAGTTCAAGGCCAGCCTGGGCTACCAAGTGAGTTCCAGGAAAGGCGCAAAGCTACACAGAGAAACCCTGTCTCGAAAAACAAAACAAAACAAAAGACTCCTGCTCCTGCATTTTAGGTTTAGGCAGCTGCTTATTTGTCTAAATCAAGGGTAAAATGGACGTGACCTAAGATCTAAAGATCCTAAAAGGGCGATTTTAACCAAGTATTAACTGAGCAAGACCCATCCCTGACTCAAACACCGCCTGGGAGGCCTGGTTAACGAGCTCGCGTCTTTCTTATTCATTCAGCTCACTAACACTGTTGCCCCGACCTTCTGTTTACTGAACTAAAGAAGCAAATAGAACCGAGAAATTGCTCATGGCCAGGAAAATATATCATGAGCTGCACGGACAGTGATTCAGTAGAAGATGAGGCGGAGCCAGGCATGGTAAACACACACCCACAACCAAGGCACTCAGAAGTGCAGGCAGCAAGATCTCTGTTCTGAGGCCGATTCGGGCTACACAGTAAGGCTCTGTAAAAGTAAAGCAAAATGGAACTGACTGATGTCTCCAGCTAACACTTCCTGTTTACCAGAAATCTTAGGGGGAGAAGATCACCACACAATAAATTCAGGAGCCTAAGTAATAGAAGACACACCCGGCCAGGTCAGGAACACAAATGTCCGCAGTGGGATGGTTACAGGAAAAAGTGGATCAGGAGAGGAAAACGGAAAGATGATCTCAGGGACAAGAGTATTCCAAGGGTCAGGGGTCAGGGGACTGGCGTTAAATCACCAAACTCGGGCCAAGAAAGAGCTCCTTGACCCAAACCAGACTTCAAGTGGTAAAGGGAAAAAGAAAATATGACTGCCGGGCGATGGTGGCACACGCCTTTAATCCCAGCACTCGGGAGGCAGAGCCAGGCGGATCTCTGTGAGTTCGAGGCCAGCCTGGGCTACAGAGTGATATCCAGGAGAGGCACCAAAACTACACAGAGAAACCCTGTCTCGAAAAACCAAAAAATAAAATAAAATATGAACAAATGATAGATACTGTCCCCGGGGGGGGGGGGGGGAAATGAATGAAAGGACAGTGGCCACATGGGCCACAAGCATCCAAGGTCCTTGCTCTGTCCCAAGAGCAGGCAGGCAGGCAGGCAGGAGAGTCCCTCGGTTGCTGGAGTTCTAATTATAGCAGAGGGAATGCCGTGGTTTATGAGCCTTCCACCCAGCCTCCCTCTCTCTCTTCCTCCTCCCTGCAAAGCCACAGGGCCCCGCCCCACCCCGCCTGTCGCCTGGACTGCTTTCCCAGGTTGTGGCTGCAAGGTCTGCCTCCTCTGACCCAGTCATAACCATCATAACGAGCTAGGCCACTGTCACGTGCAGGGACGCACAGGTACCCAAGCATCAATGACAACCATGACTCAGAGCCTTCAAAGCTGCCATGAAAAGGGCTCAGGTGGCGGGGAAGGGATGTGAACCCACCCGGAAGAGGATTACAGCAGAGAATGCGAACTGGAGCCGGCTGGCAGACACAGTCTGGTGGTAAAATGTGGCATGGGGCCGGCCGGTAGGGATAGAAGCTATGTGTGGCCTTAGGAGCCAACAGTTGGCTCGGCCTCAGGAACCTCAGCCTTTCAAAGGATAAGAAAACTAGTTCCACCCCACCGAGGGAGCTTAGAAGTGGTTCGTCCCCCCTGTCAAGCCGCCCGAGGCGTGCACAGCCTGGCCGACAGCTTGGCTTCAACCTTGCACAACCTTAAGCAGAGGCCCAGCTGGCGGGGCCTGCGCTGCTAACCCGTGGAAATGGCGAGGTAATAGTGGGGGTTGAGACTCTGTGGTCGGGGTGATCTGTTGAGCAGCCTTATAAATAATCGGTAGCTTCTTAGACGTGGGGAAGAAGTCCGAACAAACCCCGCTGGGGCCTTGGCAGTATTAGCTGCCATGTTGCCGCCATGGCTTGCACGAGGCCCGAGGAGACGGAAGCGGAAGTCTGTTGACTGGGTTTGGTAGGCAAAGCCTCAACGAGTAATTAGGACTTGGGGAGAGTCCCGAAGGGGAGCAATCCGTAGCAAATCAGTGAGGGTGTTGATGGGGGATAAGGTAGGGCGTGAGACCTGAGGAGGAACAGTGGACAGGCAGGATCTACAGGGCAACAATGGACTGCTTGCCTCCTCCACACAGCTGTGGAGATAAAGGTCAATAAGCAAGATGTGTTCAGGAGCCTCATCAAACTGCCCTGCAGTATGTATGCCACGTGGGAAAAGAAGAGCGTGCTGGAGGCTCTCGGACCGTAGAAACAGGCGTGCCTGATGCAGCCATCCTGGACTGAATGGAAGTTTCTGTCCAAGGAGGGGAGAGGCCGTGGGAAGGGCCAGGGGAGCCAGCCAGGGAACTGCAGCACATCATGGAGGCTCTAATGATGTAGAGCCTCTCAGAGTAGACCCTTGGGAAAGAGCCACATCCAGGGATACGGGTCCTGCTGGCATTGGAGCTGTCAAATATTACAGAAGATGCCTCTGTATAAAGCAGAAAAAGCATGCCTCGTGGAGGGGAGATCCAGTCCCAGGCTCACTGGGGCTCGATTATGGGATTACAGGCTAGATTTCAGTCCACGCTTGCCCCATGTTTTCAGACATCCTCCTGAAGGGTAGGTACATGCTGTGTAGCTGTGGCTGAGACCTGCCCAATGCAGATGAGAGGCTCTGGGGTCGGGAGCATGCCCCGCTACAGTCCACATCCAAAGTCAAGAGTCACTATCAATTCATTTCCAGCTCTCTAAATGTTTGTGTCTTGCTCCACTGAGAACCCACGTCTATGAATGGAGAGGTCAAGCTAGATTGCCCTCTGGGTCCGCTTTGCTCTCACAGGCTGCCTGCTGTGACTATGAGCTCTGGGAGGGCAAGTTGTGTCTTGGCATCCCTCCCCCACCCCCACCCCGAGAGAGAGACCCAACCCATCTCTCAGCTGAAAGAGCTTTTGTTGACTCAGATGGAACGGCCCCAGAGGGCCTGAGCCTGGCTGTCACTTGTGATAGAGAACACAATCGTCTGCAGGATCCTAAGTGGGCTGCTTGACAGAGATGTTCTAAGTCTAGACTGCGAGGAGACTCTTCCACAGCATTCACTTGCAGACAGCCCACTGCTCTCAGCACCCTGGCTGGTGATGCCGGAACCACAGAGTGGGGCAGAAAGGAAGGCCACGGCCACTGGCAAAGGTACTGGCTGTTTTTAAAGGCCACACGAGTTCCTGGGCCTGCGGCTCCTGGCTGGCCTCCACTTGTGTCTGTCAATCATCATGCATCTCCGTGTTCCGTACCTTCTTCCGGCCATCTGCGGATGTGAGGGAGCTAAATGTGTTTCTTGGGCTGGTTTCCTAGGGTTCTTTCCTGTGACAAGAACCCAAGCCTCTGGCTTCCAGAGGGTAATTAGGCCAGAAGTCATTAGAGCCAGACGCTACGGAGGGCAGCGGTCAGACTAGATTCATTGTAATCATTTTGGAGGTTAATAATTCAACTTAATTATCCATATTAACCTTGATAATCCAGGGACAGCCTTGTAATGAGTGCACTTCAAAGAATTTATTTATTGAGCAAATACTGTGCAGACAACTTTCCTATAGGCTGTAGAGCTGGGCACAGCCAATGCCAATCTGGAAAGGTGCAGGTCTTTGCCTTCTTACCCCTAGCCCGGTGGAGACATATGCCATGGGTCTTGATGGTTGTAAAAGAAAGGGGAGTCTGATGAGTGGGAAGAAAGATACCACACAGACCTCTGAGGCGTCCCACGGGTTGAGGAAGAAAGTTTTATGGGGAGGTGGCATTTATGGTCAGCCTTGAGAACTGAATAGCCTTTCTGGAAGAGACTGGAAGACTCTCTAAACAATGGCAGCTGTCTGGGCAAAAGCGATACACAGGAGGAAGATTGAGTGAGGTGTGTTTGGGGAAAATGGGGGACACCTGAGGAGAAGAGTTTTCAGATAACACAGCTGGGGTGACGTTGGCAGCCAGTGTGAAGGGCTGTGGCCCCAGCTGCAGATCAGCAGGTAACGGGAAGCCACCGGACTGTTCCAGCAGAGAAGAGGGACATGCTCAGGGATGGCCCTTTGGTAAACCGATCAGGCAATTCTATGAGGCTAGAACAGATAAGCAGGGGGAGTATGAGGGTCTGAATGGATGGGACAGCAGGATGGAAGTATGCTAGGATTGGGAAAGTTATATCAGCTCATTTTTGAGACTGAGAACCTAAGCTCGCAGAAAACGGTCAAGATGCTGTGGCAAGTGAGAATCTTCCTGTCTCCTTCGGGATGAAACATCTGCTTTTATTACCTATACCTCAGAAGCATCAAATCTCTACTCCTGTTTTGGGGGTCGACTCAAATTTGGGGAGACCAGGAAAGGGGGAAGAGAGAGCACTAAGGAGGTAGTTCAGGCAGGGAGCTGTGTGGCTGTAACTGGCTTTTCCTCTCCAATCCTGTGACTTCAGCTGTGAAATAGGGCCGTTCAAGGTCCCTTCCGACACCCACATGACATGATTCTATGAACAGGAAGAACTATATGGTGACCAGTCATAGAACCCACACTCAGAAGCCAAATGCCCTGAGGCAATTTGTTCAAAACTGACCAGCAAATCAAGAGATGACCCTGCCGTCTAGACTGGGAGGTCGTGGCAGGAAGTGGTGGAAGGCCGGAGGACTGGGTGGTTTCCTAGGGTGGGATGTGGGACAAGGAGAAAGGTACCACACCAGAAAGATGGGAGTTGCCAACCAGGCATGAGGTGGGCACCTGTAGAGTGGCAACTTCCTAGGCTGTAGGTGGTTGGTGGAGGGATGTGGAGGCAGAAAGGATGGATGTAGGGGCAGTCTGGGTGAGTCCAAAATGCCTGCTGGAGGCCTGGGATAAGAGCATCCATGATCACAGTTGGATTTGCAGATGCTTCACATTCATGCTTTTAAGCCTCTGGTGTGCTGATTCATGGAGAGGCTGCCTGAGGAGGGAATGCACAGAAGGAGGGATTCTGCTGAGGATAAGGCGGCTTTTTCATGGTCTCGTGAAGAGAACCAGAGGGCAAGGCTGGCCTCAGAAGGAGTGATCCCTCCTGTAAGTGTCCCTGGGTTCTATAGACCCCAGCCAGCCGAACAGAGCAGAAGGCACATCTTTAATTGTTCCCTTTTTTTTTTTGTGTGTGTGTGTGTGTGTGTGTGACACTAACCTGAAGATTCAGCTGACTTGTAATCAGCAAAGCAAGTCAACCAGAAAATTGCTTCCTTCCCTTGGAGCAATAAGGACCACCAGCCAGCCGCCTCCCTCGGACTCAGAGCCTCTACTCTATGTCTATAGCATGAACTGAGAGCTGGTCTACCCAACAGCTCTCCCTCCTGGGTCCCAGTTTTCCCAAGGAGCTTTAAATATGCTTTCCAAGAAACACTGATCAGGCCTCATGAGACCCAGGTTCAAGTCCTGTGTGCTCTATCTTCCAGGTAGCTTTGGGCAAGATGTGGCTCCCCATGGGCTGCTGAATATGGTGTCTTCACCCAAAGAGATAGGTTGGAAAGAAAACCTCTATACTTACTTTGCCCAGCAATTATGACACACAAATCAGATAATGGTTGTGAAAGCTGATTTTGTCCATCACAGTGACACTTATCAGTGATGATAATGACCGCAGAGGTGGCAGGAGTCGTTTTGATGCGCAGCTCCACAAATACCACACGAAGAGGTGGATTCCTGCTTGCGGTGACCTAAGATTATCTGGTTTCATTCTGCCCTGGCTTCTGATGCTCGCCTTGAAGGATCCATTTTGAGCTTGCCGAAGTTTGGATGAAACATCTCAGAACGTCCTTCTTCTCTTCCCAAATGCAGCAGCTCCCCCCTCCCGTATCCCTCTTTAGGCATCAGGAAACCAAAGCATCAGTACCCACCCTGAAGCCAGGCTCTCTGTGGGTTCACCTGGAAGAAGAGGGAGGAGGGGATCCATACCATGTGCCAGGCTCTCCATCTACGCCTTGGAGAAGACTGTAACGCAACGTGTGCAGACATATCATGGATAAAATGGGAGTGTATTGTCGTTCTGGTTCTGAGAACCCATAACTCTACGCCCCGCCCGCCCCCACACCTGCCCTTCCCCACAGGTAATCATATCCAACAGGTAGAAGAACTCGAAGATGGACATATACGGGCATCATATGACAGAAAAGGAAAGTGGGGCGATGAGAAAAGCGGGGTTCACTTGGTCTGTACACCCTAAGCAAGCAAGGGTCACCACGCCACGCCCCACACCCTTCCTGAGCACGCACAGAACCAGCCTTCTGGCTTAAACTGATGGAAAACCTAATCCCAGGGACCAGGGATGCTGTTACTTTGGATGAGGGAAGTGACTGGAAAGAGGAAAGGTGAGTTCCCCAACCCATCCTAGAATCTCAGATGGGAGGGTGTCACTGGGTTCTACAAGACTCCTCTGAGATGCAGCCTTCATCCTGGTTCCACAATTATAATGTTTTTGTACATTTAAAAAAATTCAAAACAATGTAAAATTAATTTATTTCCCTAATATTTATATTTATTTGCTTGTTTATTTTATGCACATATGTATGTGTGTGTCCCTGTGAGTATATTTGGATATAAAGGTGCACACATGTGGAGACCAGAAGACTTTGGGTGAACCCCTCTATCGCTCCCACCTATTCCTTGGAGGTGGGGTCTGTCCCAAATCTAGGGCTCGTATTTTCTCGGCTAGGCTGGAAGCTTGCAAGCCCAGTGATCCTCCTTTCTCTGCTATTCTCAGAGCTGGAGTTACAGGCATGCACACGAAGTCCAGCATGCTACATGGGTGCTGGGATTCTGACTCCGTGTCTCAGGATTGTGCAGTGAGCACCCCTCAACCCCTGAACCGTCCCTCTAGCCCATTACTTTCTGAAGAACGGCATGAATGCTGGGAAGGGTCTCTCTTGAGCACAAGAGCCCCAGTACGTGGCAGTTACAGCGTGCGAGGGGAAAGCAGCGGGATCTTCTCTCTGGCCCAATCAGCTCTTCCTAGAGACTCGGCTCTTTGAAATCACAGACACCATCACTCTTTGTGAGCATTTTACCAAGAGTGCCAAAGTCACACCTTCTGGACTCAACCAACTCTCACTCTATAGATGAGACCAGAGGGGTCCACAGGGAAAGGTGACGTGCTCAAGGCCATGCAGGGTGTGGTGGCCGATCTGAGACTTGACCCGAGTCTTCCAGCCTGGGTCCTGAATCTTTTCCTTGGCATGTATTCAGCCCTTTGGCTGGAGGGCACGGAGGTGTTGCAGCTCTCAAAGGAGCCTCTGGTGTCTGGGTCCTCTGATGCTTCCTCAAAAGACTCCAGCAGAATGAAGGGCGATGGTTGGCTCATCTCAGCTGGTGCAGAATTCAAGCGCTGTCAGGTATCATGAAGCCTGGCAGAGCTGACGGAGTCACTGTCTTCCAGGTGACTCACCTTGGCAGCAGAATGAGCCCCAGCCAAGGTCACAGTGGCATCCGAAAGCCTGCCTTCTGGTCTCTACCTCCCTCACATTTAGTCCAGTCCTGTGAAATCAAACAAGTATCAGTCAGGGGTCTCCCGGCTGGGCCTGGCTGGGCCTTATCATAGAGACATCAAGTCGGGGTGACAGTGTACCTGCAGCCCCAAACGGGTACCCTCTGCTGTTAAATCACACCTGGCACCTGGTGTGATGTCCTTTCTCTTTCTCATGAGGGGCTGGACAAATTATGGAGATACTTTTTCATTACTGAAAGTGAAAGTGCCTTTGCCTAAGTGTGGGAGCGATGATGTAAGACACTCACACCCTGACCAAGAGTGCTGGCATTCACAGCAGCCACTGGACGGTCTGATCTGTACATCCTAACTGATGCCATGTGCACTCACAGTCCTGCCTTCTGCTGAGGTCTTAGAAAGACAGATGATGATGCCCTAGGAAAACATTCCAGTAAATCCTTCTTTATTATATGTGTACACACACACACACACACACACACACACACACACACACACACACACACACACACACATAGATGTAACCGTCTTGTTAAATAAGAAACACAGAGCCAATGCAGAGATGAAAGCCCAAGAGGTCAGAGTAATAGCTAAGCGCTAAAAACCGTACCCTTCACTGCCGCTCCTGTCCTTCCCTCCGCCAAGAGACCTCCTTCCTGTGACTCTGTCTTTTTATAGACTTTCTGTTGGTGTTATTTCTGCACACACACACACACACACATTATCATAGTAAGTATGTAAGTATGTGTGTGAACATAAACCCATAAGGACACATGCATTAATTAAACAAATAAGAAAGAAACAAACAATGGGGGAACAGGTACAATATGCAGCCAGCAGCCTTTAGTTTTCCTCTCAATAAACATTTAATGTCACTACTCATCTAGCTTTGTGCTGGGAACTGAAGACAGGTGAGTGAATGGTGAGCAAGGTCAAGACTGAGAACCACCCTCTGTCTTGGGTTCCTGTTAATACCATCTTTTTATTCTTCCGGAAACACTTCCAAATGTGTATCGAATGTGTGCTTCCCAGTAGAACGTAAGCCCTCTAATGCAAAAATGGCTCGTGTCTGATTTTGTGACTCTGAGCCCAGACCTAGGCATAGCTATATTTGTGAATTGAGGCATGGTTGATTGGATGAAAGAATTGGTTGATACATGAATGAATGAATTAAAGACAGTGTATTTCATTAAATATTTACCATAGCTCTATTTATTTTCTCTATTTTGTAACAATAGTTGCTAATGTTTATTTGCCAGGTACCATGTATATGCTACATCGTGACTCCTAATAAACACCTTACACTGGAGATTTTTGTTTGTTTTGTTTTGTTTTTACAGGTGAACACCTCCAAGGGGCTGGTGTGATGGTGAGTGTTGGTACAGTACTTAATGTACCAAACATCTTCAATAAAAGGTGAGACTTTTAAATTTTGGCTTTAAAGAAACATTTTAGAATGTGTCCCAAAACAGTTCAACATAATTGAGAACTGGACATTTCCTGGGCACCTGCCCCAGACAGTGTGGATCACGGAGGGGTGCGGAAGCATGAGACTTGCCCTCTGGCGCCTTGAGTGTCACGGTATAAAAGGCAACACCCCTAGCTGACAGCGGTACTTTTCCATGGCATTTTATTAACCTTGGGGGAAATGAGAGACCATGTAGGACAAAGATTTGTTTTCTTGGGCCCATGCAAACTAACTACTCCAGTCGCCAGCGTTGATGAAAGGCAGTGTGTGTGTGTGTGGGTGCTCTTGGCTCCGTTTATGTAAAACCGCCTGTGGGCGGGTGGTGGGCTGGGGTCTGGGGTGATGTTAAGAGGTCACAGTGTAATATAGTCAAGTCAACAAATGCTCAAAACACGGTGTGACGAGAACAGTGGCTAGGTCTCTGCCGGGGCACCATGGGAGCAGGCAGGAAGCCATCAGCCCAAAATGGGCTTCAAAGGAACTCCCCGAGAGAGAGACACCTGTGGGACAGCCCTCCAAACGATGATGCAGGGACATGAGAGACCACAACTTGACTGGGAACTGTGAGCTAGTCTACTTGGCTTTGGCACGTAGAGCATGGAGGGTGAGGACTTACGGCAGCGACTGAGGTCTGAGGGCAAGAGAGGAGGTACTGACAGCAAATGGTTTTATACCTTCTACTGGGAAGTTCACATTTTATTTTAAATGCGGTGAGGAAATCAAACTCAATGGGTGCGGGGGTGGGGTGGTGGGGGTGGGGTAAGCTGGAGCGTGACATGACCAAATGCCTGCTCTAGAACTCGCTCGCGGGACATAACGCAAAGAATGATGGGAGAAGCAGAACGCCAGTGGCAGAGAGATTAGTTAGGGGACTGTTAACAGGGCAGCAAGAAGATGCCAGGCCTGGGTTAAGGCAGCGAGGGAGGGGTGGTGAGGATAAATGAGTTCAATACTGCTGCAGAGGTATCTGGGAGAAATATAGAAACCGCTCAAGAGGCAAGGCAACCGCAGCCTTCTGGTTTTCAATTCTGACTGCTCCTCCCTAGGTCCTGCATTTAATCAACCTTTACTGCTAGGACCTAATTCATTTCAGAAGGCTTTAGCACTCTCACAGCGGCAAGAAGAAGGAAAAAACCCACCCTGAAGGATGACTTCGAGCAAATCAGAGCCTTTTTCTTTTTACATTCATCCATCAATGGTAGAACATTTTTACCTCTGACTTTCAGCAGATAATTTTTTCCCTCTGAATCTTATTAATCATCAGGAGTAAGGTGATGGCGACTTTTCAGCTCAAAACTTAAAATTGCTTTTCAGAGCTCCAGGTGGCTGATCTAGATCTAGGGCCAGTGGCCCTGTGCACCATGGCCTGACCACATCAGGGGGCCACAGCCCAGGCCTCAGGGTTTGTTCAGAGTCCCCAGGTGGTCCCCAGGTGGCTGAGACGTACTGAAGGGAAGAAGCACTGATCTAACCTTTTGGTCATTCAAAACGGCCTCCTTTCACCTTCTGTGAGAGGTATCCGGAGGCCAGGGTTGTGGGTTCAGTTCCTCCATCATCTCATGAAAACTTCCTTTAAAGTTTAGTTTTTCTGGGATTTCCAAGAGCATGTGAACTTGAATCCGGAATTGCTTACAAGCAAGAGAAGAAGCGATGTGAAAGAGCCTACACTTCGCTTCTCTGCCCCATGCACACACATGGATGCAACCCATCTCAGAAGGGCCCAGCCCTGCCTAACCCAAAGGCTGTTTCTTAAAAGGGGGAGCCCGTGGACACCTGCAGCCCCCCCCCCCCGACTTGGCCCACTCACTCTTTCCCAGGGCAGCTCAGAACGTCTTGGCATTTTCCACTGATAGGTTTCACTGACAGAGAGAGGGAAAATCCTGTCAGACTGTGGCAGAGCCCAAGTGAATGCTCAGATGATGCCCACATATGTAAGAGCAAAAGAAAGCATGAACCTGAACAGGGCAGCAATGATGGGTGTTCATGTTCAGGGCCCGAGGTGTGGGCTGTGTTGCACCCAGAGATTTCTTGGCACCATATGCTACCTCTGGTCCAGACTCTATTGATAATCGTGTGTAAGCCCCACCTTCCTCATCTACAAGGGTGGTAGTAATCATCAGAGTGCTTTGGGCGGCCCCTAATATCAGAACATTCAAATGGGGTTACTCTCAGAACAATTCACTGTACTAATATTCTCCATGGAGCCCATGGCCCAGCAGGAGAAGGAAGCGGGAGGGTGCAGACGAAAAAAGAAGGGTGATTTCAAAGGGAAGGCAAAGAGCTGACAAGGCTGGATCATAAAGCCCCAAATAAGACTGGGGTGATTTGAAAAAAAATGACCCCTCAAAAAAGTGGCACTGTTAGGAGATGTGGCCTTGTTGGAGGAAATGTGTCACTATGGGGACAGGCTTTGAGGTCTCTTTTGCTCAAGCTTCACTCAGTGTGACATTCAGTCCACTTCCTGTTGCATGCAAGATGTAGGACTCTCAGCTCCTTCTCCAGCACCATGTCTGCCTGTGTGCCGCCATGTCCCGTCATGATGTTGATGGACTGAACCTGTGAACTGTAAGTCAGCAACCCCAGTTAAATGTTTTCCTTTCTAAGAGTCGCCGTGGTCATGGAGTCTCTTCACAGAAATAGAGAAACCCTGACTAAGACAAAGACCAAGGGGACCATGTGTCATGGCCTCTCTTCCCTCAACCTGAGCCATAATTATATAACAGAACTTAGCAGCGCACACACACTTTGGAGGCCAAAGCTCCTAATTTCCCCTCTTCTTGGCTGGAGTTGCCCTTCAGAATATCATAGGCTCTTTCTTGTTAAAGGGGAATTCAGTGCCAAAGTGTAAATGAATACTGAAGGGCCCAGTAGAGAGCTCTTTGTAAACTGCACCAGTTTCCTGCTTTGTGCTGTCTTTTAGGAGGAAGAGGAGAGGAAGAAGGAAGAGAAGGAAAAGGGGAAGAAGAGGCAGGGGGAGAAAGAGAAAAAGACACAAGGAAATATTATTTTATGCCTAAGAGAATCAGCCATGAGGAACGTTTCAAATACTAAGCGGGTGAACATAGTAGTGAGCATCCAGACTCTGTGTGTGTGTGTGTGTGTGTGTGTGTGTGTGTGTGTGTGTGTGTGTGTGTGTGTGTAAGGGGAGGAAGTGGGAAAGGTGAGCAAGAAAATGAGTGTGATTCAACTATTGCCTTCTGAAGGTTCCCATGAACTCGGGGAGAGACAACCCATTAGAAGACACTGATCTCAAATGAAAGAGGAAGACTTTCTCCATCTTCATCTTTAGACACACCTCACCTCGCACCAGAAAGTAATGAAGCATAAACTATAACAAAAGGACATGACTGAGAAGAATAAAGGAGAAGAGTAGAGGCAGGGTGTAGATATGAACTGGGACTGGGAATCACACTAACGTAGGAGACATACACTGCGAGAGAACCATGACCTCAGCCCAATGCATGTGCTCATGGGAAAGACCTGGTCTTGGATCTACAGAAAAGTCAATCAGTAATTTGTAAATTCTTCATGATAATCCTAATTAAGAACATTGTGTGTTGAAAAGAGCAATGTCTTCCTTCCATCTTGTCAACAAGTCAAGTATCCATCCAGAGGGATTCCTTACAATGCAGGCTTAGGGCTTGTCCTATTCCACTGTTCATATTGTGTGTGTGTGTGTGTGTGTGTGTGTGTGTGTCTGTCTGTCTGTCTATCTATGTGTCTCTGTGTTATGTGTGTGTATATATGTCTATGTGTCTCTGTGTGTATGTGTCTGTGTATGTATGTCTATGTGTCTCTGTATTTGTGTGTGTGTGTGCCTGTGTGTGTCTCTGTGTGTATGTGTGTGTATGTATCTGTGTGTATGTGTGTGTATGTGTCTGTGTGTATGTGTGTGTATGTGTCTCTGTGTGTATGTATGTGTGTGTGTCTGTGTATGTATGTCTGTGTGTTTCTATGTGTCTCTGTGTATATGTGTGTGTATGTGTGTGTCTATATGTGTGTATGTGTCTCTGTGTGTATGTGTCTCTGTGTGTATGTATGTATGTGTGTCTGTATGTGTATGTATGTATGTTTGTCTGTGTATGTATGTGTGTATGTGTCTCTGTGTGTATGTGTCTCAGTGTGTATGTATGTGTGTGTATATGTGTGTGTATGTGTCTCTGTGTGTATGTGTGTGTGTATGTGTCTCTCTGTGTGTGTGTATGTATGTGTGTATGTGTCTCAGTGTGTATGTATGTGTGTGTATATGTGTGTGTGTCTCTGTGTGTATGTGTGTGTGTATGTGTCTCTGTGTGTATGTGTCTGTGTGTGTATGTGTCTCTGTGTATGTGTGTGTGTATATATGTGTGTATATGTGTATATGTGTCTCTGTGTATGTGTGTGTGTATATATGTGTGTATATGTGTGTATATGTGTGTGTGTATGTGTGTATATGTGTCTGTGTGTATGTGTGTGTGTATGTGTCTCTGTGTGTATGTGTGTGTATATGTGTGTGTGTCTCTGTGTGTGTGTGTGTGTGTGTATATATGTGTGTATATGTGTCTGTGTGTATGTGTGTCTGTGTGTATGTGTGTGGGCATGCTCGCAGTACAAAGCATACATGGCATCAGATGAGGCACTGAGCACCTGAAAGGAGCCGCTGAGAACCCAGGGGAAGAGGAAGGGAATGAGTGACGTGTGGGGAAGTGAGAGAGATTTTGCACAGTGGGTGAGGCTGTTCAGGGCCAAGAGAAGCTGATCTTGGGCTACGGAAGATGGCCCTCTTCATGTTCCTGCAGGAACCCCGCCTCTCAAGAGGGGCGGTCTAAGCATTTTTCTCAGGTGGCCATGGGAGGATGGAATCCAGAAAAGTCCTCCACCCAACCTCAAGCAATTTGGTGGCTGTGGAAGGTGGGAAACAGGATGGTGTAGAGCAACAGTAGTCCCCGAGACAATTCTGTTCCCTTGGTGTATTCGGCAAGATCTGGAGACACTCTTGGTCACTGTTGGTTGGTAAGCTCAACCCTTAGCTACTTTGGCCTGTCATTGTGGAAGAGGAGATTGAAGCCCAGAGACCATAAGTTCAAATTGTTGCAGGCTGTAGTGTTTGATTCTTAGGGTGATGTTGATGGTGGGAGCAGTGGCCACGAAGGGTGGTGGTGATCATGGTAACAGTGGTACCAGCAGCACCCAGTGTTCGAGACAGGTGTTGTTAGGCATGCGTGCTGAGCTGCTTGGCATGGCATGGGAAGTAGCATCCTTTTCTCCTGGATGGTTCCGTCACTGTACTCAACTGTACAGTGACCTTCCATTTCCATCAGTTCTGTAGTTCAACTGGCCATGGTGTGAGTCACGTGATTATCCTTTTGCACTATTCCATTTTGGCTTGAGAAGCCAGAATCAGTTCTTGTTGTGCACCAGGACCCATTACTGACAGACTCTGTGGTCCTGGGTGCATTTGTTTTGGGTTTCAGCTCTCCATGGAGCTCAGGCATGGATCTCTAGGGCCTGTGCATGGGCCCAAGTCAGAATCCCAGATACTGGTCAGGGTCCTTCATGACCTCCAACAATGGGTCTTTGTGGGATTTGCTCCTCCTTCCCATAGGAGGGGTCCTCTCCCCAGGGGCTCACCCCTTCTGTCAGCCTTGTAGACTCTGTGGGTCATTTTTCAGATGACCCCAGGTACGTGTTCTCTTCCCAGAAGCCACATTAGCCCCAGCTTTCTATCATCCTTAAAAGTCTCTACTTGAGGGGCTGGAGAGATGGCTCAGAGGTTAAGAGCACTGACTACTCTTCCAGAGGTCCTGAGTTCAATTCCCAGCAACCATATGGTGGCTCACAACCATCTGTAATGAGATCTGGTGTCCTCTTCTGACCTGTAGTCATACATGCTGTATACAAAATAAATAAATAAATCTTTAAAAAAAAAAAAAAAAAAAGTCTCTACTTGATTCTGAGAACCATGGCTATGGGTGAATTGGCTTCAGAGGTCACTGCAGCATCCAGGGACCCACTCTGAGACTGCTACTCCTCGGATGGCAGCCTGGGTGTAGAAAGGGGGCTATAAATGGAGCTTGCCATTTGCCGGGACTGCTAGGGCGCCTCCCTGGTCTCCTGAGGGACAGTGAGTAAGAAAGAGCTCCCTTGGCACCAGGGAGCCTCAAGGCTTCCAGCCACTTTTCAAGCGCCTCTGTGAGGCTGGCGGCCCTACTGTTCCTTAGATCGGGTCGAATCGTGTTTCTTGTGGGCACTGGGGCCTGGCGTGCAGCCACTGGCTATGGAAGGCAGTGTGGCCCTGAGTCCCTCCTTTGTGGCACAGGCAGGAAAGACAGAACAGGAAAGGCAACTCCTGGGAAGGTCCCCAGGGCTCCATCCTAGGCCACATGCCCTGTCTAGAAGGAATAGATCCCTCCTTCCGGCCAGTTAGGCAGACCATCAGCTCTAAGCTACACAAGGGGCCAAGGGACATGGTATCTTTGTTTCCTTTCCTTCAGGACACTGGACGGCAGGGACGGGGAGACTAGCGGCGTCCCCCAAACTTCTCCCCAGACATGGAAGCCCAGGCCGGGGAACAGGGCAGGGTCATGGCCCTCTTGGCGACAGCTCTTAGGGTCTCTTCCCTCATAGTCCCTACTCCGGCCTGTGGCACAGCTGGCCTCCTAAAGCGTCGCTGATGAGTTCCCTTCTTTTCTTTCCATCATGGCTTCACCCCCTTTGCTGAGATGATTGTAAGTGACTTCCCTTTCCTTCCAGGGACACTCGAGGAAGGAAAATAACCATGGTGTTTGGGGACACAGAGCTTTTACTGTTTGTACAGACAAGTTTAGGAGTCCTGTTGTTAACTGCCTCCCTGTCACATGAAGAAAGGTAAGGCTTTCTCGCCCCAGATCACGCTAATAATGCCTACCTTTTCCCATGCTCACATTTATATACCCCCCACCCCCACCCCACTGAGACCTCGGGGCATTAATGTTGGTCCAGAAAGTGAGGTAGAAACGGGACATTATTTTTTCCTAAGCAGTCCCTCTGCCCCCAGGCCCGCTGGTGGAATTTATAAAAGTCACCTTCATCATAAAAGAACATTCTTCTGGGTTGTCGGACTTTACCCTCTTGCCCCACTGATCTGTTTCTTTGTTTTGGCATCCTTCGCTTCAGGAAGACTTGTGATGTCAAAGCAAACAGGACTGATTTGATTGGTGAGGCTCCACAAAAGGAAACCCGCCTGCTGCCCCCGCCGCCGCTGGGAATGTGGCTAGAGCCATGGAGGGGCAGGGTGGCTTGCCAGGGGCAGGGTGGCTTGCCAGGCTGGAGGGGCAACTGCTGGCCGCTGCCTAGCAGCCCTCACCTGCGCAGCCGCTCTAGGAAGCCAGAACAAGCACACTCAAGGGGGACAGAGGCCGAGGAGGCCACGTGACTCTGCAGTCGGCCCCTTTGCTTCCCAGCTCTGAGATTGGACGTGAGGTCCAGAGAACGGAGCAGGAGCGAGCGAGGACCTGCAGGGCAGACCTCGGCTGGGAGCTCGGAAGCTCAGGCTATAAGCTGCGGGTCCGGCCATTTCTTGTGCAAACCCATTCTCACCCTTCTCTCTCTCAGTGACCTTTGCCCTTTCATCCTCCTTCTAGTCTCTACCTCTTCTGATTAGCAGAGCACATCTGGGCTGGCCCCGCTCACACCTGTTTTGGGATCCCATGAAATACAATGGTGCCTGATGTCCCATCCGGTTCCACTCTGGCACTGTCTGAATTAGCTCACGTTCCTGTCACCTACACGTGTAAGCTCCAACCAGATTGACAGATACTGTGTCCTGCAGGTTTCCCCTTTCTCTGCCTGGATCCATCGAACCACACCCACTCTTGAGAGACTCCTAGTGCAAAGGTCAACAAAGTCGTCCAGAAAGGTTAAATCAGGTGTCCTGTTTCCTTTCCCATGCCTCCCCATGCCAGCGTTAGTCAGCTTCCTGTCACCGTAACAAAATAACCCAACAAGTTCTATAAAGAGACGGTTTGCTTGCCTAGCAGTTTTGAGTGTTTTAGCTCTGGGCTCAATCAGCCCCACTGCTTCCGGTCTGTGCAAGGTGACAGTCAGGGGAGCGTGGCAGTGACATCAGGAGTCGGAGCCAAGCGGAACAAGAACCCGGACCCTCACAACACCCTTCATGGGAAAGGCATGCCCAACAATAGCCAAGCTGTAGTAGTGCCCAAGCAGAAAGCTCTTCCCTTTTCTCTGGTCGCCACACTTCCTTGGAGACACTGTTTTTCGTGTATGTAACACTCTTTGCCTAGTGTCTGTCTTCTCCCTAATCTGTGCACTCTTTGAGAACAACATGGCACCTTTAAATAATCTTACACCTGTGCCCTCTAGGTCACCTCACACAGCAGGTGCTGAATAATGCACAATATGACACATAGTGCATGCTAAATAATACAGGACGAGTGAGTGAGTGAACCACTGACTACTTGCCCTGAATTGGGAGGGGATGTTGCTCAAGCTTGTGGAAGGCCCTAATGATTTTGCTAAAGCAAAGTGATGGTTTTGGAGAGTTATGAAAAGGGGCTGATGCTGAGAAGTGAAAAATGCAATCCTGTTTTCAAAAAGACAGACAGGATTTGCTCTGAAAACAATGAGAGGAAGATATGGGGTGTATTTTAGACAGAATTATACACTTTATTGTTAAAAGATATGTGGAGCGTGGTGATATGTTGTGCACCCCGATAAAGCTTACCTGGGGATCAGAGGACAGAGCCAGCCACTAAATTGGACATAGAGGTCAGGCAGTGGTGGCACACGCCTTTAATCCCATCACTTGGGAGGCAGAAATCCATCTGGATCTCTGTGAGTTCAAGGCCACACTGGGAACAGAGCCAGGCAGTGGTGGCACACACCTTTAATCCCAACACTTGAGATCTCATGCCTTTGCTTGGGAAACACACACGCCTTTAATCTCAGGAAGTAACATGGCAGGACACAGAAAGGTATGTAAGTTGTGACAAGACAGAAACTCTCTCTCTGGAGGCTGAGGATTTCATAAGGGTAAGAACATGACTGGCTTGTTCTGTTTCTCTGATCTTTCAGCTTTCACCCCAATGTCTGGCTCCAGGTTTTGTTTTGTTTTGTTTTGTTTTGTTTTGTTTTGTTTTGTTTTGTTTTGTTTTGTTTTGTTTTGTTTTGTTTTGTTTTGTTTTAATAAGACCTTTTAAGAATTGTGTTACAGGAAGGACATTTAGTATACTCTAACGATGAAGAATGTATGATAATGTTGAAATTATTGAAAACCATGCGCTTATTATATCATGTAATCCTCACAATAACTATGATGAAGTATTTGCCCCACTGTTAGACTCATTTTATAGATATGACTAAGATTCAGAAAGGTGAAATTGACCCCCAAACGGTTTAACTAATCCAGCACGATTTGATTCTAGGTGTTCTATCCCCAAAGACCTAAGACACGGACCTAACACAAGGTCTGGAACACAATAGGTGTCTAATTTCGCTCCTCCTGATTCTGTGTCAACAATGCTACACACCTCAGACTGCGTTAATGGGATTGTTCTGCCTGGAGTACGGGAGGAACCAGTCCTCTTCTGGTGGGAACAGGGCAGCCTGCGTCCGGACCGCCTGGCTCAGGATGTTGAGCAAGCAGAGTTAGCTTCTGACTCCGTTGCTTTCTGCCGCCTTCTGGGGAGACCAACTGGGCATCTAGGTTCTGTAAACCGTGGATAACAGCGGACACTTCATATTGCCGATCAAGGTGATGAGATCACGGTGTCAGGTTGACACACACGGCAGGTAACATGGGGTCTGGTATGCCAGCGCCTCTCAGCAAGTGCTGGCCTCCTTGTCTCTGGCTGCAGATGCTCAGGGGCTTGGCAAAGGGGAGCCCGTGCCAACAAAGGCTTCCAAGACAGCATCTGATGCCGTTCTTGAGGAACTGGGTAGTCTGGAGCTATTCAGCCCTGAATGCATCAGAAGTTTAAAACTCTGGAGATACGAAACACAGTCCTCTGGGTCCCAGGTCAGACAGTTGCTCCTTCCAAGCCTGCCTGGGACCCAAAGACTTTGTAGAGTCCACATTTTCCCTGGGCACTAGCATGGATCGTTCTGGGTGGTGGTAGACAAAACAGCAAAGGTCTGGAAGTAATTATCTATTGGGTAGGGCGTGGTAGCACATGCCTTTAGTCCCATACTTGGGAGGCAGAGGCAGGCGGATCTCTGTGAGTTCGAGACCAGCCTGGGCTACAGAGTGAGTTCCAGGACAGCCAGGGCTGTGTAGAGAGATCCTGTCTAAATAAATAAATAAATAAATAAATAAATAAATAATGATCTGGAGCCTTAGCTTTTGTAATTGTTATGGCTTGGATTTGAAGTGTCCCCCACAGCCCCAAGGGTTTGAACACTCGGTCTTTAGTTGGTGGTACTGTTTTGGAAGGTTGTGGAACCTTTAAGAGGTGGAGCCTAGCTGGAGGAAGTGAGTCAATGGGGTCTTCAGGGTGGTAGCCCCGCCTCCTTCTGGTCCTAGCTCTCTGCTTCCTGACTGCTGTCGTGTTCAGAAGCAGCTACGGATGGAGTCTATCCTGTGTTTCTCTACCGTGATGGACCGGTGTCCTTTGAACCGTGAGCCAGAGTAAGCTGCTTCTACCAGATGTTTAGGGCACAATGACAAGAAAAGTAGCTACAATAAAACTTAAAGAAAAACTTGCCTGGTGTGGTGGCTCACCCCTTTAATCCCAGCACTCGGGAGGCAAAGGCAGATGGATCTCTGTGAGTTCAAGGCCAGCCTGGGCTACAGAGCTAGTTCCAGGACAGCCATGGCTACATAGAGAAACCCTGTCTCAAAACAAAACATGAACAAAAAAACAAAACAAAACAACAACAAAACTTGTTGCCTTAAAAAGATCAAACCTTGAACCCAGAAGGCTCTCTAGTAGTGTTAATAGTTGTGTACTGCCATATTCTGACACCTTTAGGATTGCCCCACAAAACATAGAAACCTGGGGCAGCTCTCTGGTGGCTGGCCTCCAAGGTGAGAGGCCCCACACCCTGTTCTCCATTGTAGATCAATTATTCTGTCCATATCCGTTCCTCTAGATCCAACCAGTCACCATATAATGCAGGGAAGAAAAAAATCTACCAGTTTTTACCCACCTTCCATCTTGAAGAAGCCATCGTGAGCTTGTGATGTTTTGCATGACCATTGGTATACTCAAGGCCTTGGGAGGGCCACTGTGGGTGGGTCTTCCGACGCCACTCCTTGTTACCCCTCCAAACACAGAATGGAGTCATTCCATTCCCCGGAGACTTACAGTCAGTGCCTATCTGGCAGAGAGACTTACACTTTTGGAGAGCTGTGGCACTGTCCCAAGCAGCAGCTGCCGGCCTCTGCAGGAGGCCTCCCAGCCTGTCCTTGACACACTCGCATGTGCCCCCATGTCACTCAGTGGCTTTAGGTGTTTCACAGTGCCACACCCCTGTGCCAAACTGAATTATTACAGTAACGCAAGATCATATTAAAAAGCCAGTGACGCCCCAAGTTATCCCTTTCATGAATTGGTAATCATTCCCCCCTAGAGATGGCTTCCCCAGGCTCACCATACCCACAAAAGCTGAATTGGCTTTGTATTAGGATCTCAGGCATTGGAAGTATCCCAGGCTTCCCTACCTCCCACTCCAGTAAGGCAGGGATCTCTAATAAAGGGGAAACTGTGCCCCGCAGAAGTGCCTCCTAAAAACTGAGTGGCAGCTATAATGAAAGGAACACTGGACGTTTTTGTGAGCTCCAGCTTCAATTCTGTTAGGAACAGGGTGACCCTGGTTAGTCACACACTCTCTCTCCGAGTTTCAATTTTTAATCTGCTAAATGGGAAAGCGTACTGGTTCATTAGTGTTGTAGGTGTCAGAAGAGTGGGTAAGGCCTTAAGGTGCTTGACAAACTGAACTATCATAAAAATGTGCTTTATTTCTGTTCTGTGAGCCTTGAATAATGAGCATCTTTAAGGCCCCAGAGAAGGAATAACAGATGCAGAATTGCCCTGTAAGTTCTGGCAAAACAGGCCCTAGAACGTAGCATTTTTCAAAGTTGCGTTCAGATTTCTTTTGATTGCTCCAGCCAATCAGTCGGTCCACACTCGCTGTGCTGGTACCTTGCACACAGTAAGTACTAAACAAACGTCATGCATTAATATGGCAAAGCCGTTGGTCCTTCGTGGAAAACATCATTTCTTTCCGGCAGAACTCACTCAAATCATGGAAAGGCCACACCAGGGAAGGGAATGACTTGGTTACTTGACTTTTGAAAATGACATGCCCCCACATTACCTAGGGCAATGAATGGAAAGTTTTTAAAATACTGGAGCCCAGAGAGGCAACAACAGGCCCTGGCTACCTTCCGTGGCTTCTCCTGCTCATCCACTGCCCTCCTCCACCCAGGCCCTGCCTGGAGCCCACTGTCCAGTTATCTTCCTCTCACTGCGTTCTCACTTTCTCTTTCTGCCGGCCCCCTCCCCCTTTCATTTCTCAATGATTTAATGACTGTGTGCCCCGGTGCCAGCAAATATTTAATGAGTACTCAATAAATATTTATTTAGGATGAATGAATGCATGCATGCAGTCATTCTTCACTGTCGAGCTTTGGGGGACATGGGACCTGGTTTCAGCTCCCAAGGTGCTGAATGATGTTTGCAGGTATTGTGGGTGGAGGAAAATGTGTGGACACTGCTGTGAGACAAACAGCCCTCAGGAGCCTCAGGAGCCTAGCTCTGTGTGGACCTGGGTAAAGGGCACAGCGAGGCTGGGGCCCAGTTCCCTTGTGGGTAAAAAGGGGGCATTCATGCCTACATCATGAGGTTCCTGCATGTAACGTCACCCACTGAAGTGCCGGGCGGTGGTGGCACACACCTTTAATCCCAGCACTCAGGAGGCAGAGCCAGGCGGATCTCCGTGAGTTCGAGGCCAGCCTGGGCTACAGAGTGAGTTCCAGGAAAGGCACAAAGCTACACAGAGAAACCCTGTCTCGAAAAACAAAAACAAAACAAAAAAGTCACCCATGAAGCTGTCCAGCAGAGAGCAGGCATGCAGTATGACCACTCATGATTTAGAGCGAGCTGAGGAGCAAACAGATCAAGGAAACACTGAAGGCCCGCGTCAAGTGGCTGCTTCTCTGAAAGAGACATCTAAATCAATCCCGTGGCATCCTGAGGCTCCTTTTATTCCCTCAAGTTCTGCCAAGCTTGTTCTCAGTCCAGACATTTCAGGGACGGGGGCAGGTGGCCAGACACACTTACTGCCCTGCCCCGCGTGCCTCAGAGATGCTCTGCTGTTCTGAAATGCCCACACACTTCTGGCCAAGACGCTTCTGGCTGACATTTGCTACTAAATCTCTCGACAGCCCAGCCCTGCAGGGCCTGTTCGCCTTACTCAAAGTAGATCTTCTGTGCATGCTTGTTAGCTCTGTCTCTGTCTCTCTCTCTCTGTCTCTTTTCCTCCTTTCCTTCTCTCTCCTTCCTCCTCTCTTTCCTCTCTCCATCCTCCCTCTTTCTTTGTCTTTATCTGCTCTCACTTCCCTTTAGAAACACACACTTCTGCCTTTGTGTTTTGTTTTTAAACCTGGTCTCACTCTATAGGCTGGGCCCCCCTTTTCTCCTCAGCCTCCCAAGTGCTGGGATTACAGTCCTGTGCCGCTGTGCCCAAATCTCCATGTGCCCTTCGGCTGCTTGAGTGGTTTAGGAGGCTTACCAGGGAATTTGTGCCCCGATGCCACATTTTGACTGCCATTACTCCCATTGTAGGGCAATACTATCATTACACATTCATAGTAGGTTTTCTCCTATTAGATGGTAAGCTTATCAATGGATGCGTCTTTCTAGTTTTATTTATCTATGACTCTCAGAGCGGAGCACAGAGCCTGACCTGTGGGAACAGGCAAGAACTGTTGCATGAATGGAAAGTGACTAATCCAGGCAGATGGTTCCTACTGCTATGAATAGAGGCTATGACCAAAAGCAATTTGGAGAGGAAAGAGTTTATTTCAGCTTATATACATCTAGGTCACACTCCATCACTGAGGGAAGTCAGGGTAGGATCTCAGAGCAGGAACCTAGAGGCAGGAACTGAAGCAGAGACCCTGAAGGAGTGCGGCTCACTGGCTTGTTTCCAGGGCTTGCTGTGATGGCTACTCTTGGTTTTATCAACTTGACTGTACCTGGAATGAACTACAATCCAGAAATGGAGGGCACACCTGTGATCCGGATCTTTTTGTTGTTGTTTGTTTTGTTTTTGAAACAAGGTCACACGTAATCCAGGCTAGCCTTGAACTTGCTCTGTAGCCCAGGATGACCCTGAACTTCTTTCTGACTCTTGTGACTCTCCTCAGTGATGGGATTACAGGTGTGACTACATTGTCTAGTTTATGTTGTGCTAGGAATTGAACCCAGGGCTTCCTGCACACCAGGCTTAGCACTCTACCAACTGAGCTACAGCCTCGCTGTGTGATCCGGATCTTGAGGCAGGAAGACAACATGCCTTTGATCCAGATCCTGAGGCTGGAAGGTACATCTTTAATCTGGGCCGCACCTGATGCTGGCAGCCTATATAAGGACAAGGGAAGAAGGACGGGTTCACTCTTCTCCTGCTCGCCCTCACCTTGTCAGCATGTCCATGCTTTGACTGGCACTGGAGCCGACTTCTTCGGGATTCCAGCACATACAGAAGACCAGCTGAGACTCCCAGCCTCGTGGGAGTGAGCCATTACTAGATTCTTAGACTTTCCATTCACAGCTGGCCATTGTTGGACTCAGTCCGTAAGTCATTCCAATACATTCCCTTCCATATGTATATATATAGAGAGATTCCTTCCACACGTTCTGTGACTCTAGGGAGCCCTGACTAATACGCTTGCTCATCCTGCTTTCTTATACCACCTCAGGACCAGCCCAGGAGTGACACCACCCACGACGGGCTGAGCCCTCGCACATCAATCATTAATTAAGAAAATGCCCCTCGCCCACAGACTTGCCTGCAACCAATCTGATGGAGGCATTTTCTCAGTTGAGTGTCCTTCTCAGATAACTGTGGCTTGTGTCAAGTTGATAAAAAAAGAGAAGAAGAAGAAGAAAGAAGAAAAGAAGAAAGAAGGAAGAAGGAGGAGAAGGAGGAGGACGAGGAGGAGAAGGAGGAGGAAAAGAGGAGGAAAAGAGGCTAGGACAAACAGCTGCACTTGTCCTGAGAGTCTCAGAACTTGGCAAAGCGGTAATCTCGGGGAGCCAGTGTGCATGGGAGTTACAGCTGAGAGTCCAGCTGAGAGAACGGAATGAGGAGCTTTGACCAAGAGAATCTCCTCGGGATTTCCGTTTGCATTAATTTTTACCTGCAAAGGAGGTGGGGAGAGATTGCTGGTTTCCGATTCAGTTGACCGGGTTGGCTGAGCTCGGCAGGGCACAAGACGAACGCTGCTTCACATCTCTCCCGCTGGGGCCTTTGAGCCCCCCATCTGCCATCTCCTCCTGGCCTTGCTGACATCTCAGACAGATGCCTCAGTGTCCCAGCCACTTCCAGCTCTACGATGTAGTTTCAGGTTGAAGTTTTTAAAAGTTTAGGCCAGCGCTAGAGCAATGGCGCCACAGGTAAAAGCACATATTGCTCTTGCAGAAGACCTGAGTTTGGTTCCCAGCACACATGCCAGGCAGCTCCAGGGGATCTGACACACCCTCCTCTGGCCTCCTCTGACCCTCGTCATGTACACATACCGCCACACAGACACACACATATATACATGTACTTTAAAAACAAAATATTAACAAAGTTTAGGCCAAAACTTCAACTTCAAATCCAGTTCACTACTCATAACTCTTCTCAGGCCTGGCCAAATTGGGAATCTTCACTGGGGAAGAGGGACAGAGGTCTTGGCTGTTTGTCCGTCCATCCACCTGTTTCCCATGCCTTTACTCCCTCCTGCGGCAGCCCCCCTGGTTGGGGGCAGGGAGAGGGCCATGGGCAGACATCAGGCTGTCGTCTTGTAGGATGGTTTACTGTGTTTCCTTCTGGCCGCCTTGCCTTCTGTTGAGTTTGGCATCCATCGATCCTACCTGGTTCATGGGTCAGCTAGCCTGAATCAACTCATGTTGCTCCAACCTCTGCTCTCTTTTGTCGTCCTACATCACAGAGTGCTGCCAGCCTCCCTGTCCCCCATGGTTACCTGGATCTGTCGTGGCCTCCAATCATCGTGTTACTTATTCCTCCAACACCTCAGGATGCTGTTATTTCTCTCAAGCAACTTCTCTCCCAACATACCATTCATCCTCAGGTGGCCAAGCCAGCACTGGGCTAAGGAGTGGGTTCTGTGGTCCCCTTTTTACAATGCCCCCCATTGTTTTTAATGGTTCTCCCTTTACTTGGCTAGGAAGAGGCTAAATGTCTTCTATTCCATCCCTCACAGGAAACAGAGAAGAGAGTAATAAACCTTTTTTTGTTTTTAATGAATTTTCTGAATTTACTGAACTTTGAAATTGCTGGGCTTGCCTTGTCGAGGGTGTGGGGAGATGGACCCTGACTAAGTCCTGCCGTCAGTAAGTCCCACCTGGACATGTTAGTAGCTTTCTGAGAATGTGGGCGTTCTTACTCTTTCTCTATAATACATAAGAAATAAGCCGTTCTGGGAAAGAGATGCTAAACTTTTTTTTTTTAACCAATGGAAAATGTTTATCATTCAAAAGATCTTGGAGACCGCTGGCATGAAGAGCGTTGACAATAAATGTGACGTGATTTGATGTAAATCTATCTCAGGAGGCAGCAGAGGGTTTAATGTCAGAGGCTGGCCGCCGACTCAGGGCACGGAAACCTTGACAATTTGAAAGACACGCATAATTCTTTTGAAATGCAGGAGGCAAAATGAAGGGGTTTTGGCATCTGATCAAAATCTCCCAATAAATGCTCGCTCTGTTGAAAGAGATGCGACTTCTAAACCTCTTCAAGGTCAATTGGAAAAGGTGTTCCCAGCTTCCCACAGATTCTAACTAAGCTGGGCAAGAAGACTTCCAGAAAACAACTTCCACTTGATTTAAGTTGAAAAGAAGTGCCAGGACTAAAGGGATGTCCCCTGGTGGGAATCAGAGCAGGAAACATCAGTTATCAAACCCAACCCAGCATCCCTACTCAGCAGGGGCCTGGTGGACAGTCGCCACCAGGGAGAACAGCGCCTAAGGCCAGAGGCCAAGGCAAGCGTCTTTTTGATCAGAAAGAGTAGAAACGGGGTACAACACAAAGTGTTGAAAAACAAGGTAGGCTTTTGATCTGAAAATACCCATCCATCTTACACTCGTCGGGCTGTGGAAACGGCTCAGTCCATAAAGGGCTGGCTGTGCATGGGGACCTGAGATCCGGTCCCCAGCTCCGATGTGAAAGTTCCAACATGGCGGTGCTTGCCTGAGATCCCAGTCCTGGGGAGAAGACGGGATCCTTTGGGCTTGCTGGCCAGGCTAGCCAAGCCCATGAGCTGTAGGTTCAGAGAAATCGTGATTGAGGAAGACACAGGATGTTGACCTACAGCCTCCACATGCATGTACACACTCATTCACATGCTTCCCCATCCCATCATGTACACACTCATTCACACCCTTCCCCACCCTGTCATGTGCACACTCATTCACATGCTTCCCCATCCCGTCATGTACACACTCAATCACACCCTTCCCCATCCCGTCATGTACACACTCATTCACACCCTTCCCCATCCCGTCATATGCACACTCATTCACATCTTCCCCATCCCGTCATGTGCACACTCATTCACTCGCTTCCCCACCCTGTCATGTGCACACTCATTCACTCGCTTCCCCATCCCGTCATGTGCACACTCATTCACTCGCTTCCCCACCCTGTCATGTGCACACTCATTCACTCGCTTCCCCATCCCGTCATGTACACACTCATTCACATGCTTCCCCACCCTGTGCACAGGCATACTTAAAACACAAAATAAAATAAAGCACTGTACATTGTGGTGTAACCTAAGTGAAACAACTTCAAAGGTAGAACATTTGTCTTTTTAAGCACCTGCCCCCAAAGCTAGCATAGGACCAGACACAATGTTACTGTATGGGCGTGTACAGGCGGAACAAATAAACAGTGTGCTGAGGAGGCCCAGGCACCAGCCTTGACAATGACTTCCAAGCAGGTTGGAAAAGATCCAAGCATTTTCGTTCCAGATTCCCTGAAAAACACTTAGCTTTTGTGACTCTGAAAATCACAAATGGTGACATTTGCAGCCCTCTTTAAATGTGAATAAACCATTGACATTTCCATAGATAGAACCCGACCCCAGGGGACCTTATGTCCAATTCTAGTCACTCCAGCGTCAGCGGGACTGTGAACTCTCTTTACCCAGGAGAGGTGCCAGAATGACAATGGCAATAATCAAGGTCACAGAACTGTAACCAGGTTGAGTGTGAAATGGCTGGTGTTTATTTTATCTATGCTTTGCTTTGAGTTCAAACTTCACTGCCAAAGATGTTAGCCAAAGGGCTTCTCCCACAGCTGTCCCTCTACAAAGCAGTGGCACAAAGGCAGGATGTTGTCTTGCAGAGAAGCGTCCCCTGGTCCCCCTCTGGATAGCCCAGCAGCTGGCTGGGTGTCACAAACAAAGCAGAGGAGTGTGTTGGGCCATGCCTGCTCAGTAGGAAGCTGGTCTCTGCCTTCAAAGGACAGTGGTGAGCCCGGGGACGAACAGCAGATACACAGGCTTATGTAATGCTCAGGAAGACGAGGGCTAGCAATGGTCAGCGGCCCAGAGGGAAGATGCCTCAGGATGGAACAGGGACACAGAGGGGAGCGAGGCCTCACCAGTAGTAGTCAGCTGGTCAGCTGGTCTGCATTAGGGGTTGCAGAAACTTGGAAATAGATGGCAAATTTGTTGCCCGGATCAGAAAAATCCCATTTGAATTAAGCTCTGCTCCTGGCGGCAGAGGTCACGGGATGGCAGAGGTCGGCAGAGGTCCTGGCAATGACAGCAGAGGTGATAGACAGAGCAGGGCCACAGCCTGGTGCTAAGTGCTTTGGATGTTCTTTTCCCTCTGATGGCTTCCAGACTGAGGTGAAAAGTTTCTTTCCCTTAAGACACAGGTGAGAAAACCGAGACTCAGGCTGGAAGTAATTCACCCTGAATCCAGGATGAGAATCTGGTATCTTAAGTCTGAGAATGTGCTCTCAAAAATTCATCAATTCTCAAAGGCAAAACAATAACACCACAGTGCAGTGAGGGAAACGGTGGCCTTCTTTATTAAATGGCTCTGGGTCAGCTAGATACTCACGGGGGAGGTTGGTGGTGGTGGGGAATAGTGTAAGCTCCTACTTCACATCATACCATATGTTAATACCAGTTAACCAATAAAGATTTTAGAAAAAAACACAAGAGAACATCTTCATAACCTCATGGTAGACAGATATTCCTAGGCAGGAAAAAAAAAATTCTGTAACTTCTATAAAAGATAAAATTTATAAATTCAACTATATTCTAAAATGAAACAAAATCTATATTTTAAAATCAAGAACAACTTTTCATCCAAAAATATGGTTGAGAACACACAATGAAAGACTTCCGTAAGACTTGTAGAACTCATTTCAATAATATATAAAGAACATCTACAAATCAACAAGAAAAAGATAGGCAATCCAATAAAAAATAAGCAAAAGACTTGAACACACACAGGCACATACACACATGCCAATAAATATGTGGGAACTTGTTTAAGGCTATTAGTCATCTGGGAAGCTCGAAAAACCATAATGTAACTTTGCTACACACCCATCAGATGACTAAATTTGAAAAGGTGGGAAGCACCGAGCCCTGGCAAAGATATCAACCTGTGGGAATGCTCAAAACTGCCAGGAGTGTGAACTGATAGAAGAATTAAGAAAGCTGTCTGGTGGTAGTCACTAAAGCTGAATGCACCCCTGCTTCTGTGGGGTGCAGCCGACACATACCGCCTGCATGTCTCTTTCTACAATTCTCCTCCAAGAACGGCACCGACAGAATGTGCCACTGTGTTAGCCAAAGTACATACGCAAGCGTAAGACTCCACAGCAACATTACTTACAGTGCCTGAGAACAAGAACGACTCAACAGTAGAATGGGATGAGCGAACTGAACCGCGCCCGTGAGTAAATCTTACAGCGGGGATGTTGAGCCCAAGAACGCAGACTGAGATGAGGATAGTTCATACATTTCCTTTCTTTAAAGTTAAAAACCCATGGAGCTCCTTTTCTAGCTTGCTGACTGTTGCTGTGACCAACCCTGTGACCAAAATCAAGCTGGGGACAAAAGGGAATTATAGTTACCGGCCATCATTGAGGAAAGGGAATTCAGGAAAAGTCCCCAAAGCAGGAACCTGGAGACAGGAACTGAAGCAGGGACTTTGGAGGAGTCCATGGCCTGATCTGCCTACTTTCTCATCAACCCAGGACCTCCTGCCCAGAGGAGACACTGCCACAATATACTGGGTCCTCTTACAGTTATCATTAATCAAGGAAATCCCTATAGACATGCCCACAGGCCATCCTGATAGAGGCGGTTCCAATGGAGGCTCTCTCTCCCCAGGTGACTCTAGTTTATATCGAGCTGACAAAAAGTAGCCAACATAGGTCCTCGATGAGAAGTCGGGCTAGTGACTCCCTAGGGTGCAGTAACCAATGGGAGCCAAGGAAGCTATGATTCAAAGATTCTGGAGATGTTCTGTCTGGTCTATACTGGCTACAAATGCATATGGGATGTATGAGAAATTGTGAAGACATCAGCTGCTGTCATAGCAGCCACCCCCAAGACCAGTGCAGGCAATAAGCACATGTTTCTTACTGACTGGCTTTGTGGGTGGTTGGGAGTCAGCTGTCCTGGGTTGAGCTTGTCTGAGGGTTGTAGGGAGGGCTGTCCCACATATGCCTCCTCCTCTAACCAGCAGGAGATAAGAGGCAGGGATGAAGAAAGGCCAGAGGAAGCACCACGTCTCCTTGGGTCTCTACTTGGAACTCTGCTTGACTGCTCACCACATTCCATTATCCAGCACATATGGAATGGGGCCAGCAGTAAATGCTTGCGAACAATCATTGCACCTGGGTCATGTAGGGAGGGTCCAGTTTCTCTGTGGCATGAATTCTAATTGGTCTTATTAATAAAAACCCGGAGTCAGATATCAGGATGAAAGCTGAAAGATCAGAGAAGCAGAGCAGCCAGCCACTAGTTCTTACCTCCACAAAATCCTCAGCCTGAAAGAGAGAGATCCTGTTTCCTCCTGTCTTACATTCCTCTCTCCACCCAGCCATATTACTTCCTGTCTCCACCTCCTTAGAGCTGGGATTAAAGGTGTGTGCCACCACTGCCTGGCTCTGTTTCTCTTTTAGACTGGATCAATCTTGTGTAGCCCAGGGTGGCCTGGAACTCACAGAGATCCATCTGTCTCTGCCTCCTGAGTGCTGGGATTAAAGGTGTGCGCCACCCCTGCCCGGCCTCTATGGCTCACTCTGTGGCTGACTCTGCCCTCTATTCTTCAGACAAGCTTTATTTGTTAGTGCATATACAAAACATCACCACATTTCTGTGTGTGTTTTATATTTCAGAAAGAGCTTTAAAAAGAAACCGAGGAGGTGAAGGAGCAGCTCCATTTCCCTCCTGGTGAAGACATTGCTTGTGGAATTCTAAACGAGCAGTGTGGGAGATGAGGAAAACCGTTGCTTCTAGCACTCCATGCACTTCCCATCTAGGGCTGAGCAAGGGCCGGGTCTCCCCTCCCAAGGCTGACTCTGGACTGAACCCCGGGTTCCCTGTCCCAGCTCCTTCCTTCAGGGCCCACTAGGTTGATCAAGCCACTTAGTAAAGGCTGAACTTTCAGTGAGTTGGGGGAGGGGCCGGTGGATATTTAGACGACTAGATTTCTGCAAGACAGATTAAGCATTTCCCCCTACTAACTGATAATCTGAAATGATCTCTCATTGGGAGCAGAGACAGCAGGATTTAAAGCAGGCAGAGGGCACTGTAAGAGCAGCACCCCACCTCTTGACAGTCCGAACTCAATCGGAGGTGCCTCCCGGAGGAGCCTTTAGAGAGGTGGGCTTCCCACTCTCTTGATGGGCTCGGTGTCTCCTCTGTAGGCAGGGAAAACATGAGCGCATGTTTTGTGGTTTGAATGTAAGCTGTCCCCCAGAGTCCCCGCATGTCTGAACCCTTGGTGCTGTCTGTGGTACTATTTTGGGAGGTCGGAGACCATTTCGGACCTGCAGGGCCTGGCTGAAGACAGTAGGGTCCCGAGCGATCAGCCGGCCCCAAGCAGTAGTGCCAGCCCTGCTTTCTTCCAAGGCCTCAGCTTCCTGACTGCCAGAGGGGTGTAAGCAGCCACCTTCCACATCCCCGTTCAAACAGGGGGCCACATAAACCTTCCCCCAACTAAGTGGCTTCCTGTCAGGTGATTGGTTGCAGTCACAAGTAACATAGGGCAGCGTGACAATCTGTTCACCTCCCACCAGGCTTCTCTCATCAAAGCTGGGTCTCTGGAATGGGCGTTTGCTTAGGCATTCAACACGCTCTAGTAAAACGTCTGCCCTGTGTCAGGTGGGATACTGGGCCCCGGGTTTGCGCTGTTGTCGACAACAAGGTCTGTCCTAGAGATCACGTGTCAGGGAGGAAGAGGTCGTGCTGTAGCATGTAATGTAAAAGAGGCAAGCCATGAGCAGAGACGGAAAATGGGGGGAGTGGGGGGTGGTGGAGGAGGGACCTCCAGAGACCTCCGAGGAAAAGCAGCTACCCAACTGAACAGCTTGTCTGGCGTAGGGAGCGTATGTGCAAAGTCCCTGGGGTCAGAAAGTTCCTGATTCATTCAAGAAACTAAGACGACCAGCGAGGCTGGGGGACTATGAAGGTGGCAGTTTCATTCTATGTATCTCTATTGCTCTTCAGAATCACAGCTAGGAAGAAATTGCCCTGCCTCGGTGGCTGTGAGGATAGGACGGTCTTCCGTGTCTGCTCTGAGGACGGGATGACAGCTTCCGGGAGGCAGCGCAGCTCAGGCTTGGCAAGGGGCTCAGGAAGGGCCCTGAGTCACTACTCTTCTGCCTCTCTCAGCAGCAGCAGGAAGAACTGCGGCCTGCTCATGGCCTCCCAGAGCACGCCGCCGCCGCCGCCGACAAAGCACCACAACGTGGCAGCTTAGAGCAACGGAAATCGGGCTGGGGATAAAGCTCGGCGTAGAGTGTTACTCAGCACTATGAAGGGCTGGGTTCAAGGCCCAGCACCACATAGGCCAGGTGTGATGGTGCACACCTGCAATCCCAGCACTTGGACAATGGAGGGGGGGGAGACCAAAGTTCAAGGTCATCTTTAGCTAAATAGGTAGTTTGGGGCCAGCCTGGGCTACGTGAGACCCTGAATCAAACAACAACAACAACAAAACCATAAGTGTATTCTTTCAGCCTTCCGGAAGTCAGAAATCTGGAATCAAGTTGTTAGCAGGACCAGGTTCCCTCTGGAGGCTCTAAGGAAGACTCCTTCCCGGGTTCTTCCAGCTTCTGTTGGTACCATCCTTCCTGAGCCTCGCTTGGGGTTCACCCTGTGTGTGCTGGTGTCTTCCCATTGCCTTCCTATGAGGACAGTCAGTGGGTTTAGGGCCACTCTGACCCCATGTAACTTAAGCTCATTACACCAGGAAAAACTCTTCTTAGAAATACAGTCATGGGCTGGAGAGATGGCTCAGAGGTTAAGAACACCCGCTGCTCTTCCAGAGGTCCTGAGTTCAATTCCCAGCAACCACATGGTGGCTCACAACCATCTGTAATGAGATCTGGCGCCCTCCTCTGTATACATAATAAATAAATAAATCTTTAAAAAAAAAAAAAGAAAGAAATACAGTCACGTTCATGGGTACCAGGCGTTCATAAACTTGAAGACCATTGACCCATCCGAGCACAGCTGTTAAGATTCTCCCAACAGCAGACTTAATCACAGCCCAGGTGAGCCCCATCTTTTTAATGAGCTGCCTTTCATTAGTTTATTCCCGGAAACCATCTCAAGTAGGCAGACCAGGGTTCAGCAGTGGGACCAGGGTAGAGGGTCAAGGAACGTGAGGGCTTCGTGTGCTTCGTTTCTGTCCCAGAAGACACCCTAAGCTGTTGGAGATCTCTGAAATTACGGCCCCAGGCTGTTGGGCGTGTCCAAGCTTGGTCCCTAGTGAGACTTGAACTCTGTAGCCAGGGCCTCAGCTCAGAGCTATAAGGAAGCCCAGTCTCTCCCTCCCACCCTTCCTCACTATTCACAGGACACGTGCAAACTAACATGTCAAAGAGGAGTCAGAACAAGCCAGATTTAGCAGCTTCCAAGGGACATCTGAGGTCATGAACTGGCCAAGTACTGCCGGGTCAACCCAGGTGCCAACTCTGGGCCTCGACCAAGGAAAGTGGGAGTAGAGAAAAACAGGAAGAGGCCTCTGATGGGCGCTGGAGGCAACTTCACTGCATGGTTGGTCCCCTTTGGGCACCGGATCACAGTGACCACAGTGGCACTCCCCTCCATCCACGTGACTCCCTCCTCACAAAAGGCACTCATCCCTGTGGGCTTATTTGATTTGATTCGTGGCAGGAACATCCATTTGACTTCACAGGTCAGGAAATTAAAGCTGAGAGTAGGGTTAGATTGTACCCAAGGTCACACACTGCTTCTCTGGGGACTGTGAGCCATCTCAGGGACCCTCACCAGGTCCCCTCCCAGTAGGGTGGCCTTTATGGAATCACCACCCAGCTCCACCTGCTCAGTCATCCAACACAATGGTACGGACACTCTGTTCCCTTTCTCTTGTGTAAAGTGTGAACACATGCATCTTTATAGAAGATTGCTCTTTATTGATTTATAGCACGTCATATAAATGAAATCAGTGTGTGTGCCCTGCAAACACAGGTTTCAGAGGAGCCTGGAAAACCCCTCCCAATGTCTCAGTGGCTCCAGATGGGCCTCCTGGAGTGACCTGGGGCTGTGCTGTCCCGCAGGAGGCCGGCCTGGCTCCCATCCAGGGTCTGCGTTTGGAGAATGCGGTCTTTGGAAGGTAGTCTTCTGCTGCCAAGGTGGTTTATGTGTGCTGGGTCCCTGCTGAGGACTCTGCCCTGGGACAGACCATGGTCTATCCCACCCACTTGAACCTCTGGTGACTGGCTGGGCCACGCTCTCCCGCAGGGCTGACTCCCATGGTATGGTGAGGGAGGAGCTGGCTCCACTGCTGACTCAGGCATGGCTGGAGGCTTTGGCTGGTGAACTTTCGCATGTCTATTATGCAAATGTCTAGGGTTTGCTCTGGGAATGGCTATAAAAATAGAAAAGGAGTAAATTGGACCTGAGGAAGTGGTATATCATAGTTACGTGGGAGGAGGGGCTTGCGTCTGACGGTCCTTGGCTGTTAGTTACTGCGATTACAGTTTCTACTCTGGCACTCAGGCCTCAGAGGCCAGCTTGACCACAAGAGAGCCCAGTGTGGAGAAAACCTCACTGCCAGGGACAAGTGTGGGAAGATGCACACTGAACTAAAGGGGACTTACCTAAGGTCACAGATCTCTTATTCGGTGATTATGTATAGCAGGATCCAAGGGCAGTCATGGCACCACTCCATCCCCAGAGCCAGCCAAGGTGCCAGGCAGACAGTGAGTATCCACGGTGTTAATGGAGGGCGACAGAGCGCCAACCAGGGAGGAAGGGGTCACAGAGAGTGGGGAGGGGCTTCTTGTTCACCAGGTCAGGCTCTGTGCGCTGGATCACCACCCTGAGCTTAACTAGCAGCAAAATGAAGGGGCAGCAGGAGAGAAGCTGGGCGTGAGGAAGGGGAGCCCAGAGCAAGGCAGCGGGTGTGAGCAGAAGTTTCAGAAAGCGAGACCACGGCTGGACTGATTCTAAGAGAGGCAAGCCTTGGAGGGGAGTCCACGTTCCCTCTTCGAGAGAGCCCGGCCTGGCCGGCACTGGCGATAAACCAGCACGAAAGAGAAAACAGGGACTCCTTTACCACGTAATCCTGCCACATGTACCTTGACGTGGACTGTAACTGTGGGTCTCTCTGCCTCTCCCACTGGGTCTGTGGCCACTGTGAGGGGATGCGAGGAGGAGGAGGAGGAGGAGGAGGAGGAGGAGGAGGAGGAGGAGGAGGAGGAGGAGGGAGAAGGCACTTGCTGTCACAGAGGGGAGTAGCGGCACCCCCAGATCTGCCATCTTCTCTTACACACACATCTTCGCCCTCACTGGAGCCCTGTGAGTGCCCCAAATCTGCAGATTCGGAAATGACCCCTCTGAGCTCTCTCCACGTCCTCAGTTACTCTTCTTTTTAAATTGGTTTTTAAAGACTTTTTATTTTATGTGCATGGCTGTTTGGTCTGCACATGTGTCTACATGAAGGGGAAAGCAGAGAGCTGACTGCCACAGAGACAGTCTAGAAAAGATGTTGACCTCGTCACCGAGCTCCTCAGAGGCGCTGCCGAGGCAGGGCTGGTTCAAGGCATAGAATTATCACCTCCAAGTGGCAGTTCCAGTGGGTAGTTATGGGGGCTGTCACACTGTGCTAGAGTTCTGGGGGACAAGAAGGAGGAGCCCCTTGCCTGTGATCCCATGAAGAATTTACCAGAAGGCCTGGTGGCAGCTGGCGGGTGCTCTCACACCTCAGTGTTGGCTGCCACTCAGTTTCGTGGTCCTGGTGAGGCAGCGGCGGCCCTCACCGCTCTGAGTCTTTGTCAAGCTCACAGGCCTGGCTTCTTTGATGTGCTTTTGCTGAACCCATGGATGTGCCTGGGTGTTCCTGGTTTAATAATTAATACATTAATAGGCAGTCGTTGTAATTTGCTTAAATAAATTATGCATCTATCTGTACCTTACAGTTTGTGCTGGACAGATGATGGACAGATGGGGGTTCGTTCCAATAAGTTCTGTGTGTCCAGCATGCAGTGGTTACTTCCTTGTCCAGGAAAATTACCAAGTTCCTTTGGCCCAGCACTTACACTCCAAACAGTGTGAGCTGCTTGCTGCTCTGGGAAACGGAATCACTCAGGGCCAGGCACAGCCTGAAAGCCGCTGATCTAACCCAATGCGGGGTAACTGAGGACAGGGTACTTTGTTCTCAACTAAACAAGGCGGCTAGGGTGCTTCAACTTAGTGTGGAATTGATGCCCTATTAACCCCCAAAAAACTGAACCTCTGATCGGCTTTGCAGGTGAGAAGGCAACAGGGGGTGACGCACACAGCTCAAGCCACAACTTTGGGCGTTTACTGTGTTCTCCCTCACGACTGTCCTTTACCCCATCAAGAGCGGGCACTTGAACTGTTGCTAGTTCCCAGAACGAAACGGAGGCTCTGAGTTGTCAACCAGCTTATTAACGACCCATTACTGTCATCCATGACACATGGTGGCCCCTGGATGTCGCTAAACATATTTACTTGTTTGCTTATGAGACTGCCTCACACCAAATATCGGATCGTTGGTGAGGAGGACACCTGTGCCAAGTGATGGGGGAGCAGGAAGAGTGTGGGGGAATTAGGGACGTGTTTTGTTTTGTTTGTGAACAAGGTAAATGGAAACCAGAGATCACAAAGCAAATTTAAACCGTGACAACCGCATTCATTTTATTCTCTCTTAAGATCTGTCCTGGTCTATTTTATTTTATTTTTTGTCAACTTGACACTAGAGGTCAAGAGGTCAAGAGGAACCTCAGTTGAGAAAATGCCTCAATTTTCTTGATTAGTGATTGACAGGGAAGGCCCAGCCCACTTCTAGTTACATGGTACACGCGGCTGTGTCTTCATAGAAGATGGACCCTTTAGCCCAGTGGGTCTCAACCTTCCTAATGCTGTGACCCTTTAGTACAGTTCCTCACGTTCCTGGTGACCCCCCAACCATACAGTCATTTTGTTGCTATTTCATAACTGTAATTTTGATACTGTTATGAATCTGATGCACAACTCCCCGGGGTGTTGCGCCCCACAGGGTGAGAACCATGGCTGTAGTCTGACAGAGTTTGAATCCTGGCTTTGCTGCAGGCTGTGCATGTCTTATGGAGCAATGTCGCCAGGGACCCAGCTCTGAGGAAAACTTCCTCTCCAGAGTCCCAGCTTTGCTGAGCTGGGTGGGGAGCACGTACATTACCCCTTAGTTTGGGAGGCTCTTTGGTTTTGCAGTGGAGTCTTTTAAAAGTTGCAGGTGTGCATTCACGGCAGCTGAGAGTGGGCCGAAGTACTGATGTGTCTGACCAAAGAGGATCTCGGAGTGTTCCTCCCACAGTGAACTTCTTGCCCTCTGAAAAGCCGTCACCATCATGAATCCCTCGAGGCAGAGTCTTTGGCTTGTAATAAACCCAAAGGGTTAATCTGATGGCATTAGAATCACTGCAAAAACTCCTTTCTAATATCCACAGGCAGAATCTACCTTGAGCGTCAGCTGTTAGAATTTGTTTTGTTTGTTTTGTTTTGTTTTTCGAGACAGGGTTTCTCTGTGTAGCTTTGCACCTTTCCTGGAACTCACTCTGTAGTCCAGGCTGGCCTCGAACTCACAGAGATCCGTCTGCCTCTGCATCCCGAGTTCTGGGATTAAAGGTGTGCGCCACCACCGCCCAGCATTTGTATATTAAGAGTCCCCTTCCCTCCCCAGGCTTGGTTGTTGTATTGGGAGATGGAGAAACATTAAAGGTGAGGTATAATGAAAAGCAGTTAGGTCATGGGGGGGGGGGTTGCCACTGAAAGGAATAATGGCAGCCAGGCACTTTGGCTCTCTTTGCACCTTGAAGGAAGCAGGCTTGCTCTACCATAGAGTTTCACCATGATATTTTACCTAACCGTGGGGCCCCAAACCACAGAATCAATAGATCATAGACTGAAACCTCCGAATGTAGACATCAAAATAAACCTTTCCTCTTTATAAGTTGACTTTCTCAGGTATTTTGTGATAGTAACAGAAACCTCACTGACACTATCATTCTCCTCTGGTCTGGGCAACAGCATCAGGCCCATTTTATAGATGAGGGTCATGAACAAGTGTGCAGGGGTGGTGCCAGGCCTAGACTCCACACCTCCTCTACTCTGTGAATCTGTGGCGAGGGACCCAGAACACGGGTGAGACAAGCCTCACACATCCTGAAACCCTTCTAACTGAACTCAAAGCCACAAGCACTGATGCCAACCATGGGCACAGCATATGGGGGTGATTTTTGAAGGTGACAGTGTTCTGGAGCCACAGGGCAAAGATGCCACCAAGAAAGACTGCCTGATGGATCCCGCTGTGGCAGGATAATGCCACAGGCCGCTCGCCACATTGACCAGGAAACCTGAGAACAGCGGTGTGAGTGAGACAAGCCCCTAGCAGTGATCTCATTCAAACTCTGGGAGCTAAGATAGATTTCACGGTCGTTTCCTCCTAGACCTGAGCTTTCTGGAGAGCACAAGACACATCTCCCAGGGGCTGGCCCACAGAAAGGACAGAGCCTGTGGCCCCCCCATTCATCCACATCTTTTCTGGCTCCCCTCTTCTCAGTTCTCTCAGCTCCTGCTCCTCAGAGGGTGTCTTCATTCAGACTGTCTTCCTGGCTGCTCCCCTGTGGATCTCTTCTCTATGTCCCTTCAAGGTGAGATCCAGGAGATTGGTGCCCTTGCTGGGCAGTACCTCTCCCACTGTGAACACTACAGCACTCCTAATGCAAGCCCGGCCACCTTCTTCTCCGCACCTCTTGACGTGACAACATGGTGTGGTGCATTCTGTGCATATCTGGTGTGTTTCTCTTCTTATAAAGCCACAAGGCTTCATCATCAGGCCCTCTCTATGACCTTACTTATTTCAAATAACTTCCTAAAGGCCCCACCTCTGCAAACAATGGATGATTTTGCCACCTTGTTAATTCTTCGCCACACCAGACTGTGAGAGGCACTCACGCCATATTCCAGCACAGAAGCCGGTCCGCTGAGATCCTTGCATCCAGCCATGCACCGCTGGGTTCAAGGCTGCCTCCCCTCTGCTTCCTAAGGCTGGACAGACTGGTAGCCAGGGAGACTAATCGAGTGTTGATAAATGCTCAGTGTTCTAAACTGGTGCTTCCGACTGGTCTGAAAACCTGGGCCCTGGCATGCAACTGGTGCTGGCCCCAGTAGGCAGAACCTGCTTTTTTCCACCTATCTGTGTCTTTCAAATGTTCAAGGCTTTAGATCTGACTTTAGAGACTCAAAAGTAAACAGAGACTTGGGGTGGGGGCTGCCTGGTCCTGGGCTCTTTTCCCTCTCTCACCTACTAAAAAGTGAATGCCATGCCCATTTCCCATATTGCCACACCGCCTTCTAATAGCCAGGATAGGGTGTAGCATGAATCTTAAAGGTACTTACTAATAAAAACAAACCCGGAGCTAGGTATTGGGTTAAAGCTGGAAGATCAGAGAAGCAGAACAAGCCACAGCCACCTCACCTTGCCAGTTCCTCAACTGATCCTGTTTCCTCAGACTGGAAGCCTCTGAGTCCTCATACGGAATGGATCTCAGCTGAACTGCTGCTCAAAAGCCTAAAAGCTTAACCAGCTTAGTGCCTGGTCCTCACGTCTTATATACCTTTCTGCTTTCTGCCCTCACTTTCTGGGATTAAAGGCGTGAGTCACCATGCCTGCCTGTTTTCAGTGTGGCTTTAAACTCACCGAGATCCGAATGGATCTCTGCTTCTGGAAGGCTAGGATTAAAGGTGTATGTGTGCCACCATTTTCTGGCCTCTACATCTAGTGGCTGTTCTGTTCTCTGACCCCAGATAAGTTTGTTAGGGTGCATGATATATTGGGGAACACATTACCACCACAATAGGGTGACTCCAAGGCTGTTCCCAGCCACAGAAGCTGGAGGCCAAGACAAAGGCTCTGCCAGGCACTGGCTGTCCCCTCCCTCGGCAGGCCTGTCCCTGTAGAGATCCTTCATCACCTCCCATTCCCAGCAGGTTGAGTAGCTCATAGCCCAGGGCCAGCTGTTCTGAGGCCATCACACAGGGCAGGATCAGATGTTTCCAGGGTTTCCTGGCTCTCTTCCTGAGTAGCAGAGGGTAAGGGGCACCAGGCAGAGAATGAGGCCCAGCACCGCCTTCCCTCTCCCTGTGACCCATTTAGGGGACTCCGGGAACACCAGAGCTCTTAGAGCTGCTGAGAGCATTCCTTACCTCAGTGGAACCCAGATGGTTAAGAACACCCAAGGAAAATACAAAGAATTATCACCAAAGCAAGCATTGCCCCCCTCCCCACTTCCATGGTCCTCAAGTCAGAGAGAAGAAAATCTTCTGAAAGCTGAAAGTCAAAGCATGATTTAGGGTTCCACTTCCTGCCCTGGTGCCCTCGTCTCCCAGGAAGTGTCTTCCGATGTTCCACATTCCCATATTAAAACTCTTGGGAAGGAACAGCCAACCAGGAGCCTCTCTCTGTGTCTCTCTGTCTTTGTCTCTCTGTCTCTGTCTCTGTCTCTGTGTGTGTGTGTGTGTGTTAATATGCATGAATGTTTTGGCTGGAGACTGACACTAATTAAGAGAAACATGAGAACTTTTCCGAGAATCCCTAAAGGAGAGTGATAAAAATATGAGATAGCCCTGCCTCCCCGTCTCTCAAGCCTACCTTGCTTAATTTTTCTCCTCCACAAGCTACTCAAAGCCTAGCACTTGCCACTGGGTGTTATGAGGCTGGGTCCATCTCCCTGCATCTCACTGGGGCTGGGCTCACTAGCCCTCCCACAGGGCGAGGAAAGGGGCAAAGCCATAGAAAGAATAAATCATCACTACTCTAGGGTCCACAAAACAAACGCTTCAGCACCCAGCTCCTGCACACACTGACCCAGACCCCTCCCGCCTGCCACATATGTGGCTTCTGTCAACTCACCGGCCACACCACCCAAAGACACCCGGCTCTGCGCCCCAGCAACACCTAGCTACTTGCCAAAACTCTTTCCCTGCAATCATTTTTGCTGCCCAATAGGCTGTTAAAAAAAAAAAAAAAAAACGTGGCCCTGCAAGGCTGAGACCCTTTTCCCCTAAGTGACACCAGGCCACTCCCACAGCCTGAGCATACATAGCCACTCTTGATACTCAATGCCTGGCATGGCAGCTGCAGCCTGCCTGCTTCTATCCTCCTACTGCTCCGTGGCTTCTGTGACGCAAGGTGGCAGTTGCTGAAATCCTAGAGCAAGCTTGTCTTCTCCATAGCAGAGTCCATTGATAACAGCATCAAAGATCCGAGGCAGAGGCATTTCCAGGCGCAGGGGCCATGTCCACTTTTCCGAGAACATCACCAGATTCCGCCCAAAGGCTAGGTGCCTGCAACTTGATTTTTAAATTATAAAGCAGCCTTTAAAACTATGATGTCCCATTGTTGTCTAATGAGGAAAGTCACAATTGGGTTAAACATCATTGTCACCAACAATGTGACATTTGGGTGTATTTCCTATGCTTGCTGGCTGTTGCCTAAAGCTGGGGCCTGAGGGGGAGTCCCCAGCCCAAGAGTTTTGTTAGTGGTGATTTTTACTTGGGGAACTCCAAGAAAGCTGAATCATTGCTACCTGCTGTTGAGTTTTGTTTTCTACTTATTTGTATTTTCTACACTGTGCACAGTGTATCACTTCATTGTCAGGAAAAGTGATACAGCATTTCAAGTGCAAATCGTCAGATAGACAAGACAGACTGAAACTGTGCCATCCCAATGGGAAGGAGAGGGAAAAGAGCCCTTTACGACGCATGCTTCTGGTTCCTGAGGGCTGGGCAAGAGGGTGGCTTACTGTCCCCGTGGCCACCTCAAAATCACGAGGAGTAGGGAAGACTTTAGGGTGTGTGGGAGCCTCCTGAGCCCAGCAGCCACAGGCTCAGGGTTCCCTGCCGAGCTGATCTCCTGGAGCCTGGAGAAGCATCCTAGGTGGCCTTCCACCAAGCCCCGCTGCTTCCAGTTTCTAGGTCAGTGGCTCCCAACCTTCCTAACGCTGCAATTCATTAATACAGTTCCTCATGTTGTGGGGACCCCCAACCATAAAATTATTTGCATTGTTATTTTGCAACTTAATTTTGCTACTGTTATGAACCGTAATGTAGATATCTGTGTTTCCCGATGGTCTTCCGTGAAAGGGTCCTTCAACCTCCCACCAAAGGGGCCATGTCCCACAGGCTGAGAACCACTGTCCGAGAACCTGGAGATGAACCACAGGTGGTGTTTCCACCCAGCTCTACAGCTTCCAGCTCCTAGGCCCGTGGACAAGTCTCCACAAGTTAGTTGCTGTGTCTCTTGAGAGGGTGGCATGCCCCCGAGGGCTGAGTGAGCATCACAAACTACACGGTGGTTCATATGCATGAGGCATGCAGTAGTCACCATTGGTTCTAGGAGGAGGTGAGTGGGCAGGCCTGTGTGCACAGAACACCAACCCTCTGTGAGTTTACAGATGTTTCATAAACTGGAAAACATCTGCACAGAGAGATAGGTAGTTTCCATTACCATTCACAAGGTACAAATGATACAGTCGAGGAAGCAAAAATTGAGCAAACAGTTAGAAACCTAGCACACAGAAGGAAAGGGGCTAGAATCTGAGCCCAGGTGGTTAATAGATGAGTCTGTATTAGTAAACTATGGCTCAGGCTTACCCTCATACATGTACGTGTGCCACCTGTGAGTACGTACGTACACACATGTACACACACGTAAACACACACACACACACACACACACACACACACACACACACACACACACACACTCCCTTGCCATCCCAAACACTACGGAGTTCCGTTGAATGTGTGGTTTCACTTTTTCAGCCCTAACAGCCCAGACACTGCTCACACTTCACCTCTGATGAGTAGGACGGTGGGGTCAGGAAGAAGGAGAGAGGCTTAAGTTTCACTTCTTGACCTCTGTCTGAGTCTTCCCAGGCCTTATAAGAACTAGTAGGATGACCTGTCCTCACTGGTAGGGTTGCGCTTCAAAACAAAAGTTTTGGCATCTCATAGACATGAAACATCCTCTGCTGCTCTCGCATTTGGGGACTTTTGTTTGTCTAATGCCCTGGCTGCTGCGGATCTTTCCAATTTGCTTTGGAAGGGAGCCTGGACTTCCTGATTTCCCCCGATCCAGCTCTCAGCTGGGCAGCCACAGCCACCACACCCCTTCCTGTGGTTTCCCATGAAGCCTCCTGGTAGGAAGAGGAGAGGGAGGGGGAGAGTGTAGAGTCTTGTACCCTTGCAGTGGACAACAGTGTCTGATGAAAACCATGTCACTTCACACACAGCTGTGGCTTGCTAGACCTGATCATGGAGGCCCAGGGAAGGTAAAAACAGGGAGAGGTTCAGATCTTAAGGGCAGTGGCCTCAGAAAGGGAGAAAGCACCCAGGTGGGCAAGTAGGGGAGATAGGGAGAGCTGGGGAGAGCCCTGCCAGGAACAACAACAGGAGGTAAAAGCTCAGGCTTCAGCTTCTCCAGTGGTATCACTTTCTCTTCTCCCGGGATCCAGAAGAGTCTGAGGGGCAGATTCCACAGGGCAGTGGACCCAGGAGCTTCTGGGAGCTGCTTTTGCCTGGCTTGAAATGGCGCACGCGCAGGCCGGCTCTCGCCGACAGCCAGCTTTGATGAAGTTGTTGCAGAAACACAGGCATACGGTCACGCATCCTCCCTCAGAGCAGGAGGAGGAGAGAAGCGGGCTGACTCGCGCCTGGTGTGTGTACCCACTTAGCGATGCCGCTTTAATTTCTCCAGAACATTTCCCGACAGCTCCACACTGAGCCGGGGCCTGCAAGAGGAGCCTACCCCTGCTAATAGACCAGCTTGGAGGCAGCTGGAGCCGTCTGTCTGACTTGCTGGAGAGCATTAATTAAGCATCAGCTATTCTGTCTCCAGAGCCCCCAGCTCTGGGTCCCATGTCTGACTCTTGAGCCATTCCCATGGCACTGTCACATGCCAAAGAGGCCCCTCCACCAGTCCCCAGAGAAGGCTCTCTTAGCTACTTGCTCAGCAAACAGGCAAATCCGAGTGCGGCTTTTTTCTCCAGCTCCCTCCAGGGCGTTATCAGGGCTGGGCTCAGCGATTGCTCTGTGAATGTTTGCATTCTGGAAAGCGCTTACTCTTGTTCACGTAGAAGCAATGAATGAGAAGCCTTTCTTTGGCCTCATCCAATGCAGGCAAGCATAAAGCAGGCTCTGAAATGTTATCTGTTCAAAATTCAGGTGGCTAAATATTGACAGTGAGTGCGATTGGTATTCCTTCCAAGTGTCAGGAGCAGCGACTGTGCCCAGGGCAGGCCCTTGGAGGGAAGCCTGTCTCCAGCAAGAACAGCTGTCCCAGCTTTCATATAGCAGTGAGAGCACCCCGGGATGCCAAGCATTCCCTTACCCGGCCCCTGGTAGACCTTTGGGGTGGCTATTCCATTCTGCACCCCCCACGATCCCTAGATGTAGCATCTAGCTGCATCTCTAAGCACACAATCACTTTTGCGTGGCGGAGGGCATATCATTTGCCCCAGCTGGCCCGCCCTTTCTGAGATGTTTCTCTTACAGTTTTAGGCTCTCTGCTGGGTCATGGCTAGCCCACCTTTTCATCTGGGAAGTCAACTGCAACTGACTTCCTGGGGCCACTGGGAGCTCTGCCGTGACACCCAAATTCTGAGGGGTCTCAGAGATACACACCAGTGCTGCGGGGACACAGTGACCATTTCACACACGTGTCATGAATCTTGTGGACTGTGATCGCCACCTCCCTCGGGATACCTGCGAGACTCCCACCCGCCCACGTAAGTGCGATGTAGCTAGAGTCCAATCAGGACAAATCTCTGTCACCCGCCAGTCCCACAGCCACTCAGACCCAACCAAGTAAACACAGAGACTTATATTGCTTACAAACTGTATGGCCATGGCAGGCTTCTTGCTAACTGTTCTTATAACTTAAATTAATCCATTTCCATAAATCTATACCTTGCCACGTGGCTCACCGGCATTTTCACATGCTGCTTGTCCTGGCGGTGGCTGGCAGTGTCTCCGTCTGCCTTCCTGTTCTTTTATTTCTCCTCTCTTTTAGTCCCGCCTATACTTCCTGCCTAGCCACTGGCCAATCAGGTTTTATTTATTGACCAATCAGAGCAATCTGACATACAGCCCATCCCCCAGCCCAGCCAAGTGCAGACCATCTCAGACACCTGCACTCAGGCCCATGGTCCTAATCATCCTCTACACGGACCTGCTGAGTAAAGCCATGAGGAACCCAAGAATGGGCTCCCACAGGCATAGAGAACATCCCACAGCAGTGAGAACTCTTCCTCTCTGTGTTCTTTGCTAGCTAATCATTTATTTTCTGCCTTGTATGAGAAAAATTTGAATACTCGCTTCCTCCTTTGCGGCCCTCTGGGTCCCTCCAGGTGGGACGATGACTTCTTCATCTGCATTCTCCTTAGGATGTGCCCTCTTAGTGCCCAGCTGTGATGGTTAATTTTCATCGTCACCTTGGCTGAGTTTGGGATTACCGAGGAGACATGCCTCTGGTCATGTCTGAGGACGTGTCGTCTAGAGAGGTTTGACTGCAGAAGACCTACTCTGCATGTGAGCGGCCCCATCACGTGGGCAGGGATGCTTAGGCTGAATGCACAGGAGGAGCGAAGGACTTCCCGCAGTGACCGGCATCCACTCATGCCCCGCTGCTGCTTGCTGACTGTAGACGCAAAGTGACCAGCCACCTCACACGCCTGCCACCACAGCCCCCTGTCTTGATAGAGTCCCTCCTCAGACTGTGAGCCAAACCAACCCTTGCTTAAGTTTCTTTTGCCAGATATGTCATCACAACAACAACAACAAAAAAAACAACAAAAAGTAGTTAATCCACCAAAGCGGGTGGTGGAACTGAGTTTCATTTCTGGGGAGCGCAGCGTGGGCAGGCTCCCTTGGGAAGCTCTTCAGGCAGGAGACTGCTGCTTCTGTGCTCCTGTAGGGTAGGCGGCGCTGCTTCAGATCAGAGGTGGGAACTACTGGGGTACAGGGTAACTCTCTGGAGTGGGAGAGTCGCCAGGTAAAACACAGACACCCAGTGAAGTGGTTGTAAGTGTGAGCATGCCCCAAGTGTTGAAGGGGGCACCCACTAAAACAAACGCAGCTTATTGAAAATCCAAATTCACTAAAGTGTCTTGTATTCTTATTTGCTAAATCTGGCAGCGCTAGATGAGGATACCAAGGAAAGCTACTAGAACCATATCCACAGACTCTGAGACCAGTTCCCCGTACGAAGCTGTGTCTTCATGAAGGGACAGCTTGGTGAGGTGGACGAGAACAAGGCCAGGCAAGCTGGCCACTTTTGTGGCTGTCCTCGCTCCATCTCCTAGTGTTTCCACGAAGCTCATCGATATTCCACCATCTGGTCCCTGTAGGCCACCTGTGAGAGCCAGCTCCAGTGAGATCTAGTCAGGGAGGGCCGGCAGGACGGTGAGACTCTAGAAAGCCTCCAGTAGGCATTTCAGAGTGCTCAGGGCCGTAGCTGAGTCGTCCGGCCTTGCACCGGGGTGCTTTGCACAGTATTTGAATAAAGTAGATGCTCAATAAATATTTACTAACCGCCCAGAGGATGTGGTGCTAATGGGCTTTCTCCACCCATAATTGCGCTGACCTCATCCACAGTGATAAAAATGTGCAAAAACCAGTCAGCATAAAGCTGTTTCCTTGACAGGAGTCGCTGCTCACTCCCACGGGGCAAACTGCCCAAGGGCATTAGGCTGATTTAGATTTCAAATCAATTAACACATCCTCGGGGGAACTTGGCTGCCATAAAAGCAAGATAAAACTGCATCTTCTTAAGTTAATTTATTTTCCATTTAAAGGGTAATTAATATGTTTTCATTGATCTGAGCATAGAAAAATACGGATCAGCGGCGTGAGTGGAGAAGCTGCCCTGGCCGCAAGGCCTCATGGGAGTGCTTGAGCCACACCTGTGCCACACACCTGCCTTCTCTCGTCCCTCTCTTCCCGGACTCACCCAGCACCTTTCCACCCTCCAGTTTTCTCCATTTCCTCCTCTACCAAAATAAATAAATAAATAAGCAAGCCCTGGATGGTCGTCTGCCCCTGGACTTTGAAGTGTGACCAAAGCGGATGGTCCTGATGAACAACATCCTGGGGCCAGAGGACCCGCCAACGGACCAGCAGGGCTATAGATATGCATAATCCGGACCTGTTTGGTGTGGTAGTGGATGACAGGTCAGGCAGAACCCCTGGGCCTTAGGGACAGTGGTGAGGACGTGACGGGGACAATCAGGAAGGACTCCCGGCCCGCCGACCTGGGGAGTGGGGGTGGGGTGGGGTGGGGGAGGACACAAGTCAGGATTGACTTTCAAACAGTGAACCCACGGACCCTGGATCTCAGAGGAGGAAAAGCGTTTACCCGCTGTATAATTATTAGACCTCACCAGGTCAATGCAAAGGCGGGAAGAGAAAACTACGGAGAAGACAGCAGCCAACAGAGGCTGGGTGAGGGTCCCCAGAACAGCCATAATGGGCTGGGAAACCCGGTGGCGCACACCTTGGACCCCAGCACTCAGGAGACAGAGCCAGGTGGATCTCTGTGAGTCTGAGGCCAACCACGGGCCACGTACTAAGACTCTGCCTCCCACCGCAAAAGAAAAACCATAACATCCACCCTCCTCTGCTACATGAATACCTCGTGCCATGCTCAGGACCTGAAGCCCTATAGCTACGGTCTCAGTTTTCATCCCATGCTATATGCATTTTCCACAGGCACTGGGAGGCAGAAGTGGAAATATCCTGAAACTCGAATTTCCTCCAAAGAGGAAAAGAGTCCAGGGAGGGCATGGATGACCCTTATGGCGGCTTTGAAGTAGAGAGCAAGGAAGGACGGGCAGGTTTGCAGGGGTCTTGACAATGGGTTCTATTCTGATCAGACTGAGTGTGAGACATGGTGTTCAGTGGAGCTAGGAGACAGGGCAGCAACAAAGGGTCTGTCTGAGGAGGATGAAGGCCGCTGCCGTCACATCCTGCCCTCGTAGTGGCTCTTTGAACGATCCTCAGATTCCTCCATCTTTACAGCATTGTATCTTGCGAGATGCCCGGACAATGAAGTCGACATCAGGAGAGGGTTTATCAGGGCCCTCTTTCCTAGAAATCCCAGTGTCTGCAGAGGTTCTGACCAATAGTTGGGAACAGTGAATAAGAGAAGTTAAGCCAGCAATGGCCGGGACACGAGGCCAGCTTTGACTCCAGCTGAGAGAGAGAAATCAGGAAGAATCATGCCTCTGCTTAGGGCTCCATGGGTTTAATTTCCAAGTTTACATCAAGCTTCTGGGTTAGGAGCACCTCCAGGGTATGGCAAGGTCTCTGCAAGATTCAGATTCCAGGAGTTTCTGAGCTCTGAAGAGACTTGAGGGTTTACGTAACACAACAGCCTCATTTCATTACGAAAGGGACCCAAGGCTCAGAAGGCCACGCGGATACAACATGCTTACAGGTTCTCTGACTGTGGAATAAATGACAACCTTTCCCCCACACTTCAGCCCCTCCCGCTCACTCGGCTGCCCACCTGAGAGGAAGAGAGGAAGAGGGCCTGCTGTAGGATGCAGCTGGGTGGACCACCTCCTTTTCCTCTGGAGGCAGTGACGCCCATCATTTCTAGGAGACGATGTTGCTGCTATTGTTCAATGTTGGCCAAAGATTCTGGCTTATTCTCTCCTGGAAGCGGGCCATGAGTCACCCACCATAGCACATCCTTAGGAAGTAGCTGGCTGGTCTCCCAAAAACAGCCATATCCCCTGATGAACTGAAGACCTGGTTCACTTTGCCCTGTGTCCTGGAGTCTGCTGGCTGCCCTTTGTTAGAAGTGGAGGAAGCAGGGCTTGGCATCTGTAAGAGACCAGACATCCAGCTTAGGGTTAGTGTCTCGGAGTGCTCAGTCCACACAAGGCAGCCATTGTGTGATGACCTTGAGGTAGGAGGGTTTGAACTAAGACTATGGGAAGGGCCCAGCTGTTCAGTTACTCTTCTTCATATCTTTTTTTTTTCCCCTTCTTTTGGGAGATGGTCACTGAGTAAGCCCTTGAAGGTGATCGGGTCTTCTCCGTTCTTACCGGCATGAAGAAAATAAGACATCCCTGGGGAGAGGTATGTTCGTTGATTCTGCCACTTTAGGAGTCCAGTCCTATGTTTGTGCTCATCAGGCTACACGCTTCGTGTAGCGGCACAAGGATGATGTTCACACAGAATGACGGGGCACTGAGCAGAAACTCCCGTGGAACGGTATAGGTGGGCGTCGCTGTGACGGGAGGAGTCCCGCAGTGAGCAGATGGATGGGGCGGGATGCAGAGTGAGTGCCTGTGTCTGCTACATCCACAGTGCTTGTTGACTGTGTCGGATTCTGGGAAGGAGAGGACAGGGTGGTTTTGTGATCTCTCCTCCCCTGCTATTACATTTGAACTTTAAATGTCTCCCCAAACCCATATGCTAAGGGCTTAGTTACCAGGCCGTGCTGATTTGGGGAAGTCATGATGCCTTTAGGAGGTGGGGCCTGGTGGCATGAAGTTAGGTCCTTGGGAGCATTTCTCCAAAGGGTACTGTGACCTCTGCCCCCTCCTCATTTTGTGACCGGCATGAAGAAACAGGTGTCCTCTGCCATGATGCTCACCACAGGCCCTGGGCACCCAGGGCAATGGCCATGGACTGTGTGCCTCCGAAACTGTGAGCCAAAAGAAACCTTCATGTCTTATCTCCTTGTGTCCATCTCTGTTCAGGGTCTAGAGACACCATTTGCAAAGGTGACTTCTTGGCCCTCCAAGGACTCCCAACCCAACACATTCCACTCAAATAACTAATATTTAAAAAAAAAAAAAAGATTTGATTTCTCCTGACTACTTTGTCTAGGCTTGTTTGAGTGACAGAGGAGCTTTGGAGAACATGGAACAGATACACATTATTGGAACGAACAGTAGATGGCCTCGGAGTGGGTAAGAATCTCAAGATGAAAGTTGAGAGCTCCCTCCTACAGTAGAAAGGACAAATGGGTCCAAATATTAGTGGACAAAAGTACTTTCCAGGCTCTGAGCGAGGCCAAGAGGAAATGATGCTGGGGGATAGGAGAAACACTTTCAAGATTCTTGATTTACTTCATTTACCCAAGCACCCGTGAGGCAGGTATTGCTTTCATTTGACAGGGGAGTTAGCTGGAGGCTGGGTAACTTATCCACCGCTACTCATGTAATCCGTGGTCGAGCCAGGCTTTGAACCAACTCTATGCTTAAAGCCTATGCTCTTGCCCATCATGCAGTAGGAACCTGAGGAACCTGCCTGACTCCGTTTTGAAGGTAGGAGCCGTTATGCTGTGTTTTTAAAAATAAGTTTCTTGCCGGGCAGTGGTGGCGCACGCCTTTAATCCCAGCACTCGGGAGGCAGAGCCAGGTGGATCTCTGTGAGTTCGAGGCCAGCCTGGGCTACCAAGTGAGTTCCAGGAAAAGGCGCAAAGCTACACAGAGAAACCATGTCTCGAAAAACCAAAAAAAAAAAAAAAAAAAAATAAGTTTCTATTTATTGTGAGAGTTGAGTTGTTCTCTGTTTCCTGGAACCCGACCTTCCTCAACCCATGACCTTGATTTGTTCTTGAGAATACCCTGACCCTCCCTGCTCCCCCCCCCACCCCTCCCTGATCACATGGTGGTGGCCGCACGTTTTTATTAAGTTGTTTGTTTTTTTTTTAATTTCCTTATTGCCCCCATTGTCTTCCTTCTGTAAAACTACTCATGATTTTACTTCTTAAAAGGGGCCCAAGAGATGAATTCGGGGTTGTTCTCTATAACGCAATGTAGGAGGCAGTAGCTGACCAGCTCTTGGGTGCACCCCAATAAAAATCAAGCTTGCTTCAAATTTGGCTCAAATGGTGGTGGTGGTGGTGGTGGTGGTGGTGGTGGTGGTGTCTTATTCTTGCCATTGGAATTAACACAGCTAATTTAAAGCATTTGTTCACCTGGTTTTTGGCCCATCATCTGCCATCTCTGCACCAGGTACTTTCTGCTAAAGCTGGTTCATTGTAAGAGACATTTTCATTTTCTCTTTTAGGGGATAATTTATAGCCTCGAAACTCGATTAGTGCTTTTTGGAATCATCTTCAGAAAAGAAATCCCATCGAAAGGATAACCTCAAAAAATAATAAAACTGATACAAGCAATTAAAAATAATAGCCTCATCTATCCCAATTATTGATGAAATTTTATTTCACCACTTTCCATTTTTTTTGCCTTGTTTTCCCTGGACCAAGATTCAAGTCGATGGAGAAATGGGACAGAGTCCTGTCTGATGGAAAGACAGATGCAGAACAGTGAAATAAATACCTACGGAAAAGTAACCTTCAGGCCCAACCAAGTGCAAGTCACGTGTTGATTCATTATCTGCCCAGATATTAAACACATTCTTCTTGAACTGATTTTCATGATCTGAACGGAGACCATAAATCAGCAGTTCTACATACTTTTTTGAAAAGCGAATGCATTCCTGCCTAGGAATGCGGCTTGTACTTTGGCAGCACATGGAGCCAGAATGCTTCCATTACAAACAATGGAAGACCCCTGGCTTGAATTGGCTCAGAAACAAGGACATATATCACCATCCATAACTGGAATTCACAGCAAGGCAAAGCCCAAGATCAGGCCAATCTGTGGCTCAATAATGTCATCAGGAACACACTTTTTTCATTCTTTTTCCTTGGCTGTTGTTTTTCTGTTGGGATCCTAAGACTGCCTGCCAGATGGCTGCCACAGCCCTGGGCAGGACATCCAGAAACAACAGTATCCAGGGCACTGACAGATGTCTCTTTTCATATGCATGCATCTCTCTTTAGAAGCAAGAAAACTTGATCCAACAGGCTCCTAGCAAGGGCTGGGATGCTGCTCAGTGGTTAGAGATGAGTATGGGTTTTCAGATCCTAGCACCACACACACACACACACACACACACACACACACACACACACACACACACACACACACAGTCATGAATGAAACATGCAGTCAGTCCCCTTGGTGAACTTGAGTCACGCTCTTGTTCCTAAAGCAATTGGTGGAGAAGTCCAACCCTGCTGGAGGGCCAGCAGCCCTGACCCCTACATCCAGCCGCCAGACTTTTCCCAGTTATATTTCTGAGACAAATACTATCGTTTCATCCAGATAGCAAATCTTCACTATTCTGTGGAAATAAAAATATTTAAAAAGACCCAAACCTGAGATTTTGTAATAAGATCAGGCCCCATTTTTCCTGGTGATGAATTGTCTCTGTCACCTCAAAGGTCACCTTGCTTGCCATAAAAATAACAATTTATGAAGACTGTGAAATATGGCCTTGCTAACTAAATATTATTCTAAATGCAACAGAGCAGATGGCTGTTTAGAAGAAGTATTTGTTGAAATATTTTAAAATAAAATATGATCAGGACTTCAGGTTAAAATGATGTGTTGAATATAGGTATTAATCTTTCCTCCATCCCAAATATTACTTAAAAAATGAGAAAGAAATACAAGGACTGGAGAGATGGCTCAGCACCTAGGAGTATTTGTTCTTGAAGAGTATGTGGGGTCTGTTCCCAGCCCCCACATGGTGGCTCACAACCGCCCGTAACCCCAGTTCCGGAGAGTCCAACACCCATGGTTCATCAACATACATGCCGGCAAAACACACATGCACATAAAATAAATAACTTTTGAAATAAGGAACAGGAAAAATGTAAGAGGCAAAGTGGTGTAAGGACAAAGAGCAGGACGGGAGACACCAGCAACATCCCGGAGGTGGGGAGGGGATGGATGAGGAGTAGGCAAACCTGAGGAAGCTGAACTTGAAGGCAGCCACTGGAGAAACCAAGAACAGCCTGGCTTTATATTGAAGGATGCTCAGAAGAACCAAGAACTGGTGGGACCAGCGACCTCGGTAAGTGTAGATGAGGGAGGGCTGGAATGGGGGGCATGGTTAAGAGTTCTATGATAAACGGATGGACCTCAGATTGGTCCCTGCTCCACACAGCAGTCCTGCCTTCTACCGAAGCCTGGAGACTGATTCCCAATAAACACGAGAAGAGAATCGGCACTCGAGGAAGACATCTGAGGTCAAGGCCAAAAACCAGCAACGAAGTGAACATTGACAAAGCATAGTTTGGATTTACAGACTTTCTTCTCTACCCAGCTCCTCGAGTCCAGGAAATCCCCAAAGGGATGTCATTCACACAAGAGATGAACAGTGCTCTCCGAGGCAATGGAACAGCTCAAGAGAAAATATGAAAACATATTGATATAGAACAGCTCAAGAGAAAAAATATGAAAATATGTTGATATCCAACCTCTCCAGCCTGGTGGCCTTGTGATAGGGAGCACCATTGATGGAGCCCTTGATTCCTAAGCTTTGGTTAAATTCATAGCATAGGCTGGGAGATAAAAACAAGTTTGCTGGGCTCATGGTTCTGGAGGCTGGCACATCCACGGGCATGTGAAGCTTGGGGACACATTCAAGCCATAGCAATGGCTAAGGACCCTCTTTTAGAGATTGTTGACAGCAAAGAGATGTGTTGATCACCAGGCAGTGGTGGGAAGTCTCTAGTGTGACAGCCACAACAAATATGAGGAGACTACACAAGTAGAAAATGTCCTTAGTGCCTTCATAGCACCTGTGAAACAGAACCAGGAGCCTATAAAACAGGTTCAAAACCCTGTGACTTCAGACCATGAAAGCAGAAATGACAGACTCAGCAGAAGCTAAGGGAAAGAAATCTATTGGACAGAAGAATCAAAATACAGAGATGGTAAATAAGGAAATATACACAGCTCTGTTTATGTACATCCTGAATATAATATAATAAATATAATATAATTAATATAATATAATATGAAAATAAATATGATATGATATGGTATGATATAATATAATATAGTTAATATAATATAATATTTTTAAGATAAGGTCTTACTATATATGCATGCCTGACTGGTCTAGAACTCACTATATAGACCAGGCTGACCTAAAACTCACTGCCTCTACCACCCATGTGCTGGGATGAAAGGCATGGGCCACCACACCCAGCTAAGAACAATACATGTTTTGTAAAGACAAAGATCAATCTGTGAGACCTACTACCCAGATCGTAAGAATTTCAGAAAGTCAGAGAGTGAAGAAATCATGCAAGGAGAAGTTTAAGAAATTTTCTTAGGATAGAAAAACACAAATGTCTAGACTGAACGCCATGAAAATGAACTCAACCAGGCTCGTCCCAGGCACATTTCAGAACAGTGGGGACAGAGAAGACTCCACAAGCTTTGGATGACAGAGTAAGTGTGATGATCCGTGTGGCGACAGTTGACTGGACTAAGGGACACTTAGATAGCTGGCCGCCTTACTTAGGTTTCTATTGATGTGATAAACACCATGACCAAAAGCAACTCAGGAAAAACAATGTTTATTTGGCTCACGTATCCTGGGTCACAGTCCATCACTGAGAGAAGCCACGGCAGGAACTCAAGCTGGGCAGGATCTGAAGCAGAGGCCCCAGAAGAGATGAGTGCTCACTGACTTCCTTCTTGAGCTCAGGTTCAGCCACTGTCCTGTTCTCCCAGGGATCATCTGCCCACAGTTGCTGGGTCCTCCTATGTCAATCATTAATCAAGAAAATGCCCCACAGGCTTACCTAAAGGCCAATCTGATAGAGGCATTTTTTAAAATTTTTTTTTAATTTTTATTTTTATTTTATTTTTTGTCAAATGAGATTCTTTTTCCGTTTATGTCTAGGTTTGTGTCAAGTTGACGAACTTTCCAGCACACTGGTGAAGCATTGTTTTTGGTGAAGCCATGATGGTGTTTCTCAAGGCTGCCATGTGAGTGGGCAGTTTGACTGGGGATGTCTGCCCCCAAACATGGGTGGCTACCATCAGTTAGCTGGGGACCAACAAGACAAAAGGGGCAAAGTAAGTAAATAAATAAAAAGTAAGGGGAGAATTTACCTTAAATTCTGCTCTTTGGTCCTAGGCTATTAGAATTGTCACTTCACTACTTAACATTTTCTTTAACTTAGATGAGTTGTAGAATATAAAAGGTACAATCCTGCTATTTTTTTTTTCTGTACATTTCACCTCAAAAGTTCCAAATTGACAGGCTGGAGGGATGGCTTGGCAGTTAAGAGCACTTGTTCTTACAGAGGATCCAGACTGGGTTCCCTGCACTCACATGGTGCCTCACAACCATCTGTAACTCATGTTCCAAAGGATCTGGCACCCTCTTCTGGCCTTTGTAAGCACAAGTCACATACCGTGTCACATATACATACATGCAGGCAAACACTCAAGTGTAGTAGAATATTTCAAGGTGTGTTACTTTTGTTCATGTTGCACTTGTTTAACTCTGTGAAGCTGTGTGACTGTGCCTGTGTAAAACACCTGATGGTCTAATAGAGAGCTGAACGGCCAATAGCAAGGCAGGAGAAAGGAAAGGTGGGGCTGGAAGGCAGGGAGAATAAATAGAAGGAGAAATCTGGGAGGAGAGGAGAAATAGATCTAAGACCTAGGAGCCAGAGAAGGAGGAGGACTCCAGGGGCCAGCCAACCAGCTACACAGCAAGCCACGGAGTAAGAGTGAGATTTACAGAAGTAAGATAATGGGAAAAGCCCAGGGGCAAATGATAGGGCTAATTTAAAGATAAGAAAAGCTGGCTAGAAACTAAGCCAAGCTAAGGCCGGGTGTTCATAATTAATAATAAGCCTCTTTGTGATTTACTTGGGAGCTGGGTGGTGGGCCCCCCAAAAGAGCCAAAAAAAAAAAAAAACTCACTCATGTAAATAAATAAACTTATTTTTAGAGTTCCAAATCTACAAAGAAATGCCTATTTATAGGCTGCATAGAGAAAAACTTGACTCTTTAATATCCATCATGTAAGAATGTTACCTATCATGGCAGAGGGGCCATTTATGTTAAATTAAAGTCTACATTTTAATCATGATCGGAATTCTAATTCCATTTATGGACATATTTTTTGCTTAGCTTTCTAACAAGAGTTCTTGTAACGTGTTACAGATAGGCTGTTCTCTTCATGCAGTACACACAAGTGTGAATTATTGCCAATTTAGGGAAATGAAGAGGAAAGGAAATTAGCTCAATGGTCCTGAGTTCTTTGTCAGTGTTTATTCGTGAACAGTAGAAAATTTTTACAAAGATTGTTTCATTAACTCTAACTGAAGATTGTCTTAATCAGGCATGATGACACACATTTTTAATCCCAGCACTTGAGAAGCTGAGGCAGGAAGTTGTCATAGTTTGAGGCTAGCCTGAACTACATAGTGAATACAGGCCAGTCAAAACTGCCTGTTTTTAGAAAATTAATCAGTTAATTGAAATATAAATAAGTAAAAAAATGCCCTAAACAAAGGAGTACTGATTAAATAATGAAACAGAAACTATGATATTATCACACCGTATATGAATGGGTTAAGCCTCAAATTTCCAAGACTGTGGATGTGGTGGTGCCCACATCTTTAATGCCATCACTCAGGAGCAGAGGCAGGCGGATCTCTGAGTTCAAGACCAGCCTGGTCTACAGAGGGAGTTCCAGAACAGCCAGGGCCACATAGTGAGACTTTGTCTCAAAAAAGAAAATCTGAAGTCTGTTTTGTTGATTTTTGCAAACTTAACGTTTCTTTTCTGTCTCTGCCACAGGTCTGAACTAGATTGATTGAGGAGTTATGGTCCACTCACTTAACGTGAATGGAAAATTTTGAAGTCAATATTTTCCTTTCTAAGTTGTACTTGTTCTTTAGAAAAAGATGGGCTTGTTTTGATGAAGTGAATATGATTGTTAGAGAAAATGGCCTTTCAATAATCCATCACTGGAAAACTTTAAAGTGCTTTTTTAAAACACCTTGAACATATGAATCTCTGTGAATATCTGTAAATTTCATGAAATCTAAATACAGATGAGATATTTGCAGTAAAAGTTTTGTATCCAAATTAGTGTAAGTATAAAATATGTACTGAATTTTGATGACTTGGTACCAAAACAACAACAAGAACCAAAAACTCATAAACGCCCCACTAGTAACTTATATATTGAGTATGTGTGGAATAACATGTATTTTGAATTTATTGGGTAAAATGTATTATGAAAATTAATTTCATTTATTTGTTTATATTTTTTTTAATGTAGGTGCCTTCAATTTTAAACCTAATCTGCCTGTCTTTCTATGGGACAGATCATACATTTCTCCTGTGTGTGTGTGTGTGTGTGTGTGTGTGTGTGTGTGTGTGTGATATGTATGTATTTATTATGCATGAATGTATATAAATGTTATCAACCAGATATTGTGCTAATAGCTTTACAAACACATTTACTCTCAAAACAACTCATATAACCTCAAGGCAACAACACATTTGGTATCATGATAACAGTATGTAATCCCAAATTTAACCTTAAAACATCGAGGTAAATTTAAATTTAGAAACTAATGTTGGGACCAGGCAGTGGTGGCCACGCCTTTAATCCCAGCACTCGGGAGGCAGAGCCAGGCGGATCTCTGTGAGTTCGAGGCCAGCCTGGGCTACCAAGTGAGCTCCAGGAAAGGCGCAAAGCTACGCAGAGAAACCCTGTCTCGAAAAAACCCAAAAAAAAACAAAAAACAAAAAAAACTAATGTTGGTGGGATAATGGTGCTATGCCTAAACTCCAGCACTTGGGAGCCCATGGCAGGAAGATTTGCAGTTAAAAGTTGACATAGACCACATTGCAAGACCCTATCTCAAACAAACAAAACAGACAAGCTTAAACCACACCCATCCTCAGACTCCAACAAATGTTAAGCTGATCACCAGACTTGTACCCCAGGATTTAGGATTCTCCACACCTGTTCCCTTAATCCTAACTATGATTAATTAGCACAAAGGCTACCAAACAACATATCTATTTACTAAACAAAAAAATATAACCATAATAATGAGAAATAAGCATAAAGAACATTAGGAAGTCTTAAAAATTATTTCTAATGTTCATAATTCATAAGAATGCCTAGATTTCTAGTTTTGTATTTCCAAATCTCAGATCTGTCAGGAATTTTGAATCAGTCCTATAGGCTTGTAAGACTATGCATTGAGCAAGGCATGGTGACACATGCCTGTAATCCCAGTGCTTGGGGGGTGGAGACAAGAAAAGAGGGAGTTCATAGGGCCTGCCCCATGGACCCAGAAACAATTCTGTACCTGGAAGGTCATTTCAAGTCCAAGAAACCCCTCATGAAATGCCTGAAATACCTGTCCACCTGCAGCAGCCTGGAGAGCGCCCTAGTGCTCAGGTGACCACTTTCACTTTTGCCACAACAAAGGTTAGGTGTGTGTGTGTGTGTGTGTGTGTGTGTGTGTGTGTGTGTGTGTGTGTGTACACATGTCTGCTCCTCTTTGGACATCTGCTTCTTGCTGGACCGTACGGACCAATCAAAGAGTGTTTACTGGGCTCATCTACGTAACCCTCCATCTGTCTGGTTTGAGCTAGCCTTTGGGGCTAAGCCATCTCATAGAATGCCTACATGTTCAACCTACAGAAGGTGGGCCCTTGGGTCAGGTGCCATGCAGCCTCTCAGCTATGATCTTTGAAGGACATTTGACAGAGCATGCTCAGCCCCTGCTCACACCGTAAGGGACTGCTCTCTCTTAGGACTGTAAGATGGCTGCTGTTCTGTCCCCCGGGGTCCCTTTGGCTCTGGCACTTAAGGAGGAGAACCATTCTTCATCCACCTTCCGTCCTCTAATAACATTTAGTCAACCACCATCTAGTGTCAGATTCACGACTGGATGGCTCACGTGAACCCCATGCAATTCTCTTAACTTTGCTCCAAGTTAGATATTGCCTCTTCCAGAAACAGAATCTAAAATGCAATGAGCTATGTATGGCACCTGGGCAATTAGCAGGAGACCTGGGGTTAGAACAGAGGTGTGTGTGTGTGTGTGTGTGTGTGTGTGTGTGTGTGTGTGTGTGTGTGTGTGTGTGTTTCTCAGGCCCCGGGTTAGAACAAAAGTGTGTGTGTGGTTCTCAGGCTACGTTCATGGGGCTGGAGAACCACAGAGGTTAAGAACACCTGCAGCTCTTCCAGGACCCGTTTGTTTCCCAGGACCCATATTGGGTGGCTTAGAACTGCTTGTAACTCCTGCTCTGGGGAATCGGACTCTCTCTTCTGGCTTCTGTGAGCACCCACATACACATGCCATGATGTAGCATGAATTCTAATTGGTCTTAATAATAAAAACCTGGAGTCAGATATTGGGGTAAATGCTGAAAGACCAGAGAAGGCAAGGAGGCAGCCACTAGAGAGACTTCTTACCTCCAGGAATCCTCAGATTGAAAGGGCCAAGCTCCTGTCTCCATCCCACCTTATCACTCTCTCCCCCCTCCCATTCCCAGTCATGTCACTTCCTGTCTCCACCTCCCTCGTGTTGGGATTAAAGGCATTTGCCTCCCAAGTACTGGGATCAAAGGCATGAGATCCCAAGTGCTGGGATTAAAGGTGTATGCCGCCACTGCCTGGCCTCTGGTGGCTAGTTCCACACTCTGATCTCCAGTCAAGCTTTATTTGTTAGAGCAGAAACAAAATATCACATCATATATACACAAATGTGCATACATACGTATACGTACAAATAAATCTTTAAAAGAATGTCCACACTTATTTTCTTCCTGATCTGCTCCCCCGATTTCTCCTTACAAAGTCTTTAAAGTCATTATCTCCCTTGGATTCTGTGTCCAGGAAGAACAGAGATTTTCAAAGAGAAAGATAATCAGAGTGGAATCCTGACAGTAAAGACCAGAATTTATTCCTTCCTCCAGGACAAGGAACAAGGGACAATGGCAGGTCCCTGTGCCCAGAGCCAGGTCCGGCAGCAGCCACGTAGCTTGTTGGTCTGCGGCTCCAGTCAGGGGTAGAAGGACAACCTGGAAATAAATTAAAACAGGCTTTTTTATTCTCTGGGTGTAGTTTAAACCATAGCAAAAAAAAAAAAAAAAAAAAAAAAAAAAGCCTATAAATAAAATTGGATCACAGCCTCAACAAAGCTGTGCAAGTAATTATATCAACTTGATGGCAGTAATTATTTTTCATGAAACTCAGTTTCTTTCTGTCTCCACTGAATCTTCACTGTGGTAATTCTGCAGTATGCATTCACTGTGCCTAAAACCAGGAGTTAGCACCAAGGGTGCTATGACTACTGAGTTCTCCTGCTCCTCTGGAGACCTTGGACTGGCTGTGGTGTGTGTAGCTCATTGGTAACCCAGGCCCCAGAGAGGGCAGCAGGCTCTTTGGCTAGGATCTGGGCATCGTGATGCAGCATGGTTTTAACCTTTAATAAGCAGTCAGAAAAGACACCCTAATAAGATAACGGGGCAGAGTAAACTGGAGGCCGTCTGCTTTGACTGCCCCTCCACGCCAGCATGTCTGCTCAGGGACAGTCGGAGGGTGTAGTTGGTATTCGCTCTGCCCATGACCTTAGGCTAGCTGGCCCGATAGAGGAGGTGCTTCTTGCCTGCCTATGGGACCTCTTAAAAGGGAAGAGGGAGGGAGTCTTGAGCTCTCTTGGACATGGAAGGCTTTCTGAAGCACGGTTCCGCAACTGGTCTGGAGTTTCCCCCATCTTTCCCTGGGAGACAAAGAGGCAACAACATTGCTGATTCCTGAGTGTGTGTGGGAGCCCACAGAGGTTTCCTAGTGAGAGCTGAGCTTGCTTTACTCAGCAGGGCTGCATAAGGGGATGGATTGACTACATGCGTGGCTACCAGGTGATTGGAAGGGTCTGCACTTGGCTGTGCTGGGGGGAGGTCTTTTGCTCCACCCCTCGGCATTCCTATAAAAGGCCCTTTGGACGAGACAAAAGGAACCCCGAGGCTATCCTGTGTTTCTATCTGTCTCTCTCCTCTCTATATTTCTGTCTAAATCTCTTACCCCTTACTCAAGAGTACCCTGGAGAAAAAAGTGGGAGTGGGTCTCCCACAGTGTGTGATCCCCATTTCATCCCTTAATAAATAAGTCTTCTTCCCAGACATACGTGGATTTCTCGGATCAGGAGGGAGCCAAAACAGCCCATTTAGGAGAGCAGTGATGTGGCGGCAGGCTGCATATGCACCCCATCTTGCTAGTCAACTTACATGGCCTCTCTGAGTCTTGTGATTTCTCTGGGCATCTGATGTCTTGTCTGTGATGATAAGAGTATGCATCTCGCTCTTAATTAATGATTCTATTTTTTGACAATTGTAAGTTTCCAGTGAAACTGAGCTGAAGGTAGAGAGGTTGTCCACATACTCCCAGCCCCGCCTCACGTGTGCATAGATAGCTTTCTCATTATCAATATCCTCAACCGGAGTGCTGGATTTGTGGGAAGAACATCCTTTCACTGACACAGTTATCACCCGGAGTCCATTAGGACTCGCTCCTGGCATTATATAGTCTACAGATGTAAAACATTTATAATGACATGTGTCCACCACCGTACTACCACACAGTGTCTCTCTGGTTCCCAGAGCCTTCCGTTTGTGTTGCTATAACAAAGTTTCAGAGACCAGGTACCCTGAAAAGAACAAAAATTGATTTCTCCAGCTGGAGAGATGGCCCAGCAAGTACTAGCCGCGGCGGCACAAGTGTGAGGACCTGAGTTCAAATCTCCTAAACCCACATAAAAATCGGGGCATGGTTGCACAGGTTCCCATCAGCACAGTTCTGTGGTGGGGGGCTTGGGGACAGAGCCAGGGGGATCACTGGGGCTCACTGCTCACCAGCTTTGCTCTAGGTTCAGTAGGAAAGAGACTCTATCTCAAGGAAATAAGGCAAAGAATGACAGAGAAGGATGCCCGGCATTCTCCTCTGGCTTCTGGGTATGCACAGGTGTACGTACCTGCACACACACATGAACATATATCACACTTGCACAACGCACAGACACATTAATTTCTCAGTTCTAGAGGCTGGGAATCCAAGATCAAGGTACTGGAAGGTTCAGTTGTCTGAGGATGGCTGTTCCCTGCTTCAAGATAGACCCTTGTGATTGTCTTCTGGAGAAGAGATACACCATGTCATCACATGGCCAAGGGTGGCGGGGCAGACAGCCAAACCCATGTGGAGCCTTTAGGGGCTGAGTTCTTCCTACCCATGAGGTAACGAGGCCTCACGCCACTAACCATCTCTTAAAGGCCGTGGGCCTTAATTCTATCGCCTTACCTAGGAAGAGTCAACACTTGAGTTTTTGAGGTAACCTATTCAAACCATAACACTATCTCCCCCAACACGGATCAACTTAGTTTAACAAATTATTGATCAGCACCTGTTCTGTACCGGGCACTGTGTTTAGTGTCTCGGGTGGCCCCGGGGACAGTCCTGGACTTCCTGGTGCCTACGGTCCCGTGTGGAATACAAACTGATATTGAACAGGTCATTTCAGGAGAGACAGAGGGTGCCACAGGGGCGCTGAACGAGGACTTTAATTTAGAGGAGAGGGTGGCGCTTAGTGAAGGACGGCTTCCTGGAGTTAAAGACCAGGTGACACCCAGAGGAAAAGAGGGAAGGAGTCCCTGACAGAGGAAAGCGGCCAACGGCTTCCGGTAGGGAGGTGGCAGCTTCCTGCACGTTGCATTCCAGGAGAATGGGAATCCCACCTCCGTCTTTCCCAACGGGGCCTTGGACAAGTGTTTGCTGTATAGACAGCCACCTCTGACCCTTGGAGGCTCCACTAATCACAGGCCTGAATGTAGGGCCCAGTCACAAGCCTTGCATAAGGTCTTCTTCACGTTCCACTGGCTTCTTGCTGGGCGCTGAGAGGCACTCCTCCCATCTTAGCCAAGAACGGCTTCAGAGTCATCTGAAGGTCACAGAGACCTGTCAGCTGCAGGGCTGCCCTCCGCAGCTGGCATGGGTTGTCTAGAGTGGTCCCAATTAAGGTGAGCCATCATGGAACAGGAGTCATGGCGGTCACGGCTCCAGCTGCGGTGGTTGGAGTGGCCTCTGAGGCTGCCAGGTACTTCAGAGGGGATGCTCAGCTGACAGATCTCCACTCGGGTTGTCAAAGAGAGGGAGAATGTGAGTGGACTTCTTATGTGATTTCACTGCTTCACAGGACAAAAGAGTTCCGGGTACTTGTAATAAACAAAGCTCAGGACAAAATGAACATTTTCAATAGCATTCAGCAGAGCTTAAAAAAAAAAAAAAATCTAATCCATTGGGGCCGGAGAGACAGCTCAGCAGTTAAAAGTACTTGCTGCTCTTCCAGAGGACCCAGGATTGGTTCCCAGCTTCTACAAAGTAGTTCACAAGGGTAACCTCAGTTCCAAGGGATCCAGTGCTTTCTCCTGACTTCCAGGGCACCAGGCACATAGAGGGTGTACATACATGCATATGGGCAAAACACTCAACACATAAAATAAAAATGAATGAAAACCTGGAGTATTGGAGTATTGGCTCAGTGGTTAAGAACACTTGCTGCTCTTCCAGAGGACCTGGGTTCGATTCCTGGTATGCATGTCGGAGCTCACAACCTTAACTTCAGGTCCAGTGGATCTGATGCCATCTTTTGACCTCCAGGGGAATCGGATAGGTATGTAATGTGCATACATACATTTAGGCAAAACACTCATCAAATAGTAATATTTTTTAAAAAATTCACACACACACACACACACACACACACACACACACACACACACACACGAGCCTCTGCTCTGGTGCCCTAAAGAGGACTGGATCCTTCTGGTCAGTCTTATTGCCATCTTTTTTCAATTTGATGTTATCCTATCCGCCATGTCAGAGGGCCTTTACGCTAATTTTAAACTCATTTCAAATTCCCGTGGTCTTTGGTTTATTCAGTCCTAATACCTTATCCCTAAAGACACTTGACAACGCTTTGCTCATATCCCAAGTCAAGAGAACAGAGCTTTATTTGAGACGGCATCCAGTCGTCTATGGAATATTATCTTAAGATGTGTTACATTTGTTTATGCTGTGACACATTTGCTTTAATGATGCAAAGCTGCGTTGTATTCTTTTATGTTGCATTTGTTTAACTCTGTGAAGCTGTGTTACTGTGCCTGTCTAAAACACCTGATGGTCTAATAAAGAGCTGAATGGCCAATAGCGAGGCAGGAGAAAGGATGGGCGGGGCTGGAGGGAAGAGAGAATAAATGGGAGGAGAAACCTGGGAGAAGGGAGGAAGATCAAGAGAGAAGAACAAGGAGAGGAGGGTGTTAGGGGCCAGCCACCCAGCCACCCACCCACCCAGCCAGCCAGCCACAGAGTAAGAGTGAAAATAAGATACACAGAAGTGAACAAAGGAAAAAGCCCAGAGGCAAAAGATAGCCAGGATAATTAAAGAAAAGCTGGCTAGAAATATCCAAGCTAAGTGAAAGTTTCTGCAGCCCAGTAAGCCTCTCCTCGGATGCAGCAATCCAAATCAGACCAAATCAGACCGCATTAAGAAAAAGCCCAGGTTTAATGGATAAAATGCTCCCAGATGATTTTCTGGCCCCAGAAAGGAGACAGGGAAGAGAGACCGAAAAACCACATGTCTATTTTCAGCGGGGAGGGGGGGCACTCCTATGAGAGTGGTCTTGAGCACCTCTTGGGGGGAAAGCGTGTTTGGCGAGCTTTCTGAAATGAGTCAGGGTTTGGGGGAGAGAGAGGTGGTAGAGGGGGCTGAGGTGGAGCTTCCACCCGAACACGAAGGCCAGGCATTTATAAGAAAGAATAAGTCCCCGTGTGTGATTTATTTGGGAGCTGGGTGGCAGGTCCCCAAAAGAGTAAAAGAGTAAAAATCAATCAACTACAATGCAGGGTGCCATGTCCCATGTGGCTTGGTCCCGGAACCCTGAGACGGGGATGAAGAAAGGAAAGAGACACAGACACAGAGACAGAAAAGCTGGGTTCAGGTGGGTGTGGTGTCAACTATGCCTCAGCCCAGAACCTCAGTGTGTCAGCGTGTTAGCTAGTCCCTCCCTGTAGGAGGTCTCTGTAGGCAGCGGTCTCCGGCTGTAAACATCTGGGAAGATGAAGCTGCAGTTGCTAGTTTTTGCCACACTGGTCCATCTCCAACACTCACACTTGGACCAGAGGAAGGCTTTGTCTTGTTGAGCCTAACCTGGGGAAAAGCTTTGCCAATTTCCCGCGGAGCCCTTGGTCCTTGACATGACCATGCCCAGGTCAACAATACACATTCCCTCAGGACTTTATCTGCTCAGTACACATTTGCTCAGGGCTTCCTTGGCACCCTATGCCAAGGAAAGGTCCCACACACCCACACACACACATTTAGCTTAGATTCTAGCCAGACCATGTTCATCCTCATGCTGCCCATGACCCTTTCCCTGTACACTTGGCAGATTGCAGAATTCCACCTCATCAAGGAACTGTCCACACAGCTGTGTGCTTTGACAGCCCCCCCCCCCCCGCCCCACTGCTCTTCATGATAACGTCTCAATTATCACAGCGATATTGTAGGCTTAGAAATTAGAGCGAAACAATATTCAAGCAGCAAAATAATTGAAGGCAGGAAATTACAGGATTGTGTTTTAAACCCTAGATTAATAGAACATAGTGTAATTGTAGATAAGACCAGAGAGTCAAATTCAGCTTATTTAAGAGAAGACATCCAAAGAGCCTGGGGACGTAAATGACATTTAAACAGGGTTCACTGAAGTGTTATTCAGTTTGATTTGTAGTCTTAGATGTGTTCAGAAGGCAGAGTACACAGAAGGTCTCTGAGCTCTCCTGTTAAAACTTTGAACAATGAACTGGGTCTTCCCTTACCCACTTACTTGAGGCCAGAGCACGGCTTTTAGCTGGACTTTTCAAGGCAAGAATTAGAATGAGTTTGAAGTCTAAACGTTAGTGAAATGATAGCAAGGCTATTCCACACAGGAATGGAAGACTGATCACATTCAGACCCTTTCCTAAAGGACTTGGTGATCAGTTCAGATGGGTCCCATGTCCTCCCATCCACCAGCGACTGGCAAGGAGAGTCTACTCCAGGGTAGAGACGGTGCCTCCTCCTCCATCCAAACCACACAGAAAAGGCATAGATAGGCAGATAGCTAAAACGAGGACTCTGCCATCTCCAGGAGTTTCTCCACTGTGCCTCAAGCAGACTCTGAGGAGTGGGAAGGAGGGAGCCATGGGGAGCTAAGAGGAGAGGAGGAAGCTGCCACAGCAAGGAGCCGCCATGACGGCTGTCAAAGTTAGCCTGATGGAGGAATATAAACTCCCAAGCAATCAGATTCCCCTAATGCATTGGGGACCTGGCTCCTTCTCAAGCTGACCTCCACACTGTTACCCCAGGAGCAAACTCAAAAAGGTCGATCCTTCCTAAGCAACGCCCCCATTTGTCCCAAAGGGTCTCTTGTGTCTTCATAAAAATTGCTTTTTAAGAGGTCCTTTGCATTTCTAAGTAAACTCTAGAACCATCTTGCCAATTTGTAATTTTTAAAATAGAGCTGGAAATTGTGTTGCTATCACGGTAAATATGCCACTTTAGAGAGGATTTGAGTATTAATGTTATCAAGTTTTTCAATTGTTGTTTTTTTAACTATTTCCTGTATTTTGGAGATTATGATATCATTAAATCATTCCCCTCTTCCCTTTCCTTCCTCCAAATGCTCCCATATGCCCCTCCTTGCTCCTTTTAAAACTCATGGACTCTTTGTTCATTCATTATTGTTACATACAAACCTACATACATAATACATATTCCTAAATACAGCTTGCTCGGTCTGCATAATGTTACGTGTGTGTGTGTGTGTGTGTGTTTTCAGGGTACTGGATTTTTATTTGGTGTTGGACAACCACTTAGTATACCACTACGTCCTTGGGGAAGACTATTTCTCTCCCTCTCTCAGCATCCAAGTCTTTCAAGGCTAAAACACGATACAGCTTTCTATTTACTTATACTTTCTATAATTTCATTAATTTTTCATTTTCAGCATAGAAACCTTGGACATGTTTTGTTAGACAAACACCTCAGTGATTTATAGATACAGAGGCGCCATCATAAATGAAAAATTTTTTTATTTCATTTCCCAACTGTTTGCTGATATATATGTAATTAATTTTGTATATTAGCTTTCTATCTTGAGACGTGGCTAAATCCATTCATTAGTTATTGTCACCATCCAGTAGATCCCCGGGGGCTTGCTGCACAAACAATCATATCATTAGCGAGCAGGGGAAATGCTGTCCCTCCTGTTCCTTTTTCCAGCTGTTCTGCTGTCCCGAGGCCTCGGGACAGGGGTGCAGAGAGGCAGTGCACTGCCTGACTCCGGGCTCCACTGTGTGCCTGGGCTGGCTTTCCTCTGACCGCTGATGCTCACAGCCTCTGCCTCTTCACTGGTGCCTACTTCATTACTGATGCAGCCTCCTCCCTTTACCCTCCCCGCCCTGTTTTTAAATGTAAGTCTCTTCCAAGTCCATACTGATTTTAACTTCCTTCACGTTGTATGTTGTATTTTGACCCCAAAATAGAATACTATACATTTTTTTGTGGTAAGCTATAAGATACATTTTAAAAGAATGAAAAGTAACAGCTTGAAGAAATATCCGAGCTTATAACCAGCATAGACACCCCTTCTGGTCCTCGTTAAAGAATGCTGGGGACCTGTTCCTCTACTCCATTGTTTTCCTTCAGCCCAGAGAAATGCCTTTACTGCTTAGAATGCAGATCTGCTAGTGACAGGCTCTCCTAGCTCTCTGCTTTATCTGAAATTGTTGTTTTACCTTTGTACTTGAAGGGTGTGTGTGTGTGTGTGTGTGTGTGTGTGTGTGTGTGTGTGTATGTGTGTGTGTATGCATATGTGTATGTGTGTGTATATGTGTGCATATGTGTGTGTGTGTGAGTGAATGTGTGTATATGTGTGTATGTATGTGTGCATGTGTGGATGTGTGGATGTGTGGGCATGATATAATAGAAAGATGTGCTTATGTATTTGGGGGACTTAGTACAGAATTTCCAGCTTTTTTTTTTTTTTTTTTTCCTTTCAGGGCTTCAGTTCTTAAGAAATTAACTTCCCCGGGGCAGGAGAGAAGGCTCTCTCCAGCTCTATCCACGACCATTTTAAAATGGGAACAGTCTGAATACACCACTGAAAAGAACAAGAGTCAGGTTAAATAAAAACCCAAGATTCAGGGCTGGAGAGAAGGCTCAGTGGTCAAGAGCACTGGCTGCTTTTGCAGAGGGCCCAGGTGGTTCCCAGCACCCACATGGCTCACAACCATCCATGACTCCAGTTCCAGGAGATTCAACACCTCTTCTGAACTTCATGGGCTCCTGCACACACATAGTGTACACACATATGGCACACACACATACACATAAAATAAAATTATTTTTAAAAGTAAAAAATAAACAGTTATTTAGAACAGCTTTCTATTTACAGGAAAAGTATGAAGACAGCAATAAGAACTCTATATCTCACACCAGATTTACCTTATAATCGTGTCGTTTATTAGTATTGGATACTTTGTTACAACTGATGAACCAAACGTTTTCTGGAAGAGATGCTAGAGAAATAGTTGTCCCTGAAGAACTTTCTTCCTTAAATCCTTCACAGAATCCACCAACAGGTCCACGGGACCTTCTCTGTTTTGGAAAATGCTATTCTGTTTTCCTCAATAGATTCAGGCCATTTCAGCTTTCTATTTTTCCTTGTGTGCATTTTAGTGGGTGTTTACTCGCCTGCTTCTTTTTAGAAAGGGTGTTGCTCTGTTGCTGATCTTGAACTCACGGTGTTCCCGACCTTGCCTCCTCCAGAGTGCTGGAGTTACAGGTGTGTGCCGCCACACCTGGCTTGAGTATTTCAAGGAATCCATTCATTCATCTAAATCATCAAACTTGAGGGCATGCTCCTTATTTCAGTTTTTGTTTGTTTGTTTTTTGGTTTGTTTGTTTGTTTGTGAGACAGGGTCTCTCTGTGTAGCCCTGGCTGTCCTATAGCTCACTCTGTAGACCAGGGTGGCCTTGAACTCAGAAATCTGCCTGCCTCTGCCTCCAGAGCGCATGGATTAAAAACATGCATTCAGCTAAGGGCATGTTCCTTACTATCCTTTAATATTCATGGAATCAGCAGGTGAGTTTGTTTTTATATCTAACTATTAGTAATTTGTGTCTTTCTCTCTCTCTCTCTCTCTCTCTCTCTCTCTCTCTCTCTCTCTCTCTCTCTCTTTTTTTTTTTTTTTTTTTTTTTTTTTTGCTGGTCAGTCTGCCTAGAGGTTTGTCAGTTTTATTGATCTCTACAGACTCGGTGGTTTATTTTCTCTATTGTTTTCGGTTTTACTGACCTGTGCTCTAACCCGGGTCCCTTTCTTCTTGGTTTAGACTGCCTTTTGTTTTCGTTTTCTCACCTTAGATCGCTGACTTTAGAACTCCTTCCTTTCTTCTCTCTGTAGTCAGTTCTATAATTTTCCCTAAAAACCCTGCTTTTCCTGCATCTCACAAATCTTGATTAGTAGTTTTTTCGTTTTTGTTTAATTTACAGCGTTTTTAAATGCCTCGAGACTTTTTCATTCATGTGTTATTGGGAAGTATATTGCTCCATCTTCAAAATACCGAGGACTCTCTAGCCAGCTTTCGGTCGGTGGTTTTCAGTTTGATTCATTATGATCTAAGAACATGTGTTACCTGGTTTCTGTTCTCTTACGGTTTAGGTGTGTTCTCTGAAATGGACATGCTATCGCTTTATGAGTGTCACAGGCACACTTGAGAAGAAAGCGTATTTTTCTGTTTCAGGAGAATATTTGAGAGATGTCAATAAGATCAAGTTGATTGATAGTGCCATTCAGGCCAACTCTATCTTTATTGATTTTCTGCCTGCTTCATCTATCAAGTCGGGGAAGAGAGGTGTGGAAGTTTCCAGCTGTAGTCCTGGGTTATGTCAATGTCTTCTGGGGCTGCCAGATCTCTGGGTCATGTATTTTGACTTTTATTGTTAAATGCGTACAGATTAACAGTTGTTATGTTATCTTGGAGAATTAATCCCTCTGTCATTACGAAGTGTCCCTCCTTGTCTCTGATAATTCCTATATTCTGAACTGCACTCCGATGTGCGTGCGTGCGTGCGTGCGTGCGTGCGTGCGTGGTGTTGGAAAGTACAGGTGCAGGTACACATGTGTGTATGGACCTAGGTATTCTTATGTTCATGCGGAAGCCAGAGGTCAATCAGGAGCTGCTGCTGCTGCTTTTTTTCCTCCTCCTCCTCCTCCTCCTCCTCCTCCTCCTCCTCCTCCTCCTCCTCTTCCTCCTTCTGAGATGGAGTCTCTCACTGGGACCTTAGGTGAGGCTGACTGGCCAGTGAGCCTCTGGGATCCACTTGTCCCCGTCTCCCAGCCCTGAGATTACAAGTGTGCCCCACCACGTCCAGCTTTTCACACAGGCTAGGGATCAAACTCAGGTCCTCATGACTGAACGGCCAGCGCTGTACTCACTGAGCTCACTCACTCTCCCCGAGCCTTGAGGTGAGCCTTATAGGAAATTAACGTAGGGGTTTCTGCTTCTGCTGATTAATGTCAGCACCGCACATCCCTTTCTGTCCTTTTGCTTTTACTGCATCTGAGTCTTTATACTTAAACTGTGGGGTTTTAATATAGTTGAATCATACTTTTAATTTTTTTAGATTTTTTTATACATATGAGTGCTTTGCGTATATTCTGTGCACCACATGCATGTCTGGTGCCTGCAGAGGCCAGAAGAGGGCTTCAGATCCCCTGAAACTAGAATAGCAGATGGTTATGAGCTGTCATGTTGGTACTGGGATTTGAACCCAGGACCTCTGAAGGGGCAAGTGCTCTCAACCACTGAGCGGTCTCTCCAGCCCTGAATCTTGGGTTTTTATTTAACTTGACTCTTGTTCTTTTCAGTGGTGTATTCAGACTGTTCCCGTTGTAAAACAGTCATGGACAGAGCTGGACAAATAGCTATGTGTTTGTAAAGATTTCCCACTTGTTGCATGGGTCCTCTGCACACTTCCCTGTTTTTATAAATTTCTGGTTATAGTGAGCGTTTTATTATTTCATTTTATCCCCTTTCTTAGGATATCAACTATCTTTGTTAAAAGTTCAGTTGTTGCCTCAAGTTCTCACTGTGCATCTCAAACTAAGAATCCCCTACTGTGGTGGTTTACATTAGCAATGTCTTCACTATCTCTAGAATTTGAACATTTAGTCCTCAGTTGGTGGCACTGTTTGGGGAGGCTTAGGAGGCGTGGCCTCAGTTGAAGGAGGTGTGTCACGGGAGGCGGGCTTCGAGAGTTGAAAGACTGTCATTTCTGGTGCGCTCTCTCCACTTCCTGATTAAAGTTGAAGGTGTGAGTCGCCTCTGCTCTGCCATCTCGGGCTCTCGTTCCTCTGGAACCGTAAGCACAGACAGACTCTTTCTTCTGTAAGCTGCCTTGGTCACAGTGTCTTATCATGACCATAGGAAAGTAATCACTACACCTGTTCTTCTCTTCCCGATGCCTTGGCTGTGGCTTCTCATGTGCTAGAATCACCCGATGCGCGGTTATCATTTCCACCTTAAATAAATGGTTGTCCTTTACACCAACTAAGAATAAGAAACGCTGAGGATTCTGCTTTGCCTTCTCCAATGTCCTTCCTTCTATGCAGATGGGAGTTTCTGACCTATATTGTTTTTATTTCCCCTGAAGAACTCCTATTGACATTTCTCACTGGTGATAAACTCACCTCAGTCTTTATTTACGAAAGAAATTGTATTTCTCCTTCCCTGTGAGCATTTTTTTTATATTTGCTTATTTTATTTTATGTATATGAGTGTTTTACCATTATGTATGTATGTGTATGATGTGTGTGCCTGGTGCCCACAGAAGACAGAAGAAGGCAGAAGATCCCATGAAACTGGAGTTACAGTTGGTTGTGAGCAACATTGTGGGTGCTGGGAGTCAAATCTAGGTCCTCTGCAAAAGCGACAAGCACTCCTAACCACTGAGCTATCCCACCAGCTCCCCCACACTTGTGAAGGATAATTTTACTAGCAAGAATTCTAAGCTAGTGAGATTTTTTTTCTTTCAACACATCACATAACTCGGTCAATTCTCTTTTTCTTGAACAATTTCTGAGAAGTCCACTGAAAATGATTATCTTTTTGCTTCTATAGGTAGCCCTCATTTCTTCAAGGTTGTCTCTCGGTCTTGGGTTTTTCTTGGGAATGAAGTAAGTGTGGATTTTACTGATTGCCCTGTTTGGCAGACTCTGTACTCTTTGGATGTGCGGTTCAGGGTCTGGCCTTCATCTGGGAAAGTTCTCGACCATTCTTACTGCAGATACGATTTTCAACTCTGGTCTGTATTCTTCTCCTGGCATTCTAATTATGCATATATTATATCTTCTATAATTATCCCAAAGGTCTTCGATTGTCTGTTTTATGTTTTTCTCTTTGTATTCTTCTCCAGTAAGTTGAATTGGCCTATCTTCAAGCTCATTAATTCTTTCTTCAGTCATATCTAGTATTTGATGAGCCCATCAAAGGCAAGCTCCACTCATGATTAGTGCCTTTAATTGCTAATGTTTCTGTTTTTTGTGTCTTAGCGATTCCGTCCCTCAGCTCAGATGATCTGGTCTTGGAGGTTGTCTCGTTTTGCTATTAGGACCCTTACCACAGCAGTCATAGTTCTTTTCAATTCCCTGACAGTTCCTGGGGCTGTGTGGTACTTGGGTCTGGTTCTGATGTTTGTGTCTTTAGCCTTTATATTTTTCCTGTCTTGAAGCTGACCTCAGAACTATTGAGTGGCTGTAAGTAACATATACAGGAACCAAGGTAACAGGCCTTCAGGCAGGGGGTCAATGCCAAAATGGCTGGAAGCTGGACTGTGTTTAATGTGTTCTGTAGAGGTCGGAGGCTTCGGATTCCTCTAATGTCCTGATTTTCATCTCTTCTTCATAAAGGATTTGTGTTTTTAACTCTCCCGGTTATGACTCACTGTGATTTGGTGTGGTGCAAAACATGTCGGTCATGTGATTTTTAGGTTTTTGTCCCTGGTCTGTGACTCTCACAGGCGTTTACCTTTCTTCCCACTGCGTCCACCATAGGTGACAAGGGGACTGAGTAGGAGACACATTTTTCCCTGGTGGAGCAAGACTGTGGGGAAGTCCTTTTCCTCAGACAACAGGTCTTTGTTCTGGAGAATGAGTTTTCACAGCGGCTTCCTCCCCAATCCCTGTCAGAGCCGATAGCAAACCTTAACCTAATGAGGCAAACAGACAGGTCCCCTCTATGAAATACAATGGGAAGCAAACAATATCCTCTATGCCCTATGCCTGCCAAAAATGTTTACTCTGAAGCAGAGCACAAGGAAGCCAGCAGAAGCACTGGAATTCAAAACAACTTGCCTGGATTCCTGAAAAATGTCAATGTTGTGTTTTTCTTTTTTTAAAGCAAAAACAAAAATACAACATTCAGAGGATTATTATAAATTTAAAAAGATTAAAAATGAATGGCAGTTAAATATAACATGTGACTGATCAGATCCTAGGTGCTTAAAATATATACATATGTGTATATGTATATATACATACATGTATATAATGGACTTCAGAAAGCTTGATATGCGCTCTGTCTCTGGTAACATTTTTATATCAAGGTTAAATGTCCTCAAAGTGACATTAGTATTGACATCAATATTAACAACCCTATTACATTGGATTCCCATTTGCAGTTAGTTTGTGGTACCTAAAAGTGAGGGCTCATCATGACTACAGCCCATTCTCACGTGAATAAAAAAAGCTAGAAGATGCGTGTGCATTTGTGTATGCACATTTGAATATATAAGCGATGTAGTACCAGGTGTGTCTATTTTTTGATAGAGTACCAATGAGGCAAAATATTTAAATTTAGCTGAAAAGCAGGTGGGTGTTTGTTGTACTTAATTCCTTGTACGTGTGTGCATGGCTGTGTATATATATGTGTGTGTGTGTGTGTGTGTGTGTGTGTGTGTGTGTATGTGTGTCTGTGTATATGTGTGCGTGTGGGGGGGGCTGTGTATATGTGTGCATGTGTGCATGGCTGTGTATATGTGTGTGTGTGTAGGTGTGTGCATGGCTGTGTATATGTGTGTGTAGGTATGTGTAGGTGTGTGCATGGCTGTGTATATGTGTGTGCATGGTTGTGTATATGTGTGTGTGTAGGTGTGTGCATGGCTGTGTATATGTGTAGGTCAGAGATCAACCTCAGATGCCACTCTTCTTCAATTGTGTATCCTTTTTTTTTTTTTTCTTTTGAGACCTAACTTCTCACTACGCTGGACCTCAGTAGCTTGGCTGCTCAGCAAGTCCCGGGGATTTGTCTCTGCTTCCCCAGGGCTTGGATTGGGAGCATGCACTACCATGGCTCTCACTTTCTCTCTCTGTCTCTGTCTCTCTCTGTGTCTTTGTCTTTCTCCATTCTGTGTGTGCATGTGTGTGTGTGAGTGTGTATGAGTGTGTATCTCTGTGTGCGTGTGTCTGTCTCTCTTCTTTCTAATGTGGACTGTGATCACACTCAGACCCTATGCTTGCCCTGAGCCACTTCCTCAGCCCAAGGTCTTCACTCCTCAGTCGCTATGCTCCACATACTGAGCGAAGTATACAGTGTACGTAAGTGCACATCCTGTGCTTCGTGAAGCTTCTCTGTGGAGCAGAAAGTTCTACAACCAAATGTTGACAAGAGAAAGTAGTAGGCTGGTAACACACAGCCTGAAGTCCACCACGCATGCCTCAGCAAGCGGATGCCGAAGGTAATGCAGCTGCTTCCGGGTGTCACTTGGGATAGACAGCTAAGGCTGAGGCCAAATTGTTTGGGAAAAAAAAAAAATGTTGCATCTTAGAAAATGTGCCCGGGGTCTCAAACTCTCTGGGGCCAGTGACCATCACAGTTCTCCTGCGTCTTATGAGACCTTCTCAGTGTGATGTGGAACTCTCCTTAGGAGTCGACAGGAGTTAAACCTGGAGTTGTTCACAGACTTGGAGATTTTCCTAAACAAACACAGGCACCTCCTTCCCCCAGCCCACTAGGGCCTACCTCTGGGAAGGAGCTGGCAAACTCAGAGAGGTCAAGGAGCTGGAGAGCGACCCTGACTCCCTCCTTTGAAGGTTTGCTCTGGGCTGAGATGGTTGGGTCTGAGGCCAGCTGGCAGGAAGGAACTCCAAGTAGATGCCCCCACCTCCACCCACTAGGCTCCCTAGCTGGCCAGGAGAAGCTGTGGCCTTGAAAAATCAAAGGATCCTTGAGCTGCCCCCAGCATATCCCTAGCTTAGTGTGGGAGACATCAGGGTCTTCGAAGGGGTCCCTGGTGGGTTCCCTCCCTTTCTCCTTGTCTACACCACGCTCCTTCAGGCTAGGAAAACTGGAGAATTCTTAGACAAATGTGGTGGGAAGTCCTGAGAGAAACAAGACTTCCTGTGAACTTGGCTGTGGGGGTGGTGGGACATTGCAAACAGATGTGCTCCTGGTCCTCTTCCAAACTGGCAAAGCAACATCTGTGCGGCAGGGGTCAAAGGCAATCTTAAGGTCAAACACCCACTAGCACTCTGCCGGGCATCTGGAAGTCACACGCCCATACTCGCTCAGCTTAAGGGCAGGTGTTCAACCTCTTCCCTCCCATCCTGCCCTCCAATCCTGCTCGCCATGCCCTGCCTTCCTCCTAGGTGGGCAGGCAGCAAAATGGAGGAGGCCAGAAGGTGAATTCCAAGATCAACCAGCTCGTCCTTTCTGTCTCTCCCCCTCAACGGATGGCAGTAGTGTCAAATACTGCACTAAAGATGCATTTCCATGTTAAGAAAAAAGTCTGGCCTCCACTAAGGCCTCTCTTTTTCCTAAAGCAATCCAAAAGCGGGATCAGACATTTCCCTGACTTGGTTAGATTTTGTATAAGATCTCCATGCTAGGACAGCTGTTTTAGGTGAAAGCTCAGATTTTAAGGTACACATGGATAGACCCATTTCATTTTGGGAAAGCCAGGACTGCTAACAAAGAATTTTGTATTTGTTTCTTCTTGCTTTCCTTCCAATTTCTACTAGTGAGGTGTTTGGAGCCCAGGGATATGAATTGCACCCTCAACTTCATTGTTTTAGTTGTTTAATTTGGGCATCTTTATGATGACATAAATATTGCATTGTTGTTTCAACCAAGAAGAAAATGTATTCAGCAGTCCCTCCCAGATAATGCAAAACTGTCGGATTTTACTTATTCTCAGTTCAAGGATCAGGGTTCAAATGCTGTTTCACAGTGAATACTGTATCTCCATTGCTCTGATTGGGTTCGGCATTGACCGTGGGAAGAATAGTAATTAAAAGTAAAATTGGGGCTGCCGAGATGGCTCAGCAGTTGAGAGTCCTGGCTGCTTTTCCAGAGGATCCAGTTTGATCCCAAGCACCACATGGTGGGGGACAACCATTTATAACCCCAGTTCCAGAGGACCCGATGCCCTCTTCTGGCATCCAGGGGCGTCAGGTACACAGACAAGCATGCAGGCAAAATATATACATGAATTTTTTTAAAAAAAGTTAATGGGGGCGGGTGTAAATGTTCCAGGCAACTTTATCCATGTGTGTTGGAGCCAGCAAAAGGGCTCCAGAGCTGCCCTGTGCCTTGTCCAACATTACACTTTCATTTTAAGACCAGGCTCCAAGTCTTAAAAGTAAACACCACTACCTTGAGCAATTTTGGACCATAGCACGGCTCGCTGGCATCATTGCAGGAAAAACATCTCCAGAAGGGCCCCTCTGTTAACAACAGCACAGCCTCCCCTGGAGCAGCCCTGCTGATGCACAGCTCCTGCAGACAGGAGCGCCACAGCTTCTCTCGGTGGTGGAAAAGCAGGAAGGATTTCGGGTGTCACCGGCAGGAAATCGCTCCGGTGGTGAAGATTAGTAACTAACTCACAGCTAGCCCGACCACCGATTCTACTTTCGATGGGGGTGAAAAATGACCCCATTAAAATACTGTGTTTTGCATTCTCTGGATAGCTTAGCTTCCTGGCTGACATTCTTTTCGGGGCTGGGGAGGAAGCTTGACTCAGCTCCGCTCTGCGTGGAGTCCTGGGGCACGGGGGTAAATGCATGGTGGATGAGGGCAGCGTTCCGGAGACAGGGGCGACGGGGCAGTTTCTCCCCAGCTCGGGGTCACGGGACAGAAGGAGAGAGGAAAGGACCGGGGAAAGTCGGACCACGACTGACTGCAAGCCAGCGTCATTTGTCCTGGCCAGGCTGCTCCTTCCTGGAAAGAGGTGGGGGACGGGGGGAGGGGGGGAGCTTAGCCTCACAGCCCCGTTTTCCAGGATGTTGCTGGCTCCATGGAGCTCTCCGGGGTCTGTCCCTTTTTTTAAACCAGGCTTGAAGGCCCCAAGACAGAAGGGTGTGAGGGGGTAATTACTCGAAATGGGACACAAAGAGAAACCAAAGGCAAAGCAGAAGTTTTCACAGGCTGCTGCTCACAGCAATCTTCCGGTGCAAATTCTAATCAATTACTGCCAGCTACAACTTTAAAACGCATTTCATGGAGTTTTGTTTTTGTTTTTGCCGCCCCCCCCCCCCCCAGCAACGTCATTTAGAAGATGCTCAAAAATGCCAAAGCAAGAGGAAGAGTCACATTTAAGACTTCTGGGAAACCACATTTAACACATTTTCAGTCCCATCTCTAGCTATTCCAAAATGTATTCAGTTCTTTCCTGAAAGTCATTAACAGTGAGAAAAGACCAGGTCCCTGCCAGGAATCCCTTCCAGTCCCTCCCACGCATAGTTGATTAATGGGATCTAGTCAGGCTGGGTTTTAATATGCTTTGCTATCCCGTGGTACATGGTCAGTGAGCTGAGAGGCAGAGTCCTGGAAAAAGGCACGTGTGGAGAGCACATGACCTTGGGCGGAGTTCCGAGTGGGGTGAATCCAGGGACTTTTATGGTGGACACAATGAAAGGGAAATATCAATCTCTGCAGAGAAAACCCACAGCAGGTCCACCTTGTGCAGCCTGAGAGAATCCAGGGAGGAGCAGAGCAGAAACGGATCTCCACAGGAAGCCGTTTTACCAGGGCTCCTGGGGCAGCGGTGAAATTCCTGACCTTGGCATATCTCTAGCACACTCTGGGTGCCTGTGGCTGGGAAGGCGGTGGAAAGGACTCAAGCAGATGCAGAAGCAGACTAGGTCTACGGTAAGCATTGACTCAGAGAAAGACAAAGTAATCAAAGGCCAGTTCCCCCAGGAAGCAGGTTTTCTGGTACCAGGCTCAAGTTCCCAGCTGAGGTCCATTCTGAGAAGGTCGTTGCATAACGTGGATTTGGGACTTCCTGAGGCTAGGTGCCAGACTCATCCCAACTTGGGTTCCTCTTAGCATGGTACAATGTTTAACACGAATAAATGTGTGTGAGAAGCACAGAATAAATATTGATCAGCTCTCTAGGAGAGATGATGGGTTCTATGTAACCCTGAGTACAGGATGAAGATGGAACAGAAGGGAAGCTGATTTAGCTCCATGAAGGGGAGCACATTTGCCAAGATGCCTTGGGAGGCCTTCTAATTCCTGAGCAGGCTACTGGTGGCTAAGGCCAGAGTGCTGTGACTTTTTTCCCCCCAAAGAGAGTGCCATCTGGAGATTGCCCCAATGGTAAAGCTAAGGGAGAAGACACATTTTTAACTTCTAGAAAACTTCATTTAACCTATTGCAAAATGTGGAATAGTCCTTGAGCTAGGTAGTAATAAGCCTGAGCTATCGGCCAAGCATTTATAATTAATATTAAGTCTCTGTGCTGGTTATTTGGGAACGACTGCCAAGACACAGAAAAACTCTGCCTACAGCAAAGCCCATTTCTGATTAAGCCCAAACGTGTACAAAACTTTTCATAAAGAAAGAATGTGAGAGATGGCTAAGTAAGTATGTCAGAAAGATGCTACAAAAGTCATTAGATAAGAGAGTTTTTCACTCGGCATGGCCAAAAGCATAGGAATAACCAGCTTGGCTCCTCAATCCTGGGAAAAGCTCCCTCAAATATCTTCAAATTCCTTAAACATCCCTCAGGTCACATTCTAAATCTCCAGCCAAGACCACCTACAGATGAGAGCTTGGAATGGCCATGAAGTATTTTGTATCGTCTTTTCAATGCCTAATCCCTGAAAAGAAATAAGCAAACAAAAAAAAGAGACATAGTCATTGTTGGAATCAAAGGATGGGCTTCAAGTCTTCCCAGTCTCTCCAGGTTGGTGTCCAAGACCGCTAGTGTGACCCAGACTGAAGCTCCAGGTCTGGGGTGTGATGCTGTTCTGCAGTGCGGGCTCTTTGCCAGGGACTGTGTTCCCCAGCCTCCCTTGTTTGTATCTGAGTGAGAAGACGACTGGCCTTCACCAATGGGCTGACACCAGAACCAATAGGGTTCACTGACTGCGTGTGTCCTCATTTAAGAAGTGCGTCTCATCCATTCTTTGCTCTGCCATTCAGCAGCTGAGTGAAGAGGCCTCTCCCATCCCAGCAGAGGGACACATTCCAGACAGAGTGCCAGCAGAGAGGATTTTGAAGATTCTCAGTGCCAAAAACTGATAAATGCCTGCGGCGATAGACTCTCCAGTTGCTCCTAGCTAATCACTACCCATTGTGTGTACAGATTGCAACGTTGCACATACTCCAGAACTAAAGATGAGTTACAGTACGTCGACTGGAAATAAGAAGGATTTTTTTTAAAGGGGCAGGGGGAAAAATTGGAGACTGCCCCGGAATGCCTATGTTTAACTGCGGCATGGTTATAGTGTGACTACGATGTCCCCAAGGTTCATGTGCAGCGTGCTTAATTTTCTGTTGCTGACAGTATTATGGGAACTTGACGAGGTGTGGTATCACTGGAGGAGTGGGTCATGGGGGTGTGCCTTTGAAGATTACAGCTGAACCCAGTCTTTTCCTTCTGTGCTGGTTAGGTTTTTTTTTTTTCTTTTTTTCTGTCATAAGCTAAGGTCATCTGGGAACCTTCACTGAGAAAATGCCTCCATAGGCTTGGCCTGTAGGCAAGTCTTTGAGGTGTTTTCTTGATTAGTGATTGATGTGTGGTTACTTGCTCACTATGGATGGCACCATCCTGCGTAAATGGTCCTGGGTTGTAGTTTTTTTTTTTTTTTTTTTTTTTGACTCTTTGGGGGCCTGCTACCCAAATAAATACACAGAGACTTATTCTTACTTATGAATGCCCGGCCTTAGCTTGGCTTGTTTCTAACCAGCTTTTCTTATCTTAAATTATCCCATCTACCTTTTTGCCTCTGGACTCTTTACCTTTCTTTATTCTATATATCTTTCTTTCCTTCTTACTCCGTGGCTGGCTGCGTGACTGGGTGGCCCCTGACATCCTCCTCCTCCTCTTCTTTCGAGCCTAGATTTCTCTCTTCCTATTTATTCTCTCTGCCTGCCAGCCCCACCTATCCTTTCTCCTGCCTCACTATAGGCTGTTCAGCTCTTTATTAGACCAATCAGTGTGCTAGGCAAGCAAAGTAACGCAGCTTCACAGAGTTAAACAAATGCGACATAAAAGAATGCAACACATCTCTGCATCATTAAGCGAATGTTCCACAGCACAGACAACTATAACACATCTTAAGCTAATATTCCACAACACTGGGTTGTATAAGAAAGCAGGCTGAGCAAGCCACCCTCCTCCTCCTCCCTGCTTTCTGCTTCCTATGCACCAGCAGCCTCTGCCTTGCACTCACACCAGGAGTTTGGCTGGCTCAGAACCAGCAGAGCCAAGGACTATCGGCCGAAACACCTGAAGCCATTTACCAAAGTAAACTCCTTTCCCCTTAAATGGGCCATACAGGACATTGTGCCACCACCATGAAAAGTTTAACATGGAAGTACACGAATGGAAAATACACTCATGACAGGGATGACAATTTGAAGTTCCCTAACACAGGCCTTACATCACTCCAATTCACACCAAGAGCAGATGGACTTGTTTAGAGATCTGAGCACAGACTCAGGGACGAGGAGCCCCTAGAAGTTATTGGCGCAAAGAAACTCAGTGGACACTTGTATGGCTAGAGGAGAAAGCCCGGAGCGAGTGAAGTCCTGAGTGAATATGTATTTTGACGTGGGCACCACCTGTTAAGGACTCCAAGACCAATTGGCCCACAGGCAATCGGCAAAGCTGGTACACATTCAAGAGGAATGGGCAAAGCTTTCTCTGGGAGTCCCAGTCTGAGTGTTTAGAGATGATTGACCCGTGTGTGCAGAGATGAGCAGCTATGGCTTCCTCTTGCACTCTTTGCAGCCAGAGACTACTTGCCTGCAAAGACTTCCTCCGAGACTAGCCAGCCCCTCCCCCTGTGATGTGCCAGTCATGGTGGTGGTAGGCATAGAGCAGCCCACCTTATCCTTCACTGTACACACGTCCGTGTGTCTGTCTTTCCTTCATTCCATCACCACCCTTAGCCAGAGTTCTGGGACCCAAGCCGTTCAGGACATAGCATACTTGGTGGATAAATAAGTCAAAACTCTCTGTCCCTGCGATGCTGGGTGGCAAGAGCGAGCTGACGCTCCGAGGCAGGCAAGCATTCCCGGGGGAAACAGCAGATAGGGGAAGGTTCCCCATGTTGTCTAGCTGTGAACGTTGGTATGCTAAGGACATCTTCCATGTGTGATGTTTTCAACTTAGCATGGGCTGATTGGGGGGTGGCCAGATAAATCAGGGAGTATTTGTCTATGAAGACCATAGATCAAGAGTTCTCATGACTAAAACGACAACATACAGTTGCACAAAGATATGGGCAAAGGACATGGACAAAAATCCAGAGGAAAGTGAAACCAGATGCCAAAGCTGTAGCTCCATTGGCCAGGTGCTTGGCACTGTGTATAAAGCTCTGGGTTTGATCCTCAGAAGAAGGGAAAGAAAAAAAAAATGAAAGAACCCAACAATAAATATATAAGATGGTCAGCCTTGCCCCTAACTAAAGAAATGCAAATTGGTTTTTTAATATTTTTTTTTTTTTGGTTTTTTGAGACAAGGTTTCTCTGTGTAGCTTTGCACCTTTCCTGGATCTCACTCTGTAGCCCAGGCTGGCCTCTAACTCACAAAGATCCACCTGGTTCTGCCTCTCGAGTGCTGGGATTAAAGGCGAGCATCACCACCGCCCAGCTAATAATTTATTTTTAAAGTTCCAACCAAGTATTCATTGTATGTTGAAAGTACCCCTCTCTGTGGGAACTGAAAGAGAGGTCCTCCAGAGTTCCGGATCTGAACACTTGGTCCTCAGTTGGCAATGCTGCTTGGGGAAGCTTGAGAGGCGTGGCTGGAGGAAACACATCACTGGAGGTGGGTTTGAGAGTTCAAAGCCTCACGCCATTCCCAGTTTGCTGTCTCTGTGTTTTGTGTTTATGGTTCAAGAAGTCTCGGCTTCCCGCTCCTGCCCCCACACCTTCATTCCGCTCTCACGGACTCTTACTCTTCAGGAACCGTAAGTTCAAATAAAACCTTTCTTTCCCAGATTGCTCTCGGTCATGGTGTTTTTTCACAGCGAGAGGAAGCAAATTAATAAGGCTTCTGTGCTTCCTCCCCTCCCCTCCCTTCCCTCTCCTGTCCCCCCATTGACCCCATTTGTCTCTGTAGGTAGCATTACTTAGACCTTCATGTATTATATATACATATATGTGATATTGATCTGTATGGTATATATATGATTTTATGTACTCATACAAAATCTAGGAACCACAAATGACAGGAAACATGTAATACTTGTCTTTCTGAGATGCTTAATTCACTCACTGTCTCACCTGCCTCCCTTTTCCTGTAGACAACCTAGCTTTGTTCTTGATGGCTGAAAACTAAACTACATTTTCGTTCCCCATTCCTCTTCTGTTGGACCCCTAGGTTGTTTTCATCACCCAGCTCTTGTGAATAGTACAGCAATAAACACTGAAGTGCAGGCGCCTCTGTAACATGCCGACGTGGAGTCCTGTGGGTTGGCACCCGGAGTCCTTGGGAGTGCGTTGGCTAAGTCATAGGGCTGATCTATTTTTAGTTTTTGGAGAAACCTCAGTACTGATCTCCACAGTGGCTTGACGAGTTTCCCTTCTGAACAGCAGTGTGCACGGGTTTCTTTTTGTCCACATCTTCACCAATATTGGTTGTTATTAGTTATAAATAAAAATTTACACAACCCAACACCCTTGTCACCTTTCTGATTGGCGAGATGAAGGCTATCTTACCCTGACGAGTACATGGCGCAGAAGGTCCAACATATATTGACTCTTAGCACACATGGGTGCTGATGTAATCTTCTTGACAGTGATTCGACATGTATCAAAACTACTAACACGAGCCAAGGCCACTGGTCATGGCACAAGCCTGTAATCTCAGCTATTCAGAGGAATACAGCTGAAAGACCAGCCTGGGCAAATTGAGAAGACCTTGTCTCAAAATAAAAACACAAAAAGAGGGCTGAGGTTAAAACTCAGTGGTAAAACACTTGCCTAGAATATATAGCTAACACTAAAGGTTCAGTTCCCAGGAAAACAAAACAACCACTAAAAACAGGTGCCCTTTGACTCATGCATTGTGGTTTAAAGTGATCCAATGAGAGTACATTCATCAAGTCTAACAGTTCCTGAAGACAGCTCTCAGTCTCCATAGATCCCACTGGGGGATCACTGAGTGCGGTGGTCTGTTGCATCACTTTTGAAACTGCTAGAATGATACACAAAGGAAAGCCACATGGAGCCGAAGAGATGGCTCAGTGGTTAAGAACACTTGCTGATCCTACAGAGGAGCCAGGTTCCATTCCAGTCACCCAGACAACTCACAGCTGCCCATAAATCCAGTTCCAGGGGACCTGGAGCCTTTTCTGGCCTCCTCGGGCACCAGGCACACATGCAGTGCGCACATGCAGTACACACATGCAGAACACACATGCAGTGCACACATGCAGAACACATGTGCAGTACACACGTGCAGTGCACACATACAGTACATACATGAAGTGCACACGTGCAGTACACACATGTAGTGCACACATGCAGTACACACATGCAGGCAAAACATCTGTGGCTTTTTGTCTGTTTGTCTTGTTTTCTTGAGAGAGGGTTTTTCTGTGTCCTGGCTGTCCTGGAACGCATTCTGTAGACCAGACTGACCTCGAACTCATAGAGATCCTCCTGCCTCTGCCTTGATTGTGGGGATTAAAGGTGTGTGTCATCACTGCCCAGCTAGGCAAAACATTTGTAGACATAAAAAAAAAAAATCCAAAGCATAACCAAGCAAGCATGTGGCCAGAGCCCAGCAGCACCAGCACTGTGGGAGAAGTTGCACCGTGGTCCTGAGAAAGTCGCCTTCTGAGAATGCTAAGGAGGCAAAGGGTGACTCTGTTTCCTGCACTCTGCAGACTCTGTCTTCTGGGAGGCAGCCCCATCAAGGAGCAGCAGGAAGGGCCAGCCTGACTTCAGGGAAATGTGAAGGATGGTTCAGCGAACCGTCTCCCAACAGTGAAGAAATCCCACCTCCAAGGAGAAGCATGTGCTGGAGAAAGCAAGTGGAACCAGATGCAGGGAGGACCTCCGCCTCCCACCTGCTCTCCAGGGACAGTGGAGGAGGTAACCCAGGGGCTTGGACAGGCGTGCCTGGGGATGCTCTAACGCCTAATTAAGCCAACACTGGAAGCCTTTAAGTCTCCACAACTGCCTCTCCAAATAGACCAGTTCTCCCAGCTAACTCTTCCATCAGGACATTGAGTTAGCAGAAGGCTTAGCCATAGAGAAAATTAATTTTAAATAACTGCCAAAGAGTTCTTTCTGGGTTTTTTATTTAATTGGTTTTATTTATCTGTATGTATAGGTGCTTTGCCTGCCTGTATGTCTGTGTACCACGTACATGCCTGGTGTCCATGGAGGCCAGAAGAGGGCATTGAGTCCCTTGGGATAGGAGTTGCAGAAGGTTGTGAGCTGTCATGTGGGTGGTGGGAATTGAACTCCAGTCCTCTGGAAAAACAGCCAGTGCCCTTAACCACTGAGTGATCCCTTCAGTCCTTCTGTTATTCTAAGTAAGATCTTAGAACTAATTTCTTTCCCTGATAAGTGGTATCCTCTGCTCCAAATTTTAAAAAGATTTCTCTGGCACACTTTACATCTCCAACTTCTTATGACCTCAGCTGGTGATCATATGAATTGGGAAATGGAATGAATTGCCCTCCTGATGAGAATAGCAGATACCATCCAGACCTGCCATAACTACACATAAAACCGCTTGGGGGAAACAGCTGAACACTCTGACTTGCATTTGAACCCGGTGGCTATCCTTGAAGATTCATTTTGTTTACACAAACTCACCCTCAGAATTTTACATGGGTTCAGAGCTTATAGTACATCTGATTGACAATGCCGATCAAATTCTTTTTAAAAAGATTTTTTAAACTGTTCTCTCTCTCTCTCTCTCTCTCTCTCTCTCTCTCTCTCTCTCTCTCTCTCTCTCTCTCTCTGTGTGTGTGTGTGTGTGTGTTGTGCATGTGTGTGTGAGACATTGCATATAGCATGTGTGGAGGTGGGGGGACAACTCTTGAGAGTGAATTCTCTCTTTCCACCATGGGAGAAACCCAGGAAGGAACTCAGGTCATCAGTTTGGGGAGCAAGCACCATTGGCTGCTGAGCCATCTGGCTGGCCCTCAGTCAATCTCTTCCACCAATCTCTTCCAGGAAAATACAACACTGGTACCTTCTCTGAAGCCAGACACAGTGCTCCAGTACTTCAAAGATTAGAGGTTGTCCCTGAAAAGACGACGTCCTAGTGTGCCCTCTGTTGCTGGGATAAACACATGATCAAAAGCAACTTGGGGAAGAGAGGCTTTATTTGGCTTTCAGTTTATAGTTCAGCATCAAGGGAACCCGGAGGCAGGAACTAAAGCAAAAATACTACTTCCTGGTTTTGCGCCGCCTGCTTTCATACACAACCCAGGACCACCCACCAGGGTGGCACCACCACCCCCCACAGTGGGCTGAGCCCTCCCACATCAATCAGTAATCAAAAAAAAAAAAAAAAATACATGCCAGGGCTGCAGAGATGGCTCAACAGTTAAGAGCACTAGCTGCTCTTTAGAGGACCCGGGTTCAAGTCCCAGCACCCACATGGTGGCTCACAACCGTCTGCAACGCCAATCCAGGGTGTGTGGAGGGAAGATCCCACACAACTTCTTCTTCTGGCCTCTGAGAGCACTGCACTGCATGCAGGGAAAACATTCATACACCTGAAAAATAAATATTTGTTTTTAAATGCCCACAGACTTGCCTACAGGGCAGTCTAATGGAGGCATTTTCTTAACTGGGCTTTTTCTTTCTTTCTTTCTTTCTTTCTTTCTTTCTTTCTTTCTTTCTTTCTTTCTTTCTTTCTTTCTTTCTTTCTTTTTTTCTTTCTTTTTTTCTTTCTTTCTCTCTCTCTCTCCCTCCCTCCCTCCCTCCCTCCCTCCCTCCCTCCCTCCCTCCCTCCCTCCCTCCCTCCCTCTCTCTCTTTCTTTCTTTCTTTCTTTCTTTCTTTCTTTCTTTCTTTCTTTCTTTCTTTCTTTCTTTCTATCTCTTCTAGGTGACACTAACTTATGTCAAGTTGACCAGGAAAAAAAAAATCTAACCAGTACAGATTCAAATGGAAGCTGGGTGCAAACCTGGTTCCGTTGTTAATCAGCTACTGTGACTCTGGGCCTGGTTTCATCTCTTGCAGCTTCTGTCACTTGATGTGTTCAGTGAGTAATGTCTGTCACACAAATGCCCAAGAGTGGCTTGAGTTACATGAGATGCTGCAACACACAGGTTATTGGAGTTCCTGGCGTCTAAGAGCTCAGTCAAGGTCATTAGGAAAAGTTCCTGCCCCCGTGACCTAATCCTAGAAGCGCTGCTTCTGTCTGTAAAGCGAGTAGCAGGATCCCGGGGTTTATTGCTGAGCCTCTGGCTGGCTAAGCTAAGGCAAAGGGTCCTGGCTCCCTAGTTCTGATTTTCTAGGCAGTCTCTGCTGGAGCAGTTAAGGTCAGGCTGTGGAAACACAAAGGAGCTGCCTCCCTCCGTCCTGGAGCAGTAACGAGTTCTCGACCCTGAAGGAATGTTAGGGGAAGCTGAACAAGCCACTTGCTGGAGAGAGAGCAGGGGAGATGCCATCATCAACAAGAGGCAACGCACAAGTTGCTTGGGGATCACTTCCAGACTAAATCTCCCTCCCACACAGATGTGCTGAACCTTCCAGAAACTGGTCTTCGTTGCTCCAACCAAACAGCCACATAGAAAGTCTGTGAGTCAGTCAGCCTGTTCCTGTTGGTCCACCCAGGCTGGAACACACTAACATCCCAAACAAAACAAGTGTGGCTCTCACAAGCCGGGGGGATGATAAGGGATCCGGCTAGAGGCTTTGCCCAATGACCCACTGGCTGTTGGTTCTGTGAATTCTGCCCAGGAATTTACAAGGAATCCAAGGTCTGTGATTGGGAAACTGGGAAGAGAGCCATCAGGACGGGTTGGCAGCGAAAAGCTGGGCGAAACAGCGGATATTGGGTAAGAACTGGGTGGGCTGACTTAACTCCCCCTCCCCCACCGGAAGTGCAAAGGAAGACTATGCTGCTGCCTTATCCCATTGCCTGATCTACTTTCTTATATGGAACTGAACACCGAGTCCTGGAGACAGGGAGGTAGACCCATTGCCAGAGATGACATCATTGAGTGGGACAAGCCAAGGCCTCGTGACTCCGACAATGGCTTCCCCGTCCAATGTCACCACCTCAACACAGCCCTCCGGAAGATCTCGGCCCCTGCAGGTCTGGTGCCCCGTCTGTTCCCACAGTGCTTTTCTGCAGACATCTACCGCTGTCTCCGGTCAAAGGCTTCTAAGCACTTGTCAAGATGTCCTGAGATGGATTCTCTCTGCAGTCCCTCGCTCCCTGTTCCCGAAGGGGAAAATGACCTCCTCCTGGCCTCACTTGTGGTTCCCTAGCCGCTCCCGGGACGGTTCTAAGTATAGGAAGCAGCGGCTTTTGAAATGGATGGTCCCGAATTCAAGTCATACTTTTTAATCTGTGTAATCTTAGACAGCTTATTTAATATCTCTTTGCCCCAGATCTCCCCAAGTTTTAAATGAGAATGAGAACAGAAACCATTTCCCAGAACAGTCAGGAAGATGAATGGATCATTAGTCCCCAGTCTCCAGCACAATGCCTGAATGTGGTAGGAGTGGAATAGAGCTGTGACTGTCACGGGTGCCCCCCATTATTCACCTGCCTTGGCTGGTGGCAGGGAAGAATGGTTTTGTAAAAGGAGAAGACCTCTCTTCCCCCAAAGGAAGTGTGGCTCACAGAGCAGCTTTGCCCTCTGCGGTGGACCACCCACAGTCCCTCACCGTGAGACCATTCCCTCATCAGACTAGAAGAGAGCTTTGAGGGCCAGCCTCTGCCCAGAATGGGGACCTCCCAAGGCAAGCCAGAAAGCAAAAGAGGCTGAAGAAGGTAGCTCAGATGTGCTGTCTCTTGGGAGACGCGGCTGCGAAAGCGTTCTGGACGCTGCCTCCCTCTTGATAAATGCCCTTCGCCTCTCCAGCCACAGCGGCTGCCAGGAGGCAGACTTGGTGGAGGTTGTATGTCCCCCCCTCTCCCAGCAGTGACCTCAGCGCAGTCTTTCTAAGGATTCATGATCACTGGGAATGCTGACAGCCCCAAAGTCGCTGCCTCCCCCCAGCTCTGATCTTCTGGAGACAAGGAGGCCTCCACCTCCTCTGTGGGACAAAGACTGCAGGGATGACATCTCTGTCACTGTAACTCACAGCTTCCTGAATGCTGGGACCCACCAGGCCACGGGGCACCCACGGCTGAGCCTTTACCGCTCCCCCTGGTGTTCGCTGGTTCTCAGATCGGGGGAAGGAAGAACTGATGGGGACCCACCTACAGTACTCAGAGGCGAGTCCTGGGGGAACAAGCCCACTAATACACATGTAGCCGCAAGCGTGGCCGGGGAGTGAGATATGCTCCTCGGCCATGTGATTGTTTCACTTTTATCTCAACAATGCCCAAAGGTCCTATGGAGAACTGGGACTTGGCAGGTGCTGGGAGGGGCAGAAACTCCAGGGCGCATGGGCAGAGTCAGGGATGCTCCTGGAAGGAGGCAGGGGCCAGAATGGCTAGCATAAGTGCCTGGGGGAGTTTGCAGTTGGTGGTAATCATTACTGCGACTTTGAGCTAAACTTGGGGTTCTCTGGGAGGTAGTCAGAGAAAATAGGAGATTTGGGGTTACCCTGCACTTGTTGCATGGGGGCCCTCCACTGGGCTCCCAGGAATTCAAGCCCCACAACCTTGTCTGAGTTGGAAGCCTGATTATTGGCTGCCGTTCAAGTGACATGGGAAGAGCACGTTGATATTTTGGGGGACAGAGCTGCAAGGTCTGCAAGGCTGTATGCTTTCTCCATCTCATCCTAACACTTGTCTTCCTGTATGAGGAGCCCTGACCACCCCCCACTCCTTACCCCCAGGTATCAGGTTTTAGGTTTTAGGGCAGCTGTGCCTAGTGCTAATCTCAGAATAAGAAGAGCCAGCCCCAACCTGCCCCTCTCCTTCTACACTCAGGGTGCATGTAAATGATGTGCTTACTTGAGGCCCCCCTGATGCCCTCAAGAATGCCTTTTTAGCAGACGGTCATCTGGTCAAATACAAAGTCTAAATGCTGTGGAATAATCCTTTTGTACACTGTGAAAATGTGTTGCTCTTATTGTTAATAAAAAGTTGATTGGCAGGATTTGGGGGGCAGAGAGAATGCTGGGAAGAAGGAGGGTGGAGTCAGAGGAGTCAAGAGCCAGACATGAAAGATGCAACATGGAAAGTTCATAGATGAAGTAAACAAGCTGGGGGAGCACATAGATGAGTAGACGTGGGTTAATTTAAGTTGTAAGAGCTAGTTAGCGGCAAGCCTAAGCTACCAGCCGATCATTTATGATTAATACTAAGTCTCTGAATGGTTATTTAGGAGCAGCTGCTGAGACAGAGAAACTCCACCTCCACCTAAATGCCCATGACCTGAATGGTTCTGACTTGAATTGGGGCCTTAGTGCCTCCCTGGTATCCTGGGACCCTGAGTTTTGTCTCTCACACTATAGCCCTGAGGTGAGGATTTTGCCTGTCAAGGTCAGAGGACTTCTCAAAGCTGAAGTTGATCTGATGTGTGGGTCACCAGAGTAGATGGCATCCTCTGGTCACTGTTTGCAAGGACAATGTCTAGAAAGTGCTCTCCACTCTGGCCACTGCCCTCAGTCCTTCTTGTAAGGCCCTGGCAATTATTGTCATGACTCACAGATGACACCAGCAGTGGCTCAGAGGGACTGAGTCTGCACTTGAGACCCGAGTGTGGCTTGTGATGGAGGCAGCTAGTGAAAAGGTCCCTGTGTCCTGTGTCCTGTGCTTTGTGCTCTGTGTCCTGTGTCCTGTGCTGTGCCCTGTGTCCTATGTCCTGTGTCCTGTGCTCTGTGTCCTGTGCTCTGTGTCCTGTGCCCTGTGTCTTGTGTCCTGTGCCCTGTGTCCTGTGTCCTGTGCCCTGTGTCTTGTGTCCTGTGCCCTGTGTCTTGTGTCCTGTGCCCTGTGCCCTGTGTCCTGTGCCCTGTGTCCTGTGTCCTGTGCCCTGTGCCCTGTGTCCTGTGCCCTGTGTCTTGTGTCCTGTGTCCTGTGCCCGGTGTCCTGTGCCCTGTGCCCTGTGTCCTGTGTCCTGTGTCCTGTGCCCTGTGCCTAAGCTCAGAAAGGCAATGAAGGTTTATCTGGCTGCTCTTGATCTAACCAGATTCAGCATAATTCAGTGTAACTTAGCTTAAGAGTTTCTTGAGTTCCTATAAGAACAGTCCTTGGACTGAGCTTAGATCAAACCAGAAGCAGAGCTGCCTCAAAGAGATCACAGTGAATGGTTCAGGCAGAAGACAGTAGCAGAGGGATGTTGACAGGAGGCTTTCCCGTACACCACACCCTCTGTGAAATATCCTTCCTTCACCTTTTTCCCAGATTAGCTTTCTCTGCTCCTCCCTCAGCTTTCAGCTCAATGACATTTCCTTGAAGGAGGTTTCCCTGCCTGGGGTGACTCAGGTAATTCCCTGGTTATGTACTCTCTCTCTCTCTCTGTGGGCTATTGGTTCTACTCCTCAGCAGCACTTGCCCTGACAAAGTGTACAGTTCTGTGTGGTTAGTTGATCACACTTCATGTCCCCTGGCTAGGCTGATTAGAAGTTCCATGAGGGTAGGGCGGCCCATTTCCTCCTGCACACTGTGCTGAGTGCCAGGCAAAGTAAGAAGGCCATGAAGGCCCACTGGGAAGATGCATGGGAAGGACGTGAGCACAGGCCTAGGTCACTGTCAGAGGTCTGTAGATGGACGACTGGCAGCCTCTACAAGGCGGGGACTGGCAGAATGGGGGGGAAGGGCGTCCTGAAGGAGCTGGTGGGTTTGGAGAGGCTAGGTGTGGTCAAGTGGAGATGGGCACGCTATTCCTAGTGGAATAAGTACAGATGGCACTAATGGTAGGGATGGAGATACACCCCCACTGTCACCTGCTGTGGTCTGGGTCCCTTCCATCTTTTAGGGACCTCAGCTCAGGTAAAACTGGATGCTCAGATTCACAGCAGAAAAGAATTTCAGGACCAGCCAGTAAGAAGCACAGTTGGGGTTGATTAAAACTAGAAATGTGGATGTGGTGGTCAAGCCTATAATCTTGGCTCCTGGGAGGCAGAGGCAGGAAGAGCTCTGTGAGTTTGAGCCCAGCCTGGTCTACATAGGAAGTTCCCAGCTAGCCAGAGACTCTGTCTCAAAGAAAACAAACAACAGACAAACAAACAAACAAATAGAAAGAAAGGCGCTTAGGGAAAGGGAGGAAAAAGCACATATCATGGCTGGGAACTTCTCAAAGAAAAATTGTAGTTTATTAGAAGATATTTTAATAGAATATATTTTACTCATTCTTAGACAATTTCATAGACATAAACAATACATCTTTCTTGACTCCCCTTTCCCACTCCCCCAGGAACATCCAACATGTCTCCCTTCCCTATTTACGTCTTTTCCTTTCTTTTTAATAACCCACTGAGTCCCATTTAGCCCTGCTAGTTGGAATGGCGACTGTTCTTGTTGGCTTGGTCTTGTTCGGGTCTTGTACAGCTAACTGCATCTGCAGTGAGTTCATTAGTAGAATGGCTACATTGTATCCCAAAGACAACACGTCATAGCCTCCTCCTCCTCCTCTGGCTCTTACCTTCTTTCTGCCCCTTTGCAGTGGTCCCTGAGCCTCCTGGTGGTGGGCAGATGTTTGATATAGATGTCCCATTTAGGGATAAGCCTCCAATAGACACCCTCAGTACCATGACCAGTTAACTGCTGCCCACTACAGAGAGAAGCTTCTCGAACTAAGGTTGAGGGCAGCACTGTGTGTATAAACATTAAACATTTAGAGAGTGGTTGACAGTGTGTCCATTTAGCAAAAGAAGAGTAATGGGTTTCTCCCTAGGGCCTGTGATTTCTTGAACCACACAGGCTTTTGGCCAGGTTAATGGTACCAGGCTGGGATTCCTCCCTCTGGAGCAGGCCTTAAATCCAATGCAGAGGCATTGTTATCCCCACAGCATTCATGCCACTATTGCCTCGGTTGGAACAAGCTGCCGGGTGGATCAGTATTAGATGTAACACAAAGGGTGGGCTGCAGGATGCCACAGCAGCCTTCCTGGCACCTTTCATCATTAGGAAAACTCATCAATGGGGAGGGAGTTTTCAGGTCAGTTCCAGCTTAATTTCTCTATGTTAAAAGATTTCCAACAAAGATTTTAAGCATGGATGAGAACAGAGAGAGGTGTCCTGGGAAAGAATAAGACAGAGACCCAACTCAGTATGTTAGCATTAGCCATGTACACCACTTTGCTGGCTCTCGAGTTACACCTTAAAATGTTGTTCTTTTCCTTCTCTCATTGATAATCGAGATTACAGGGTGGCTCTAACGCTTGGATGGGATTGTCATCTGATGATGTAAAACCAGGAGCCACTCGGGTTGTTTGGAAGTTTGGGACACATCTCTTTCTGTAAATAGGGTTTCTTGTGAGATTCCTGGAAAAATCGTTGGTCTACAGCTGGTTCCTGAAAGGAGAAAGGCCTCATGAATGAGAATTCCTGGAAAGAAGTTGTCTACACTGGCTGATTAACTAATTAAAACTTCAAAGAGGTGGAGAGGTTGGAACCCGGCAGTTTCAAGCCTAATTGCGATTAATGTGATCATCGGCCTAATTAACAGCCATTCCTTACCCCGGCTGTTCCAGACCTAGCATCCTGCTCCTAGCCAGGCCTGATAGCCTAAGAACAGATAAAAACCTTTACAGTGTAGTAACTTGACAGAACTCTGTTCTCCACCAGTCGAAGGCTAAGAACGCTATCAGATAACACCTACTGCCTACAGCTGAGATTTCTCCACTGTGCTCTGACTACTTAATGTTTCCACTGATGCATTTTAAAACCACCTTGATTTATAATTTTTTTTTGTGCTGTTACCATAAAAACTCCATGACACGATTTCCACTTTGGAGCATGGAACCCACGGTCACCAGCTCCAGGTTCCTGGGCCACGGTCACTCATATTTTTGCTCCAGAATAGACTGTCTTATTACCTTTGAGTTGAGAACTGTTGTTTTCCCCTGACAGTTTAAGCAAGTGTTAACTGTGTTGAGATTCTTGATTCTCACCTGGTGAGAGGCTTCAATCAGACTCTGAGGTAATGGCTACTTTCCTATCCTGGCTCCCCATAATTTTCCCTTTCTATCCCAGCCCAGTGGGAGCTGCGGCTCTCTGCAGCACAGGTTAGGAGCAGATTGGGAAATGAGATCCAGGGCAGCAAGCTGGAAGTTGGGATGGTGACCGTGGGATGCTCCCGTGGGCCTGAAAGAAGCTGGCCCCAGAAGCGGCTCAGTGAGAATCACAACCCGGGAAGGGACTTAACAGCCATGGGCTACAGCAATAGGGACAAAAGCCAGAGCAGGAGGACACAGCATAGGGGCAGACATTCAGTCAAGGACACAGCACCAGCCCACCCTCAGCGACATGGGAGGAGGGATGGCCCCAGGGGCCCAACTCGGGTCTCCCCCACCCCCACCCCCAAGCAGCTGTGAGGCCTCCAAGGCATGCAGGTCGGGCAGTGGGACAGTGCTCCTGTGATGTGCCTGAAGTGTGAATTTCACCGCCTGCTGCAGTGATCTCTCTCTCCTCCGTCATCTGGTCTGCGGGAAGGCGGAGGCATCCAGGTTCCCCACATGGCAGGTGCATGTGATACAGGGTGTCCTGGACATTCTCTACTTGGCCCTCAGGCCCACCCTCCACCCTTCTCCACCCTTCCCTGTGCCTTGGGAGGAGAGTCTTCGGGCTGTCAGCCGAGCTGACTCACCTTTGGCTTCCACTGGCTTCAGCTGTCGGGCATAATAAAAAACGTTATCAGGTCTTTGTCCCCATGTTGCTGGCACCTTGGAATTTCCTGTGTGATAAGGAATGCTTTGTTATGCATAATGACTTTTTAAAAAATGTCACCAGAGTTCATGCTAATGAGGTGACTCAATATAGGGCCCAATATAGAAAGACTGGTCACCAGAACAGAACGGAAGGAATCCTTCAAGGGCCAGAGACTTGAGCCCCACCCTAATGTCCACAGAGGGGAGAGGGCTAGAGACAGGGTTGTAGAGGAGATCTGGGGAGAGGGTGTGTCCAAAGAAAGTGTGAAAGCCATGGAAGTTCTGTACTACCCAGCATGCACGCATGCATACACACAAGTCCACACACACACACACACACACACACACACACACACACACACACACCACCTGCCAGGCAAGCCTGTTCTGGGTTCTTCTGCGGGCAAGTTTCCTACTAAGAGACTCCACTTCCCAGCTTCCCTTGCAGCCAGGCCAAGATGCTCTGGGAAGGAGGGAACATGGTATGGTAGTAGTTTCCTCCCCTCTAAGGGGTCCCACCTTCTTCTGTAGGTATTTTGCATCCACACACCAGGGTGACCAGACGCCTTTTGCCTTAAACATGGTCCCACCCATGCAAAGTTGGATGCGTTCTTCTTTCTGCCCATCTGTCCTTCTTTAATCCTGCATTCCCCACGGAATCTAACAGTGCTCTGCAGTAAACTGCTGACCCCAAGTGTCTCCTGAGCTCCGGAACTTGTTCTAGTGAATTACTGGTCCTCTGAGGAGATGATGTGAACTCCAGATAGCTGAGGAGTCTGCCGGGATCTTGTGCCTGACATCTGAAGAGAGGGCACTCTTTTGGGGATCTGGACTGACTCTGAAGTTAGTGTTGAGGCAGGGATGGAAAGGCCAGTCATGGGGGGACGGGAGAGGGGAGCCCCTCACTGCAGGCTAGCTAATGTTCGTTGCCAGCTGAGAATCAAGAATTCTAGCACAATTGACATTCACTGTGAAGGCTCCTGGACATAAGGGCAATATTTCTTTTATACAGAAATATTTTCAAATGAGGATGCTAAACGAACAATGAACCATATGACTTCAGGTATGGCTTCCCTCACTCCTCTCCCAGACATTTCCAAGGACTCTCACAAATAAGACGAAGAAGGCAGGAACATTTGTGGGGACAAAAGAAGTGAATCCCTGACCCAAGAGTGCCAGGAGAAAAGCAAGAGCTCTAGCACTCCCTTCCCAGCTGTGAACCTCCATTTTTCAAGACCTCTCACCAGGGACACCCACTTACAGGAAGATGATGAGCACTAAGCCCACGTGCAATCAAGGTTCACCTTGTCCAACTGTGGCTCCCTCCCAGGCACCGCTGGGGCCCCTCACTGTCAGAAGATAGAAGGAGAGTTTCCTAGAAATCTTTGGAGATGTAACTTGAGAGCCACCAAAATGGTGTTTACGGCTAATGCTGAGACCGTTCATTATGCTTCTCCTTTCTCCAGAGCCACACGTGGTAGGTCTTTCTCCGCCGATCTCTTAGCGAGCCCAGACCCACACTGAGGTGTGTATGTGCTTTTTTCCGAGCACCTTTCTCTCTCTCTCTCTCTCTCTCTCTCTCTCTCTCTCTCTCTCTCTCTCTCTCTCTCTTTTTTGTTTTTTGTTTTTTGTTTTTCGAGACAGGGTTTCTCTGTGTAGCTTTGCGCCTTTCCTGGAACTCACTTGGTAGCTCAGGCTGGCCTCGAACTCACAGAGATCCGCCCGGCTCTGCCTCCCAAGTGCTGGGATTAAAGGCGTGCGCCACCACCACCCGGCCCCGAGCACCTTTCTCTTAACCCTCATGCTTAAGCCTATATTAAGATTATTTTTTGACATTTAAACAATTTGTGCGTGTGTGCCCATGTACATGAATGTGTGTGTGCACGTGTGAGTGTATTGTGTGTATGCACGTGTGTGTGTGTGTGTGTGTGTGTGTGTGTGTGTGTGTGTGTGTGTGTGCCACAGCCTGCATGTGGAGTTGAGAGGACAGGGCGGCTTGGCTGTGGGTGGGTTCAGCACTCACGCTAATGAGTCAGCAGCCATGGCGTGAGGACACACGTGCCGAGTCCCGCCCGGTGTATCACCCTGGCAATCAGGCTGGGTGGCTGTTTGCCACCCAGTGACTCTGGGGACAATTTATTGACCAGCCCTTCTTCTGAAGAGCAAAGAAGCTGCAGCCGGGGAGGGAAGCAGCTATTCGAGGAGACTCCTGTCTCCCTCCCGTTTTATCAGGAAGGGCACTTAGCAAACTCTCATTAAATTGTTCTTATACTTTCCAAGGTCTCGGGTCAATTAATGTTAGGCTTTTGTGCTCATTTCTCTCTGAAGAATACCTGCTTCATTTTATTTTTCTCATTTAAGAGTGTTATTTTGAGAGTAACCAGAGAGCAAATTTCCAACCCCAATAAGAAGTCTTATCTTACCAGTTTTTTTTTTTTTTTAAGTTATTTTTGCTGCCTCCTCTCCTTTCCCCTATAATTCTACTTTGAATTTCCCTTCTCTCAGGTTCTGCCTCCAGCCAAGCGAGATGACCCTGTCCACCGTTTGCAGGCGAGACTGAACCGGCTTGGGTTCCTTGATGGGCCCATCGACAGCTCAGGGTTGTCAGGTGTGGGGGTCCCACAGGGTAGGGGAGGTAAAGGGAGGGAGGTGGAGATGGGAGTCAAGCAGAACCCTCTCCGAGGGGGCCCAGCTCTCCACATAGCTTCCCCCGAGCCAGAGAGCCACTGCTGCTGGAGGACTCTCGGGAGGCCCCGGGGAGACCTTGGCCTGTGCGGAGGAGAACAGGCTCTGAGAGCCAAGGACGGGCAGCTTTTGGAACTCAAAATGAAGCTGGGAGATATGTGTGTGGGGCTGGGGGGAGGCCAATCTGAGCCTCTGGAGAGGACCTACTACGTGTGTGTGTGTGCCCAGAGGTCTCTTCTGTGCTCCTTCCCCCTTCTCCAGAGGTCTCTTCTGTGCTCCTTCCCCCTTCTCCAGAGGTCTCTTCTGTGCTCCTTCCCCCTTCTCCTTAGCTCCCAGCTCCCCCCCGGCCCCCCCCCCCCCCCCCCCCCCCCGCCTCCAACCTCCCCTGCCTCCCTCCTCCTTTATGGAATTTCTCTTATTGATTTTCTCATGTCTTCTGGTTTTCTAGACTTGCGGTCATCCATCACCTATCGTTTTTATTCTAACCCACCTGAAGCCGTTGTCTATCCCTCTTTCTCCCGGTGTCTGCAGTGTGGAAGGCCACATGGATGACATAGGTCTCTGACTCAGAGCCGAGGCCTTCTGTCACGTTCACTTCCGGCCTCAGAGTGAACATTTGTGTCCTATGTATTTGTCTGTCTCCCTTCCTGTGCCAACAGTGTTTGAGTTTTCACGGTGAGTTTGTTTTGTCTCCTCTGCTTTTCCATGAGCATCCCAGGGAGCCCAGTCTCCACACCAGCTTCTCTCTCCAGTCCTTCCTGCCAGGCCCCACCACCAGGGGTGCTCAGGAAATAGGTTGAAGTTGATGTCGCCTCTCAGCCGCCACACAGGCTTCAAACTCGCTCTGCCCAGTAGAATTCTTTTAACTCAGGGTCGTGACACTGAAGAGGACATGGTGGCTGGAGCATTATTCAATATTTGTCACCGGCCGTCCCAAACGAAAGTACTCTAAATAAAAAGAATAGCACCGGGTGGCGGTGGTGGTGCACGCCTTTAATCCCAGCACTCAGGAGGCAGAGCCAGGCGGATCTCTGCGAGTTCGAGGCCAGCCTGGTCTACAGAGTGAGATCCAGGACAGGCACCAAAACTACACAGAGAAACCCTGTCTCGAAAAACAAAGGGGAAAAAAAGAAAACCTATTTAGCAAATATCATCTCAAGTAAGTCACTCAACACTTATACCTCAACACCACCGGCGTCTTCTGCCCTCCATGGAAATACTAGCCTGGCCTGTGGCATAAGGAGGTCTTCCCACCATTCTCCAGCTCTTCTGCTACATACAGAGTAACAGTGAAGTGTGAGGCACTTGGCCAGGAGCTGACGACACACAGAAGACCATATCGACCCTGTCTTTCAGGAGGTCATGGCCTGGCCAGGAAGCTAAGCCCACAAGTGTATTTAAGTAAATATTCAACTAAAATACATTTGGAGGAGCACGTGGTCTTCTCTCTGCACTGCTGTAGCTGCTGGAACCACAGCACCACGGAAGGAAAATAATCTAATATTGGAACAGAACTCTGACGCAAATATTTATGGTATTTACCTTGGGGAAGGATAGGCCCTCTGAGGAAGAAGTCTGTGTCTAGGTTTCTTGGTGAGTGGCCTCGGGAGTAACAGCGGTAGGAAGAAGGAGACAGTCAGAGCGGACACAGAGAGAAGTGCAGAGAAACCCAGTGGTAACATTGGCTAAAAATCCCACAGGAGCCATAGCTGTCCCAACGGGGTCAAAATAGCTGGGCTTTGCTAAGTCATTGAGTGCGGGCCACAGCAGAAAGGATTTCATCTTGGATGAAGCGACTTGGCGTCTGAGAGAGCTGAAAGGTAAAGATCCCAGCAGACAGCATTCCCTGCAGCAGAAGTAACGACATCTCCTTTACAGGGAGAACTGAGCAACTCACCCCTGTGTCCATAACATCAGCAGCATGGAGAAAGCAAGGCTGCACACTGTATATGTGTCGCCATTTCTTCCTGGGCTGAGTGGACTGAATTTTAAGAGCACTCGTTAGAGCCATAAGGAAGGCTCTTACCAACAGGCAAGCCTTAGCAAGCAGCGGGCATGCCCTGAAAGTCTTATGAGTTTCCTTCTGTTCTTTGTTCCTCTACCTACCAACTAGATGCCCAAACCAGGAGGGAGTCCAGTGCTTTATCTAATTCTGGATGCACACAATGGAAGGAGCCTGGGCCCTTGAGTGACAACGTGGAGCGTGGTTCTTGCTTCTTCCATCTTCGCCACTGAGCCAATCAGTAGCACATCGTGGCATGAGGAAGATGGACATTTGACTTTGTATTAATTGTTATGGTCACTGAGCTTTTTAACAGCTGTTTGTTTCAACATTTCCCTTCCTTGAGTAATACAAGAATTTTTTTTTTCTTGGAGTGGAAAACTTCCTTTAGAACAGTAGTTTTCAACCTTCCTAATGCTGCGTGTGACCCTTTACTACAGTTCCTCATGTTGTGGAAACCTTCCCTGCAACCATAAAATTATTTTGTTGCTACTTCATAACTGTAATTTTTGCCACTGTTATGAACTGTTACATAAATATCTGATATGCGGGATATCTGATATGCAACTCCTATGAAAGGGTCTTTGGACGACCCCCAGGGGGGATCACAACCCACAGCTTGAGAACCTCTGCTTTAAAGTAATGACCATATGAGGCTCGCTAGAGAGGAGCAGCAAAAACTAGGTAAGCAGGGATCTGTGTTACGGATCCCATCGCTGCCTGTGATAACCTGGAAGTCATCCGCCTAGGGGAAGAGGATGGAAACAGAGAACAAGGTTAGCTCTGGTGCTGTCTGTGGACTGCATTCAACAAGACACTAAAAAATAAAGCAGACGCAGTGAAGAAGAGCTAATTGGCCAGCCTGTGAGAAGGAAATGGAATAGAGTCAGGGACTCATGTCCTGAAGCGAGGGGACAAAGGACCTCTTTTCGGACATACTTCTTCCTTTGGGCTCGGTTTTTACCTCTCCATATCAAATGAAACCCTGTATTAGTAAGGGTCGACTGACTATTGTAGTAATCTCCAAATTTCAGAGGCTCGTAACAATGCAAGTTTCTTTCCCAGACACTTAATTTTTTTGAGAGAGAGATTATGTGCAAAGAAGCCCAATGAGTCTTTCTTCTCAACAAGGCACAGTGAGTAAGTCCTGAGGCAGAAAAAGAAAAAAAAATCATTTCAGGGACTATACCTTTCTCCAAAGCCAGGGAGCCTCGCGGTAAGTTTGAGAAAGAATGGTGCCAGAGAGCCCACCCAGCTTAGACGGGGTTGAGAATTGTGACTCAGAAGAAAATTCTATGTGTAGTTACTACATGGAATTGGCTAGAAGAAGATCTACTGGAGGCCTAAGGTTCTGAAGGAGTCTTGTTGCCAGAGAAGCCAGGAGCCTGTGTTTAAAGCTGCGGATCATCCAACAGACCCGAAGATCCTAAATGCTGGACGCAGGAGCTTGGGAGCTGTGCTTGTCCTCCCTGGGTGGGACGGGGAGGGGACAAGTGGGGGACTGTGGCATGGACAGCTGACCTCGCCTTTTCTGAGTTCCCACTGCAAATATTGTATTAGTTAGTGTGGGCTGCTGAAACAAAACATTACCGCTTGGGTGTGTTATAGACATTTGTTTTCTCAGTTTGGGAGGCCAGAAGTCGAAGGTGATAGGGTCAGAAAGTTTGGCTTGTAGATTGCTACCATGGAAACCGGGTGTTCCTAGGTCTTGGTGACTTCACAGTATGCAGAACAGTGGCCTTCAGGCTGTGCCTTGCCCTGGGGTGACTCCATTTCACAAGGGGCAGTTGGCTCTTTTTTTGAGGATAAAAGCAGAGGCAGGGTGACTGTGTGTCATGGTGCATGTCGTGGCCACCACCTGCCCAACACCACCCGTGAGTCACAGACTGACAGACAGCAGCTTGTTCTTGAAAGTAAGAAGATATCACACAGAAACTTCTCAAAGCACACTGGAATCACATCAGCACGTGAGTGTAATCAAAACCACAGGACATAGGTTTAATTAAAACCACAGCATCAAAGTCATGCCCAAGAACTTCCCAAACATACCAGACAGATGAAAGGTAGGACACCCCCACTTGGACCCCTTGAAGAGGGGGAAGTTAACACCATGCAGGTGATAACACTGGCCCCACGGCCCTATCATGGGCCTACCTAGCATGTGCATCAAGGCATTGATAGGCAGAGAACTACCACCTGTCCCTAGGGTGGTGGCTCAGTTGCATCCCACTGCTTGACAGAGCCTACTCGAATGGCTGTTTCTCCATCCATCCATCTGTTCTTGGACTTGGTCTTGCCCCTCCCTTCCATGATCCTCCAGTCCTGTACCTTGATGCTGTGACCTCCATAGTCTTCTCCCTCTGCGGTTTGACTTAATCCTGCCACCCCGTAACTTGGTTCTGAGACCCCAGCAGCTCTCTAAGAGGATCCTCAGTGTCTTGTCCAATCGCCTACAGTGACTGCATCTCTACCAGCTCTCTGCCTGCCTCCCTGTTTTTGAACGCTTTAAATTCCGATGCCTTCTTTAAGCCTTTTGTAACTATTTTGTGATGGTTACAAAAAGAACTCTAAGGACTGTGAGATGCGTAATGCGTGATATAAGAATTCATTTTGGTATTTAAGATGAGGATAAAAGAGCCCATGCTTGCCACTGGCCAGCTCTCAAGGGGAACCAGAGCTACTTGGCAAGTTGCAGCCAATGACGCCAACATGGCTCATGAGTTTACTGTTACTAGATAAATCGTGACAGCGTGAAATGACACAAAACACACCCATCTGTGTCTCTGACGTATAGTGCTCATGACAGCTGTCTTAATACTATCCTCAAATGGCCGTTCCTCTGTGTTTTAGTCCCTTGCGTCTCTTGGCTGCCCAGATCTATTCTTGTTAGGGTACCAGTCACACTGGATTAGGGCCTGCCTCAACAGTCTCATTCAAATTTAATCAGCTGTTCCGATGCCTTGTCTCCACCCACAGCCGCATTCTGAGGTTCTAGAGCTTACGGCTTCAGCATGTGGGTTGTGACAGGCAGTGGAGGGAGGCATATAATTTACCATATAATGGGAATGCCCCAGCCCCCTCACCCCTACGAGTCTAAGAAACTAGTTAAGCAGATCATGAATAGTTGCAACGCTTACAAGTTGGCCCCTGAGCCACTGTGATCCCGGTCCTAGTCTTCACAGGACCCTAGGAAAACATAAAGCCGCATGACAGCGGGAGCCTGTGCCTGGAAGAGCCCTCCACGTCCTACCTGCCCAGTCGTGACTAAGAAGCTGTCACTGCGCTAAGCACATAAAATCTGGGGTCTTCGTTACAGCCGTTAGCAGATCCCCAAGAGATCATTTGTCTCGAGAGGCCTGTGTTGAGGCAAAGCAGGGAATGATCACATCGACACCTGGCACATGCTTAATAAGTCATGACTGGAGTCATATGGCTTAGACAAGCTTTCCAAACACAGAGTGAGAAGAGCTGGAACCCAGCCTGTCTCACTGCGCACTCCAGGCAGCAGTTAGCACACTGAGCAGCCTTCCTCCTTGCTGGCTGTGTAAGGACACATCAGATTCTGTACGTGGTCCTCAGTGCCAGCCCATCACTCCTGCTTGCCAAGAGGAAGAGGTCTGAGGACTTCTAGAATTGTAGAATACATATGCAAGGATCCATTCCGAGCACCCAAGGGTATTTGCTGAACGTCCTTGGTTTGGCTTCAGTGGTTGGTTCCATGAGGAGTCATCATCTGGACGGAGACCACGCCCTAGATTTTGGCAGCAGAGGTCAAGGGTAAACATCTCTCGAGCAAGTCTAGTCCTATTAGTTCCTACAAATGGAAATCACCATTATTTTAGGACACAGGTCAGTAAATACACATTACCAGTATCCCCCCCCCTCTCCCGCCACAACCCACCAAAAGGAAAACAAAAAGCAAAACCCTTCACCTTTTTGAAGGACATAGAATGGAGCTTTTATGCCAATCCAAGGCCTCACACAGGTCAGTCACATGGGCTGCAGAGTCGGGCAGCCAGGCATACACTGCCTGACCATCTAGGCTACCTGAAGGTTGGACAATTATTTTAATTCCTTTCTTTCTTTCTTTCCTTCCTTCTTTCTTTCCTTCCTTCCTTCCTTCCTTCCTTCTTTCTTTCTTTCTTTTCTTTCTTTCTTTCTTTCTAAAATGTATTACAGTGTGTGTGTGTGTGTGTGTGTGTGTGTGTGTGTGTGTGTGCATGTGCGCACACCACAGTACATATGTGGAGGTCAGAGAACAACCTGTGGGAGTCGGTTCTCTCCTTCCATCATGTGGGTTCCAGGGATATAGCTCAGGCTGTCTGGCTTGGTGGCAAGCACCTTTACCTGCTGAGCCATCTTGCCGACAATTTCAGCTCTCTGAGCACTGGTTTCTTCATCTGTAAATAGAAGCGGTCATGCTAGTCCCACGCCAGCCTCCCCGAAAGGGTTGTATGAGATGACACAGATCAATAGACAGGTGTCATTCAGCAGAGCTAGCACCTAGCAACCGTTCAGTTCACATCAGCCCTCAGCACCTCTGCCGGCTAGACGCTGCCTCCGCGCCCCCCCCCCCCGCCCCGCCCTCGCTGGCACGTCAGTTGATGGAGAACTGGTTTGTGGTACTCAGTGACCCCAGAGGCCCATCCCTGCAGCCACACACCATCAACCACTGTCCTGTTGATCCCAGCCTGACGGTGCTTCATGCTTTCTGCTTGGACACCAGCCAGTTTCCACCCTGCAAACTCCCTCTGCTCCCCAGGCTTTCATTTTCAACCCACTGTTATTTTGTTTGTTTAAAAACAACATTGGTTATGTGTGCAATCAATTTTACAGATCTAGCATGATCATTATCCTAAACCATCTTTTAGCCTCCCTATGTACTGTTCACTGCTTTTGTATTAGCTGTATGTACAATTAATCAATGCACTTTTGTACTACTAGTTTTTAATAGTCTCTGTATTAGTCCTTGGGGTCTTAAAGAAGGAACTATACTGCTCTATATAATATGCAAATTATATGCAAACATGCACTGCAGTAGAGGGAACACTATTTGAGCTGCCCCTGACTCTTCTGTATTGGTGCTGGAGCTCAGCCTGGCTCCCATCATGTGTAGATACTACAAGTTCCATGATCCAGCATGGGAGATTTAGGGGTGACCCATGCTGGCCCTGGACGTGTGAGATGACCCCCCCAACCCCACCCCGCTTCCTGAAGTTATCACTAACCCTCTTGGTCTTGATGGCAGCCTAGAAACCATGTCCAAGTCGACCTCTGAAAAGAGAGCTTCAGGTCAGGCCCTGCAGTGTGTGTGTGTGTGTGTGTGTGTGTGTGTGTGTGTGTGTGTGTGTCCTCGCTCTTCCAATTACAGCAACTCTGTGAAGAGCTTGAGAAGACCTGAGCCAGACTTCCTGCGAGCACAGCAAAGGCCCAGGGTGTGGAGGGTAGGCAATACCCAGATACGGCAAATGTCTGTCTATCTCTGTCTGTCTGTCTGTGGTGTTGCTGGGTCTACGGCTTCCTTTCCATCATTCAGATATCGTTTGGTTTAGATTCTCAACACACTAGCAAAACTACTGTCCTAAATGCTTCTAAACACAGCCAGGGGGTGGTGGTAAGGGAGGGGGCGGGCTAAAGGACTTAGGAATCATGTCACCCAGGCATAGAAGGTTCTAGAGGCAGACAGTCACTCTAGCTGAGGAGTCAGCCAGCTCTCCTAATCCAGGCCAGCTTCTCTTCTCTGATGCCATGGGCCTTAAGCAAATCCACCAGGTCCTTCCTGCTGTGTAGGCTGCTGGCTCCTGATGCCCAAGGCCCATGTCCCTCCCTGTGCTGTGATGGGTACACATCAAGTTCTCTTCTCTGCCGTTCACTCCCTGATCCCCTGGAAGGAGATGGAATACGATAGAGGCCGGCAGGCCTAGGAATGGCTGGAGCTGATTAGGGTAGGTGGAGGAGTCGGGGGGGGGGGGGGTGCGGGGCAGAGTGTGAAAATGAGTTTGGCCCAGGCTGAGGCTAGATGACCAGTTAGGAGGATGTTGTCAATCCAGAAGAGAAGGGATGGGAAGCCTAGGGTAGTGGCAGAGTGGTCAAAATAGCTGGGATGTACCACGGGTCAAAGCAGCTCCCCCACTTTCCAGGCCTGGTTCCAGAACTGTACTTTCTCCCAGCGCCCCCCCTACCCCACCCCCAACACACACACCACACCACTCTGCCTCCCAGTGGTTCTGGGAGTATAAACACCGCACGCACATGTGTGCGCACGTGCGCGTGAACACACACACACACACACACACACACACACACACACACACACACACGCACCCTTTTTCTAAGACTTCATTTGTTCTCGACTCCGACTCCCACCAATCATTCTCATTCTCTTTCTATGTGCCCCTTATTTTAGCAATAATTTCTTTTTTAAAAAATACTTTATTTATTTGTATGTTATGTACACTGGTGCTACATACAAGTAACCAAGATGAATCCAGAGATAGGACAAGACCAAGGCACAGATTTAGACATGGCCCTCTTGTTAATGGGGGGGGGGGGAATGATTGTAGGTGACCCAGGACAAGTCTCCAGGCTAGTCCCAAGCTCTGCCATCAGGAGTGAGCAAGGTTAAGTGTTCAGAGGGACCAACAGAATGACCAGGACAGAAGAGGCAGCTGTTAGGTTTGGCAAACACAAAACCCACGCCTCTCGTGGTGGGCTACACCATCCCCAGCCAAAGTACTTGACGCTAAGCTTAGGTTCTACCTCAGTAAGCCACAGAATTCACCCCACAGGACAAAGCGGGGGTATTACACACAATGGAAAGATGAATGCCCTCATCAACATGGGTTTTTAGAGATTATAGAAGTGACTATTAACCACTAGGACGCCAAAGGAAGAAGGAAGAGTCACGGCAGGAGGAGAGACGACGATCCAGTCTCCTTGTCTAACGTCTAACAGCCCTGGGCTCCTCACGCCTTGCCCGGAAGGACAATGGGAAGAACACGTTCATGCATTCCTTCATTCTTAACCCTAACTTGGTGAACTGTATGTTGTCAGCTGTTAGGTTAGTGCTTGGAGTGGGAGCACCCGGAAGTGATCAGACAGGATCTCTACCTCCACAGAGCTCCCAGGCTTACAGAGACTGTAAAACAGAAACACCCTTCACAACTACCTACCCAAGGACACCAGGTACAGCCCAGGAAAGGGGCAGGTCGGGGGATCTAGGAAGTCAGCTCACTGCCTACCACCCTTGATGGGAAGAGCCATGGGGGGGTCACCCTGGAGGACAAATCACCCATTTCACTTACTTAGTCATGCATAGTAAACATGTGGCTGCCAGGTATCTGAGCAAACTGCTAGAATTAGACAAAATTATGAGGTTCAGTTGTGTTTGGTTTTTTGTTTTGTTTTGGGTTTTGGGTTTGTTGTTTGTTTGTCTGTTTGTTGTCAACTTGGCATGAGCCGGGATCATCTGGGAAAAAGGAATTTCAATTAAGAAAATGACTTTGTCAGATTGGCCTGTAGGCAAGTCTAAGGGAGCATTTAGGTTTTTTTATTTTAATTTTAATTTAATCAAATTTAATGTATATGAGTATTTTGCTTGTACCATGTATGTTCCCGAAATGCATGGAGACCAGAAGAGGGTGTTGGATTCTCCAGAACTGGAGTTATAGACAGTTGTGGGTCACCATGTGGGTGCTGGGAACGAAACTCATGTTATCTGCAAGAGCAACAGGCGCTCTTAACTGCTCTCTCCAGCCCACGGGGACATTCTCTTGATTAATAATAGATGAGGGAGGGCACAACCCACTGTGGGAGGTGGTCCTGGGTTGTATTAGAAAGCAGACTGAAGCCGGGTGGTGATGGCGCACGCCTTTAATCCCAGCACTCGGGAGGCAGAGCCAGGCGGATCTCTGTGAGTTCAAGGCCAGCCTGGGCTACAGAGTGAGATCCAGGATAGGCACCAAAACTACACAGAGAAACCCTGTCTAAAAAAAAAAAAAAAGAAAGAAAAAGAAAGCAAGCTGAGCAAGCCAGTAAGCAGCAGCCCTCCATGGCCTCTGCTTCAGCTCCTGCCTCCAGGTTCCTGTCCTGCTTGAGTCTGGATCTTGGCTCCCCTCGATGATGGGCTGGGATTGGGACGCACTAGCCAAATAAACTGTTTCTTGCTTTTGGTCGTGGTGTTTTACCACAGCAATAGGAACCTGGCTAGGACAGTGCAGAGCCTACCTGCTTTCTCAAATCTCAGCTCTCACTCCAGGCACTCTCACACTTTTATCAGGGGTTATGTTGCTCAGAGCCACCGGACCTCCGCTGGTTCACAGGAAGGGATAGCAGTTGAAAGACACTGAACCACTCACCACCGGTGACATCGGACCATGGACGTCACTTTAAAGGACTGGCCTTGCTTGTGAGTTGACAAGCTACAGCAGTGCATCTGTGTTAGTTGGGTCCCTTAAGTCTCTGTAGGCCTGCCCTTGAGGACTGTGACTAAGCTCAGAGTTCCTGTCAAAGGAGTGAGCCCCTGGGTCCCGGCAGGGACCACAGGCCTTGCTTTGACAAGTACACCATCCTGTTACTCTTTGAAACAACGGGGTTCTGTTAGAACACAGTGCCCTGGTGACCATGTTCCCCAGAGTTCATGTGTTGAAAAGCTGGTCCAACTGTAACACTGTTGCAAGATGAGACCTTTCCAGACAACAAGACATACGGTTTCTCACCCCTCCTGCGTGGAACAGTGCCATTAACACGAAGTGGGTGTGCTCTTGCTAGAACAGTTATTTGGTTTTTGTTTAGGCAGGGTCTCATGCTATAGCCAAAACTAGCCTTGAACTCTGGGCGATCCTCTCGCCTGAGCCTCCCAGGTGCAGGGATAGTGGAGGTCTGCGCCACCACACTGACAAGAATGGGTGTGCTATGAGATGTCAGCCTCTTCTTGCTCTCCGGCTCTCCTCACTCTAATTCTCTTGACCTTTTACCTTCCACCTTGTGCCACAGGGTGACACCTCAAGAAGTCCTCAGAGACACCAGTCTCGCACTCTTGTGCTTTCTAGAAGCCTCTAGAAGCACAGGAAGTATTTTTGTGTGAAGTGTAAATCACCCAGCTTCAGGTCGCATAAAATGGACTCAGACACATGGCCACTCATAGTTGAATGCTTTAGAAGAAAAACAAATCTCCTCTCTTCCCGTGTGGTGTTTGTCGAGGCTAAGGGTGTGGAGCGCAGATTCCTGGCTGCGTGGCAGGTCATGTCCTGCACAGACAGTGGCGTGATTATGTGGAAGCTGCCTTTATAAATGGCTCGTGGTCATTGCCCTGGGAGGGCAGCGTCTGCCTGAATGTCTGGGCTGGAGAATCCATCAGAGCTGTGCCATGACGCCTGTGGCTGAGAATGTGCGTTTCTGGAAGAGATTGAGCATTTGATCTAGTGGTCAAAGCAAAGCTCGCCCTCACTGGCGTGGGTGGCATCCTCCACTCTGGAGAGGCCCAGACAGAACAAAAGGAGGAGAGAGGAGAGCAAACTGACTCTCTCCTCCTGAGCTGAGATGTCCGTCTCCTCCTCACCTCCCACCCCAGCTCTACAGGATCTCCAGATTCGCAGCCCAGGGTTTATACCGGTAGCTCGGCCTCTCCTCACACTGGAAGCCACAACATCAACTCCCCTGGGGGCCTAGGTCTTCAGACTCAGCCTTCTCGGGACTTCTGCTTGCAAATGGCGTTTCATGAGACTTTACAGATGATGTTATCTACCAGCCCATTACCATATTGAATCTCCATTGTTCACCTCCAGGTGATCAGACACGGGGACACTGCAACCTTTCAGCTTTCTCCACATCTAGAGCAGCTGTAGCTGTCCTCTGTCTCATCTCCCATCCTCTTTCAAATGTCCTCTGTCTCGTCTCCCATCCTCTTTCAAATGTCCCTTTTAGGTTTGCCAGAACAATTCATCAAATTCTTTTTATTTGGGGGCACGGGACTGGTCAGGAGTAGGCTAAAAACTGGCCTTCTGGAAGTATTCGCATCCTTACCTATGAAGTCGGTGACTATCAGCTCCCGTGGCAAGGGGCGGGGGTCCCCACAAGCATGATTAAGGCGGTGGTTCTCAACCTTCCCAATGCTGCAGCCCTTTAATACATACGGTTCCTCAAGCTGTGGTGGCCCCCCCAAACCACAAAATTATTTTGTTGCTATTTCATAACTGAAATTTTGCTACTGTTATGAGTTATAACACAAATCTCTGATATGAAAGATATCTGATATGGAACCTCTATGTGGGGGCGGTCTGACCCACAGGTTGAAAACCACTGGATTAAGGGAAGGATTTTTGAGATAAAATAGTATCCTAAATGCAATCACCGCTGTCCTTATAAGAGAGAAGTGGATGGGGATTTCTTCCCCGATACAGAGAAGAAGATGGTGTGGCGTGGTTTGGGGAGAGATTGGAAAGAGCGGGGCAATGTTGTCACGAGTCAGGGAACACCAGCAAAGCATGGTGGTGTGTGCCTATAACCACAGTACCTGGAGGCGGAGGCAGGAAGGTCAGAAGTTCAAGGCCAGTCTTGGCAACTTAGTACCTTAGAGGTCACAAGATAAATAAATAGATACCATACAAATGGACAAATAAAGCAAAACAAAATGAGCAAACAAAAAACAACCCTGGCCTGGGATCGAGTTCAGACAGGAGTAGTTCTAAAGGGAGCATAGGCCTGCCGGTGCCTTGTTTTGGCCACTGATATCAATTTCAATCTTCTATCTTCCAGAATGCTGTAACCTTATATATTTTCAAGCCACCTCACAATTTGTCACAATAACCACAGGAAACAAATACAGCGACTTCATCACTTCTCACCTACAGAAAACCTTTGGGGCTCAGGGGTGCTACCTCTTGCTGACAGTTTGATAGCATGTTCATATACTATAGTCCACTCACACTTGGATGTGAGGACATTATGCCACAGGTGTCTAGCCCCCAGCAGAGCTGAATCTCATCTCCCATGGTCCCCTTGCTCTATGGGCATCATGTGTTGACCCCCAGAGTTCTGCCACACCGTCAGAATGTGTCCACAAGAACTCTGCCTGACACTCTGTGGACTGTTTTGGTCTGAAGACTGACTACTCCTTCTCTTGGTTTAGGAAATAGCTCTTCTGTTTTTAAAATAACCCATTAGAACTAAATCTGAGGGCCAGGGAGATGGTTAAGCGGGTAGATGTACCAGCCCTGTAATCCTGAAGCCCCAAAATCAATCCCCAGAACTCACATTTCAAAATCAGATGTGGCCTGGCATGGGGCACACTCCTTTAACCCCAGAACTACTGCAGAATGTTGGTGGCTCTCTGTGAGCTTGAGGCCAGCCAGGGCTACACAACCACACTCACACTCACACTCACACTCACATACATACATATCCTCGCACAGTAAATAAATGTTATTTTTACAAAACTAAAATTAATCCTATTAAAATTCCATTAAAAGCGTTGTTTGATAAACACTGGAACTTTTGGTCCATTTTCTAGTTTTCTTGACTCTTCACTAACATTTTCTACCTTTGTACATTTGTTCTGTGTTGGAAGATTTCCTTTCCAAATAGCAAATTGCTTCTATGTCCTGTCCATTATGTAACCACGCTTTGAATCTCTCTTTATTGTTCTTAGTGTTTTACACAGTATCCTTCTCTGATGCGGATACGATATTCTCTTTATCTGGGGATAACAATCACGATATCCTCTTTATCTGGGGATAGCAATCACAATTTTGGAAACAAAATATTGACATTAGTTCTGCTTTTTCAATTGTATCTAATTCTTCTGGGGTTAGCTGGTCCTTTTTATGACTCTAGTGTCTGTGTTAGTCAGATTCATGTTACTATACCAAAATACCTGAGATATTTTACAAAAAAAATAAAAGGTTTGTTTTGGCTCATGCTTCTAGATTTTCCAGGTTCTACCGAAGGATCGGGGCCCGTTGCTTTGAACCTCTAATGAGGCTGTACATCACAGCAGGGGTGCATGGCAGAGCCAGCTGCTCATCTCATGACCAGAAAGCAAAGAAGAATCCAGTGTCCCACAGTCCCTTCACTGCCATTCTCCAGTAACTTAAAGACCTCTGACAGCATCCCTTCCCCTGGATTTGGGCACTTTGGAGGTCACCGACTACCATCGGTCATGGAAAGTCAGCACACACTGCTGTGGGATGGTCTGTATGTCAAATTGTTCTGATTGGTCAATAAATAAAACACTGATTGGCCAGTGGCCAGGCAGGAAGTAGGTGGGACAAGGAGAAAGGAGAATTCTGGGAAGCGGAAGGCTGAGGCAGAGAGACACTGCCAGCTGCCGCCATGACCAGCAGCATGTGAAGACGCCAGTAAGCCACCAGCCACATGGCAAGGTATAGATTTATGGAAATGGATTAATTTAAGCTATAAGAACAGTTAGCAAGAAGCCTGCCACAGCCATACAGTTTGTAAGCAATATAAGTGTCTGTGTTTACTTGTTTGGGTCTGAGCAGCTGTGGGACTGGCGGGTGACAAAGATTTGTCCTGACTGTGGGCAAGGCAGGAAAACTCTAGCTACAACACACTGTCTGTCCTCTTGGTTCCTCTCTGCTCTCCTCCCTTCTCCACCTCGGGACACCCCCTTTACCAAGCCATGGGCACAGACAGCCTAGCACTGATCATCTGTGGTAATCACTCAGAGATCCCCAAGGGCTCATTCACATGTGCATACCCCAGACCTGCTCCTTATCAGCCTTGGTCATATGCTCACATATACACGTGAGCACCCTTGGGATATTTTTCAACATCTGTTGGGTAGGACTAGAGGGCTGCCCTGTTGGAAGGGTAAGCTCACCCAGCACTAATTGAGAATGCTATTGGTGAGCATGAATCTCTTTGGGAGGGAGAGGGTGCTGTCTTAGTCAGGGTTTCTATTGCTGTGGAGAGACGCCATGACCACGGCAACTCTTACAAAGGAAAACATTTAATTGGGGCTGGCTTACAGTTCAGAGATTTAGTCCATTATCATCATGATGGGAACCATGGTGGCATGCGGGTAGACATGGTGCTGGAGAGGTAGCTGAAAGTTCTACATCTGGATCTGCAGGCAGAAGGAAGAGGCCTGGACTGAGCTTCAGAGACCTCAAAGGAAGTGACACACTTCCTCCAACCAGGCCACGCCTCCCAATAGTGCCAGTCCCCATGAGCCCATGAGACCGTTTTCATTCTAACTACCGCTCAGGTGTTTAGTCAGATGTCAGACTCGGAATCACCAGGTCTGAAGGCAGTCTGAGATTCTGCATTTCTAATAAGCTCCCTGGTGAGGCTGAAGCTGTCGGTCCAGGGTCCACATTTTGAGTGGCAAGAGATAAACATGACCTCCCCTTCCTGGGGGAGCCTGCAGTGACTCTGGAATGAGGGGTGTACCTGGAAAGGGATGGTGTGCTGGGAATGCTGTCTACTGGGGGTAGACCTCAGAAAGCCCATATTCGCTCATGATTCCACCACTACATCTAATCAACCCACTTAAAAGTGGGTACAGGGGGTATTTTTTTTTCCAGCAGAATGCATCCATAAGTACTGAAAAACAGCATGGGCATCTCCAGGAAGGGCTAAATTGTTTGATAAAATTCACATTGATTCCTGGTGGGGGAGGTGTGTGTGGGGGGGAATAGAATGCTTTCTTCACACAATAAAAAAACATCCTGAACCAACTTCAAACACTTGGAGCAATCTTTTGAAAGTCAAGGACAGGCAAGAACGCTGCTCAGTCCCCCTAGGAATTCAGACTCCTCTGAAATGTGGCACCAAAGCAGAAAACCGAAAGACAGACTGGAAAAAGGAAGAAGGGTTGCAGTGGTCATAATCTGCAAATTGTATTGACCTGAAAATTTTTAGAATGAATAAAAAAACCTGGGTTGAGTAGTGGAATGCACAAAGAAACCCCCCCCCCCCAATAATAACTTTCATGCAGACATACCCAGTTATCAACTGGGAAATGCAGGCAGGGAGGTTCCCCTGGAGCTATAACAGCAAAAGTGGGGCAAAAGGGGACATTAACTTGGAAATCAATGTGCGCTCATCAATAAAGGAGTGTGCTTCCTAGCAGGGAGTGAACCGTCCTCACGGTCCGACCCTGTTTCAGAGTGTTGCACAAAAATGCTCACTGGCACCACAGTGCATGCGGCTTGCAGGCTGTGGATGTCATGTTTAGGTGATCCGACTCTGTCACTCCTGAATGGGGCACCTGACGTCAGCATCTTTGGGGTCTTCTTGGCCTAGGTGCTGGAGATGATCCGTCATTCTCCCGTCGGGAGCACCCGGTACAGTGTGTCCTGGAAGGTAAGTTGAGGAAGAAGGCTGTAGTGTCTCCTCACCTTCTCCACCTTCCCACTGCTGCGGTCACCCGGGCCTGTAGCCCCAGCCCAGCACCCTGTGCTTTGCTCCTCTGTATGGAGCGCTTCAGGTGACTGGACGTCTGCTTGCACCCGGATAGTTCAGGCTTGCCCGGAGCTTGCTGTCTTATCTCTGGACCTCCCAGTGCCAGGATCGATCATATGTGAGTACCACCACCCAGTCCTCCTCTCTTAACGCTGCCTTTGCCTCCTTTTTTAGGAGGCACCCCTTTCCTGAGCACCACCCAGAACGCCCTCATTAGGTAGCATCTTACCTGCCCACAGCTGCCTTCCTGTGCAGCTGTGCCCGGTCAGCACAGCTGGCATGAGCAGCTGCTTCCTGGCCTCTGATTCCACAGCCGTCACCTGACCTCCTGTGCTTTTTGTCTGCATGCATTTATGTCTTGAAGGAATTCAATATGTTGTCTCGAATGTTATCGGATAGCAATCAACCCATGGACCAGGTGGAAAAACTCCAGCATCCATCGACTGCATATATTACCGCACAAAGCCATTTTCAACAGAAATGAAGAAGGAGAAGGAAAATCACAACCAGAGGGAGTGGGAAGCTAGATTATAACCCAGGGTTCTTTTTTCTTTTGGGGGGGGGTGAGTAAGCAGACGATTGTTCCTCCCTCTTAAGTGATTTTTTAAAATATGTCTGGGTGTTTTGCCTGCATGCATGTCTATGCACCATGTGAGTGCAATGCTCACCAGAGAAGCCCAAAGAAATTGTTGGATCCCCTAGGACCAGAGTTACAGACAGCTATTAGTCACCATGTAGGTGCTGGAGATCAAATCCTCAGTCTTTGGAAGAGCAGCCTGTGCTAATTGCTGGGCCATCTCAGCTCCTTAAACGACATCTTTTAAGGGAGCAAATTTCCTTTGCTGAACAAGTTGTTAGTAATTATTAAGAATCTTGGGACTAGAGATGGCTTAGAGGTTAAGAGCACTGGCTGCTCTTCCAAAGGACCTGGGTTTGATTCTCAGCACCCACGTGACAGCTCACAACTGCCTGTAACTCCAGTTCCAGGGGATCCAATGCCCTCTTCTTGGTCTCTAGAGGCATTAAGTATGCATACATGCAAGCAGGCAAACACTCATACACATAAAATAAATAAAATCAATCTCTTTTTTTAAAGAGTCTTGGCATCATGCAAAATGAAGAGACAATTGAAATGCCCAGGCATAATCAACCAGTGTTCTGGGAGCTTACCAGATACCCACATACTGTAAATCACTAAAAATTATATTTTACCAAAAGTCATAAAGCCAAGAGATACTGACATTACACAGATGCTGGATAGAGGGAATAGGTACTTTTCTAAAAAATATGGTAAATATTTTTTTAAAAGTTTTATCTGGGAAAAAAAATTAAGAGGGAATGTGCCAGGATAATGTTAAGTCAAGTCTATGTTTTCCTCCTTCTTAGTTTTCTGCAGTAAGCAAATATTTCTGTTTAAAATAATAGCTTTATGAAGTTATAGTCCATGCATTATATAATTCTTCCCTTTAAGGTGAATAGTTCAGTTACTTTTGGTAGATCCACAGTTATATGCAAATTTTGCCATGGCCAATTTTAGGACATTTTTATTGTCTCAAAAATAAATTCTATATATTTTAGCTCTCGGTCTCAGACCCACACTTCCTCCCACCCTAAGAAACCATTATCTGCTGTCTTTCTAGAGATTTGCATGTCTTAGATACTGTATAGAAATCGAACCATATATGCTTACTTCACAGCTTTCAAGGTTCGTCCCAGCTGCAGCATACATCAGTACTCATTCCTTTTTGCAGTCAAATAATATTCCACTGTATGGATATACCATATTTTGTTTTTCCATTCATTGGTTGATGGAAATCTGGGTTGTTTTCACCTTCTGGCCATTGTAAATAATGCCTCCATAAACACTCCATGTACAGGGTCTTAGCCAAAATAACAAATATGCTCACATCTCCTGGATTTATGCCTAGGAACTGAATCACCGGGTCATATAATAACTCCATTTATTTTCTTGAAACACAAATCGTTTTCCAAAATGGCTGTGCCATTTTGCATCCCCCACCCTCCCCCCAGTAAGATATGAAGATTCCAATCCCTCCACACCCTTGCCAGTTCTTCACACTGCCTGTTCTCTTACTACGGACATCGGAGTGAATCCGAAATGAAATCTTACTGTGGTTTGCATTTCCCTGACGGTTAGTGGTGCTGAACCTTTTTCCTGTGACGCTTGGCTGTTTGTAATGCCTCCTTTAAAGAAATGTCTATTTAGAGCCTGCACTTTTTTTTTTTTTTGAGTCTATTGTCTTTAAAGTTGGGCTGTGTTTCTTGTCGCTTTGATGCTGTTTTTTCCACTGGACACTTTGGTTGGTATTCCTTTTATCCCTTCCCTGGTCAGCCCAGGCCAACTTCTCATATGCTCAAGGTAAAAGAAATAATTAAAACAAAACCCGAATGTTGCTAGGCATGGCAGTCCATGTTATCCCAGCACTTGGCAGGAAGGACAGGAGTTCAAGGTCAGCCTCACAAGAGCCGTATGGACTATATGATACCCCATCTCAAACAAAACCAACAACAACAACAACAACAACAAAATCTTGTGCTCTGGTAGGGACTAAGCGTAGTGGACATTTGCTTATTTTGTGGTAACTTGGTGGCCCCACATCTGGGACCCACCAGAACGGTGAACAGCAGAACATTCCAGCAGGAGCTGACACCATCCAGGGACTGCAGCCAGGGCAGCAGACGCAGCCACCATGAGTGCCCAGAGTCCCAGGTGGTGACAGTGATGGCTGTTTCCCAGCAGTTGTGACCAGGCATCGTCAGCAGCCTGGCCTGGGCAGCACCTTAGTTAGGAAGTGGAAACTGTATCCCTTCCTATTTCTGACTATTCCCTCAATCCGCTTCTCCACCTTACCCAGTAATGTAAACTCCCAATGCCCGTTTCTCTGGGGCTCACACGTGCATAAATGCTTTCCGCCACCATCGTAATCAAGAAGCTTGACTAGCAACAGATTTACTTTTTTTTTCTTTTCCCCGAGAACGCCTTACTTGTAACTGACTGGCACGCAGGAGCAATGGTTAGACTTTAATGAGGTAGCAACAACCTGAGACTGGGTTGTGTATGAGAAACCTAAACAGTTGCAAGGTCTTGCCTTCCCGCTAACAAACACTCTGCTTGTAAACAATCCCTGCAGGCACCAAGGCACAGCAGCTGGGCGGCACACCTCTGCTGGGCACACCTCTGCAAGGCACACCTCTGCTGGGCGGCAGAGGTCTCTGGCTGTACAGAGAATCATGGTAAACAGAAGCAAGAGTCCCTGGAGAGCCCCGTCTGCTTCATCAATTCAAAATATGGCCCTTACAGCACCAGGAAGTAACCACTCCACGGCCCAGTGGATCCAGTGCCGGTACTGACTGGGTATCCTCCCCTGTCGCTTCCACCCACAGTGGCTCCCAGTCAGCAAGTAGCCCAGCTTCCTGTCTTCCCCACAAGCCCAGCCTTAGCAGAAGCAGCTGCCGCTCACATGCCCTCATGTCCTGACTTCTCCTGGTACCCAAATGAATTTATCAACCTTTGCAAATAGTCTTCACCGCGATTCTTCAGCGTTCCCTTTTACCCGGAGAAAGAAAACCCTCACTTCAGAGTCCTTCAGGGCTACAGATAGAGAAGATAAATATCACCCAAGGGTGGGCTCCTGTCAGTCAGACTGAGGCTTCTCATGCTCACAGAGGAGAATCTGGGCGGCTGAAACATTGCAGGAAGCCGGCAGAGCCTCAAGGGGACCATTCAGGGGCGAGTTACACCTCATCCTCTTAGCACAATGTCCCTTCTCATCGTCTAGAACTCTGACTCAGGAACACTGGCCCTCCCCGTCTCCATCCCAAAGGTGAGTTCAGGTCACCCCAGCAAACGCCAGTGCTGAGGGACCAATTTACCCAGAGCCAATATGCAAAGCCCAAATAGGCAAGCAAACACTGAACTCCTCTGGTTTGCTTATTGGCATATTCAACAGGAATATTCAGCTTCACTAATGGCAGTGTCTGGTTTGGGTAACTGGCGATAAGAGAAGTCTATTTCTGTAGGAGCAATCAATCTGGGGCTGTATAATGGAGTTTTTCAGTTGGCGTTGAGATTTGGGGTGAGAATGTTCAGGCAAATGCTAACTTTTGCAAGGATGTTGGAGTTTAAAATGCGGACAACAAAAGGAGCCCCGGGGTCTCTCCCTCCAGGACCACTAAGAATCGCCAATCACACCCACCCTCAAATACGCTTCGTAGCTCTCTCTAGTGGATCTGCCTCTTTAGCAACAAACCCTTTGGCTCTGCCAAGGTAGGTCCTGGCCACAGGTGTGCCTGACCGAAACAGCCAGCTCTGGCAAGGGTCTGGCAGCCTCCGTGGATCGGTGAGGCACTCCCGAGATGCTGGACCACAGTGGAGCCCTGCCTGCCACCTTAGGGGACAAGCTGAAACATGGCAGCTTGCCCGTGTTTTTCCTTGCTATTTTCCACTGTCAACACCAGGAACAGGCAACATTTGTTTTCCTAGACGCCCTTCCATGGAGGGCAATCCTGACCAGCCAGCCCTGCAGACT